>NC_141048.1:64917811-65250311 GCF_041138505.1 Cibotium barometz
CGGCAACGCATGATGGAGGAAGTAAACTATATTTAAAAAAAAGAAAAGAAAATCATGTATAAAAGAAGCACCACAACGTTGATTTGCTTTTTTTTTTTTTTGCTATATGAAGTGGTTCAGGGAAATAAAAAGTGGTTTTGGAAAATGGTTTTAATGAGGTGGTGAAGATGAAGCTTTGTCCAATGGTCAAAGACCCTTTTGCTATTGTCCAATGGTCCTCAAAAACATGTAAATTAACCTTTCCACTTCATAAGTACTTTTGATAGTGATAAGGCGCATCCAAAAAGAAAATATCCTCGATAAATAATAGGCGGACATCTCCATAGAGGTTATGACTAACACAACCTCTCTCGCTCTCTCTCTCTCTCTCTCTCTCTCTCTCTCTCTCTCTCTCTCTCTCTCTCTCTCTCTCTCTCTTAGAGCCTCTCTCCCATTGGCTCGAGTACTCTTGGGGCTAGACAACTCAAAAGCTCATGAAATACATGATAGGGTGAGTTGGATGACGAGTCAATGTGTGGATTTTTTAAAATCAAAAGTTTCTAGCAAGAGGGTTTCACAAGTGGTGAAGAGCTCTCTGTCTCTCCCTCCCCCCACACACACAGATCTTTAAGAACCTTCAAGAATAATTGTGCTCTAGATGCATTGTAGTTAAGTTGAAAGGGTTAATAACGCACATTTAAAATCCTTGGCGTCTCGTCTTTGAAATGTGTCTCTAGAAGTTAGTATTTAGACTTTGTCTCTAGGCAAGTATGAAGTTAAAAAGATGAATAATAATGTGTCTCTAGAAGTAAGTCTTTAGACTTTGTCTCAGGCAAGTATGAAGTTGAAAAGATGAATACCAATGTGTCTCTAGAAGTGAGTCTTTAGACTTGTCTCTAGGCAAGTGTGAAGTTGAAAAGATAAATAATAATGTGTGCATAAAGTTGGTGAAGAAACTCAAGTGAAGGTTGAAGAAATGAATAATGTGGTGTGATGTAAAAGTTTCTTGAGAGGGTTGAAGCTTCCCAAGAGAGCTACCGTGAGGCATGGGGAAAAAGAGACCACCAATCAAGAAGCTTCCAAACTTCTCCACCATCATCCATGGCATCAAAGAGAGTGCACGTAAAAACTCACAACTATGGCATCATAGAGAGTGCAAATACTAACACTGTAAAAACTCACGACTCTTAAAGTGCTGATAAGGCCCAAAACCTCACAACTATTACTAAATGTGCTATTAAGGCCCCAAAACATTGTTTCTAGTGTGCATTAGTTGAATGTCATGAATAATGTGTTGTTCAATACAGAATGTTAAAGATGTCCATTGAGTGGAGTGGTGATTTTACGTGGATGGCTGTAGGCACCAAAGTTCCATCAAAATCACACAAACCTAGTGCATTTTTTGATAGGATAAGGGGTGGTAATGTCAAAATTGAGCCGTGAATCACTTGTGATAATCTTGCTCTTGTAAAATCAAGCTATTCCTAAAGCCTAGAGTGTGGAAGGGGGTTCAAGCATAAAGGTTATAGTAGAGGAGCCACATGGTGTAAATTTGCCTAAGCTAGTAAGCACATTGCCGTGGGGGGCACGCTTTTAGAAACAGGCCACATAAGAATGCACACGTGGGTGGCTATTTTGCGCAGCACGTGGGTACATCTACGGCCGTCAGATCGTGGACGGCGACGATGGACCGCCGGGTTGAGACCGGCAGCGGCCAGTCAAGGGTTCCTACGTGGTGGTATTTTTACCCTCTTCTTCGCCACTGTTTGTAGCCTTGGCCTCTCCCTCAGAATTGCTCCGCGTTTGCTGTTCGAAACCCTAACCCTAATTCTAACCTCTCTGTATGGCTACCTTCGGCGATGCCCCCCCTGGTGATCCCAAAGTAGGAGAGAAGATTTTCAAGACAAAATGTGCGCAGTGCCATGTTGTCGAGAAGGGCGCTGGTCACAGACAAGGTACAGTTTCCCCTTTGGGGTTTTTGCCTCTGCATCTTTTGTATCAGCTGGGCTTTACTGAGGACCGTGACCTGAGCCTTAGCAGTTTTTTCTCTACAGCGCATTTAGGTTTAGCAGATCTTTTTCATTTCTCCTGAAATGCTGCCAATGACACTCGCTTTAGGGGATTTGCTGCAGTTCGGGCTTTTTGGATCTGCTTTGCGCTCAGATTTGCTTTTCACCTCGGTTATCAGCAATTAGGGTTTAGTATGATTGAAGTTTGAACTCTGTATTGTAATGTTAGTTATACACCTCTCTTCCGTGCACTGCAACTAGGGTTTACGCCAAATCTCTGCAATTAGGGTTCGCCTTGGATCTGTGCAATTAGGGCTACCTTAATCGTCTAGTTTGCGACAAGTGTTTTGCTGCAAATCTTCTATGTATATTTCAGTATGGATCATGCTTCGAAATCTTACCTTTCCGTGATGGTTCGATCTAGCTTTTAGTTAACAGATGGGAGCAATGCCTGGGGGAATGTTTCTTCTCTGCTGAATGGGTGTCCGGCACTGTGTTGTGTGAATTGCAGGGCCCAACCTGAATGGCCTTCTTGGAAGGCAGTCGGGGACGACAGCAGGATACTCTTACTCCAGTGCTAACAAGAATAAAGCTGTTGTGTGGGGGGAAGAAACTCTGTATGAGTATCTACTCAACCCAAAGAAGGTTTGCATTTAGCTTCTTTGTTATTTAATCAAGAAATGATGATAAAAATAGGGTTAGTTGTGCTAATTACCAACCTGAGAACTGTGTCCTTTAGGAGCTTCCCTCCTCTGCTGCTAACTTCGTTTTCGTTTGTATCTGTGCAGTATATCCCAGGAACAAAGATGGTTTTCCCAGGCTTGAAGAAGCCTCAAGAAAGAGCCGATCTCATTGCATACCTCAAGGAGTCTACTGCAGAATGAAGTTGCAATTTTGGTCCCCTTTTTTTTTGGGTAATTAGCAAATGCCAAATCATGAGATAGCAGTACATTGCTGCTGAGAGACTAAGATGTTAAGATAATAGGATTTTTCAATGAATCTACCTGAAATAAATAATCTTAAATCAGGTCCCGAGCAATCTAGACTTTGTCTTTTCGGCCATTTGTAGGGATGCTGCCCATTTTTCTGGCATTAAATGCATGTCACATGTCCTGAGCTTACTTTGTGGCGCAGTGTAGTGCCTTTCTCTACACAATAAAATCTGGATGATTCTGGTTTTCCAGAAGCTACACGTCCTGTTTATTTTGCAAGTTTGTTTATCAATGTTTTAGCACTGTGACTTATTCGGTCTTAAGAGCTGGGGACTGTTCAGTTATTTTATGTGCTACAGTTGCAGAAATAGAGGGTTGTGCAGTTTACATTCATCTCATCTACCTGCTCATGCTACGACCTCCCCTTATGCCCTAGCTGCTGCTGTGCTAGCGCATCTGTGTAGGAGTATCTTAATATGCTAACTGCTGCTGTACTACTGCATCTACTGCTTGTGGCCATGCCCCTTCACCTAGAATGCTCTTCATTTGCACTACTGCCAAATCCACCGACTTGAAATGCTAATGAACCAATTAAGGGTATGTGAGCTGATTTCAATTCTTGCTGTAGCTTTTGTCCACTTTGAGAAGTAATTTGTGGCTGCCATGATGTAGAGCTTTGGTTGTTTGTGCGGCAGGATGAATGAATCCTATAAAATCATTTTTTCATTTTTCAAAGGGTTAGTGGACTATTACTGGAGTGGCTGGCATCTTGTCTCTCTGCTGTGATACAGCGAGTCGTGAAATATTGATCGCAAACCTTTGAGCCCAATGTCAACATAAATGGGTGGCATCTTGTGTCTCTACTGTGATACACAAGCATGTTGTCCAGCTGTTCCTGAGTGTGCTTTCAAATACTTGCATAAATATGTCACACTCAATGCTTGCATGAATTCATCTTCTCGCACACCTCTCCTCTCCGTATAACATCCTTGCCAAGACTACCTTCATAAGCGACCCATCATAGCTTTATTTCATGGTCAATCTTATGGAATGCGTTATTGAGAGATTTCATCACTTCACTTGGATACCTGTCAATCGTAAATAATCACACGCTAGGGAAATTATCGTTGATCTTAAATAATCACGTAGTAGGGAGATTGTGATCGATTCTTGTGGTAGGCTTATCATTAGGAATTCATGACATGATCAGCTAGAACATGTTGCATTGAAGTTAAACTTTAAGAGCAAGAGAATCCATCTTAGAATCTTTTTCATAGTACAGGGTTGACTGAGTACAAGGTTTATTAGTTAAAAATTAAAAGATTACTAAAAAAATGAGATATTTTAGAAGAATGATGAATTTTTGACACCTTAATATAAGGAGAGGGGATCTTTGAGGTAGGCGTCTTTTTCACATGTGGGAGGTTTTTAATTCAAAAATATTAAGATATTTATATCGTTCCTCTCTTGGATCAAACTGGATCAAAATGGGAGCTAAACTGATCCAAATTTTGTTCAAATTCAGTCAAACTAAAGCTAAAAAATTTTAGAACTTAGTTGGACTCAGTTAGTGATCTCCTTCACCTATAAATAGATCTTCATTCTTTTGTATTTCCATTTGTGAACGAAAATCGAAATCAAGAAAATTTTTCATTCTCGAAAAACAGGGACGATTTCACCTTTTTGATTTTCTTAACGAATTTTTTAACGGGGTCAAAAGATTAAACTATCTTTCACCTGATTAAACCAGATAGAAGGAAAAACTATCACTGACTCAATTTGAAGAAATTAACGTTTTTTTCTAACCGAAATCAAGCACAGTCCTGTTGATCTAATCATTTAAGGAAATTAATACTTTTTTCCTAACCAAAATCAGACACAGTCGTTGATCTACTCATTTGAGAAATCCTTTAGGGTTTTATTTAACTACTCGAATTCTAAACGTATTCTTATTATTTCAATTTGATTATTAAAACTCCACTGATTTCAGTCTTACTCCATCCGGTCCATGGGTTAGCCACCACCCATCCACTGGAACCGGTAGATCCAGACAATTACTCATCCACCCATAATTGAATGCCTTTCTTAACTTTTGCTTTCGAATACAGATACGCATACACTCCTCTTTAAAACTTTAACATATAAAATAATCCATTGACAAACAGTTGTTGGTTATAGATATCATAACTCAAAATTTTCATCCAATCCCTTGTTCCTAAAAAAAACAGGATCTCTTGGACTCTTTGTTGAGAACCGCTGGTCAGCAATGAGATCCAGTAAAACAGATTACAATAATCATTTCGTCCATCATACATATCTTCCATGACATACGCATGGGTGTCCTAGGCACCGCGAGCCCATGCATCGCCTGGTTAGAACCCTCCAGGATCCTCCTTAGGTGTCATGGCACTTCAGTCAGGGATCGCTTTGTCGGCCCTCGTCCATCGTACCGGAAGCACACCATTTTTCAACCATATCGAGGCTGGTCAAGACCTGGGCAGGCTTTGTCGCGTGAGCCGTCCTTTGAACACTTCCCCCGCCAGCTTGCAACCAAACTTCCCTTAGAATAACATATACCAAATGCTCCCTCCAGCATTTTGGCGTAAGACAGTCCTTTAAGAAAACAGGGTTTCTATGCAAGTTGACTTTGATTTTCTTTTGAATAGAAGGAGTATTTCTTGAATCATTTTCCTCATCATTGGGAATGCATAACCTGCCATTATAATACATAATTCCTTCATCCAGGCTGTACCCTTGAACTCGGTTTAACTCCTGAGGAGTTTTGCTTTCCTGCATAAGTAGGGTAGCAATAGGGCCAAAGAATCTATCCTGCATGATCTTCTCTCTTGCTTTATTAATCAATGGATTTGACACCACTGTAATTGCAAGCAAGGAGGCTTTTCTGCTGAGGGTATCTGTTACCACATTTTCTTTGCATGGGCGGTACTTGATTTAAAAATCGAATTCCTGCAGGGCCTGCATCCACCTTCTTTGGCGCATGTTGAGATCCTTTTGAGTGAAGATCCACTTTAAGCTCTGATGATCTGTCATCAAAGTGAATCTTTGACCCAGTAGGTAATGTCTCCACAACTTTAGGGCATAGACTACTAAAAGTAGCTCCGGGTCGTGGACAGCCTAATTTCTCTCATGCGTTCTGAGTTTTCGGGATTCGTAGGCCACTCCATGACCTTCCTGCAGCATGAGCGCACCTCCCAAGGTAAAACCACTGGCATGAGTTACTACCTCAAAGGGTAGAGAGAAATTTGGCAACTTCAGAACGGGATTGGTTACCAAGGTGGTCTTTAGTTTATCAAAAGCACTCTGACACCTGGCAGACTATTCAAACGGGGTATTCTTCTTGAGAAGATTAGTCAGGGGGGAAGCTATGAGAGCATACTTAGGTATAAAAATTCTATACCAACCAGTTAATCCCAAGAATTCTCTGACTTCATTCACTGATTTTGCTTCAGGCCATTCTATGACTACTCGGACTTTTACGAAATCTGGAGAAATTTCGTCTTTGGATACCAGAAAGCCCAAGTATTCAACATGGTCAACTGAGAAAGTGCATTTGCTCTTTTTTGCAAAGAGTTGGTGCTTCTTCCGTAGAATCTTAAGAACTTTACGGACATGAGCTTCATGGTCAGCTGCACTCTTTGAGTAAATCAGAATATCATCAAAGAAAACAAGAACAAAATCATCCAAGTATTCTCTGAGAATGTCTTGCATTATACGATTGAATGTAGCTAGGACATTTGTCAATCCAAACGGCATGACAGTAAATTCATAGTGCCCATAGCGAGTATTGATGGCTGTCTTCGGGATATCTTGATCATTAATCTTGATCTGGTAATACCGTGATTGAGATCTATCTTTGCAAAGATCCGGGCTCCATTTAGCCTGTCCAGAAGCTCATCAATTCTGGGAGGGATAGGATACTTATTCTTAATTGTCAGCTGATTGAGACCTCTGTAATCTACACAAAGTCTTAACGTCCCATCCTTCTTTTTCTGAAAGAGAACTGGCGCTCCCCAAGGTGACACACTGGGTCTTACAAACCCTTGTTCTAACAACTGTCTAAGCTGTTCCTTGAGTTCGATGGCTTCAGGGACTGGCATTTTGTACGTGCGTTGTGCTACTCTGGGGGTCAATTCTATCACATGATCTACTTTCCGAAATCGGAGGCATCTTAGTTAGCTCTGCTGGGAATAAATCATCACACTCACTTAACCATTCTGGTTCTTTAGCCTTTAACTTTGTGTCTACTGGATTCATTTTGACAACATAAATGAGCTGCTTCTTTCTAAGACCTTTCAGTAACCTAGAAGCTTTTACTAATTGCAGATCTGGGGATCCGAAAATTCCAGTTTCTTGAACTTTGTTCCCGTGAAGGTCACGGAAGGAAATGGTTCCATTGTGACAGTGAATGGTAGCTTGATTTTTATGGAGCCAATCCATTCCAAGGATTCCGTCGAAAACTCCCAAAGGTAAGACTCTGAACTGGCAGTCAGTTACATTCCCATCTAGATTGAACTGAATACGATTTGTCTCGTGGGGTGAGTGAAAAGAATCTTCCCACCACTGGCCAATTCAACTTACATAGGTTTCCCTGATTTCTGTTCTAAGACTAGCTTACGCAAGCATCCTGGGGAAATAAATGAATGAGTACTGCTGTGCCTGAATCAATCAAAAGCTTAAATGGCTTACCATTATACTCAGTTGGAGTATGGATGACAGAGAATCGACGATTTGGCCCTTGGTTTTCAATCGCTGCATAAATCTGACCTCTTTCTTCTTCCACTACTTCTGCTATCGTAACTATTTTGGCTGCTGTGCAGATTGGGGCGGAACTCTTTCTCTTTGGTTACCCTAGTTCTGGGAGAGAGTTCTGAGACTACTCTGAACAGAGGCAGATGGTTGAGCTGGATTCCTCTTGGGATTGCCCTGATTTTGGCGAGACGGGCCTTGATTTGAATGATGTGAAGGGGCTGGTCTCTGCACTCTGGGTCCTTGACTTCCTTGTCCTCTTGACATGGCAGGAGTCGGGCAGCCTTTAAGCTGGTGACCGAAACCTTGACACCCAAAACACTTGTTATCACTTTTAAGCTCATGCCTCTAAATCCTTGAAAGAGATGGGGCTCCTGAGAAAGTGTTCTGAGGAAAGGGCCTTCCTTCACTTTTGAATCTCCCAGCATCTTGATTTTGATTAGGACCTTGCTACCTCTTTGGGGGTGGAAAGTTTGAAGCACTTCTCGGGGTTGGAACCTTTTAAAGTTTGAGGGTGCAGGCTTTGGTGGGACCTTAACAACAAATGCTTTGGCAAAGTCCTTTGCCATTCTCACAGCTTCAGCCATTGAGACTGGTTTGGCATTTTTCACTAAAGTGTCCAATGGCTCGTTCATCCCTCGAATGAATCTGGCCATCAACTGCTCTTCATCCAAAAGTGGAGAATATTTGAGGAGAAGGGAAAATGCCTGATGGTATTCTTCAATCGTCAAGCTATCCTACTTCAATTCCAAGAACTCATTCATTTTGGTTTCCAGGAAGCCCGGAGGACAAAACCTCTTCCTGAGGTAAGCTTTAAGATCTGACTAGGTCTGGGTATTTTGGTTGAGACGGTTTGTCTCACAATGGTTCCTCCATTTCTAATTTGGCGAGAGCCATCTTGCTTCTCTCATTATAACCGGTTACATCAAAATACTCTTCCATTGTCTCGATCCATTTTTCCAATACTTCTTCTAACTGTTCCCCTTCACCCTTGAAGGGACCAGGTTGGGATCAGTGCAGGGCTTTACGAACGTCCGGATCTAACTCTTCATCATCGGTAAGAGGATCCGGCTGCCTAGTACGGTCCGCGCACCTCATGATTCTGACAAAACAATATTTTTGTCAACTTAACCTTGTCAACAAATTTATGGCTATTTAATTTTTGAGATTTATTCTTTGAACAAATAAATATTCCATCATAATTCTTGAAAATAAGATTCACTCTGATAATTTTTGTTAACCAATATTCACAACCACGAAAACAATTTGAAATATTTTACAAAACATCATTTATTACCAAAAGTTTTTGATATATACAGAGCGTCTTGGCTCCAAAAGTTACCGCCTCAATCGCGTACGCATAACAAGGTGATACTGCGATGGAGACATGCCATGATATACACGATTCATCATTGATAATGGTGCTGTAATTCTACTTCTAGGAATAAAGTGGCTAAGAAGTCTAAAAATACGGCAAGAAATTTTAAAATTCTGGGGTGAATGATTATAGAGTTGCACATAATGAACAACACCTAGCCTTATCAAGATCATGGCTAACTAGCGAGATATTCTATCTGAGTCTCTGACGTTGATTGGTATTGATGTTAATACATCGCCCTCTAGAGAACCACATATACTGACGTCGCTCTACTGGATTAGGAAAGTATAGATTCTCAAAGTGACGAGCGAGTCTCACTCTGCTTTCTCGGGTTGTAGCGGAGTTGATGAGATTTTCGAAGGCAAAGGCGATCATATCCTGACTCTGGGAGAGTCCAGGAATGCTAGACAAATTTGAATGCTCTCTCCAGCATTCTGGCGTAAGATAGTCCTTTAAGAAAACAGGATTTCTATGCAAGTTTTCAGTTTGATTTTCTTTTGAATACAAGGAGTATTTCTTGAATCAGTATCCCTAAACCTTCTTGATCGGTATTCTAAATTTTATACCAGAATTCCTCAAATTCTATAACCATGATCCACAGATCAATTTGAAGAGTCTCAAACTTAGTTTCAGATTTGGCGAGAGTGGGAATAACACTTTTATATAAAAGAAAATTCTTTTATGCATAAAAATCAATTTAATAGGAATAACACTTTTATAAAAAAAATTCCTTTATGCATCTTTCTATGTATAAAAATCAAATTTAATGAGAATAATAATTTTATAATAAAAAAATTCCTTTATGCATCTTTCTACGCATAGAAATTAAATTTAATAAGAATAACACTTTTATAAAAAAAAATTTCCTTTATGCATCTTTCTATGCATAGAAATTAAATTTAATGAAAATAACACTTTTAGAATTAAAAAAATAACACTTTTAGAATTAAAAAAATTTCTTTATGCATAAAAATCAATTTCGATGAAAATAACACTTTCATAATAAAAAATTCGTTTATGCATCTTTCTATGCATAAAAATCAATTTTGATGAAAATAACACTTTTATAATAAAAATTTTTGTTATGCATCTTTTTATGTATAAAAATTAATTTTAATGAAAATAAAACTTTTATTAAAAAAATTCCTTTATGCATCTTTCTATGCATAAAAATCAATTTTGATGAAAATAACACTTTTATAATAAAAAAATTTCTTTATGCATCTTTTTATGCATAAAAATTAATTTTAATAATTAATATCAGTGATATCCATACATATTCATAAATGAATATATACATGGAGTAATTAGAATATTTCTTTTAGATGCAAAAATGGTGAGAATCACTCTTTTGGAATAACATAAACAAACTTTCTTTTTCATAAAATTCTGGAAAATTTTGCCATAACCTCCTTTGTATGGTTGACCATTTCTCATTTTTATCATTCTATTTTTAACTTAATTTAATCTAAATTAGATTTATGAAACTCTAATCTACTTAATTTTCTAAAATCAAGAGAGTAAACAATAAAAAGAGTTTAATCAATCTTTCTAGGATTAAGAAAGGTTGGAATCTAAAGAAGAGAAGGAAATGGCCTTTTCATCAAGGCATAGCATTAGAATTTAATTCAAACATTTGCAAGGCATAAAAATTAAGAAAACCATAGATTTAAAATTCATAAAAGTAAGAAAATTAGCTTACATGGAGCTTGTAAGATTTCCTTTGGCTTGAGGGATTGAGGGTTCTACTCTTGTTTGAAGCAAGAGTGGCCACCAAATTCACTTGGAGAGGATTACGCCAAAAATAATTGAATTATCAAGAAATTATAAATGGCTCAAGATAGGAATAGAGTAACAGTGCATAAACACCATTAAGCTTTAACAAAGGGGAAGGCTTCTATTTATAAGAAAAAGTGAGCCTCTAACCAAGCAAACTGATTCTAGAATTTTTCAGATCAGTTTGGTCAATTTCTGACCATTTTTGGGTCAGTTCAGCTTACTTTTTGGATCCAATTTTGAAATAGGAGAGGAGAGAGATGAAATATCTAATTTTATTGATTTAAAATTGGGAGAAATGATGAGAAAAAAGGTGCCTCCTTCATGAGGGGAGATCCCCACTCTGAGGTGTCAAAAATTAGTTTTTTAACTATTTTCTTTGGTCCTTAGTCCACTCTTCATCTTATGTGAGCATTTACTCATTTTTGGGATGGTTTTTCTTTTATTCCTCAATTTATCTCCTCCCTTTAATCTCATTGGTCCATAGGAACCTTAATCCAAAATTTTCAGAAAATCTTGACCCTTAGGCTAAGGTCTTTTATGCATATTATAATTTATTTCTAATCCACCTTAGGAAATTATTTTTGAACTTCTATTTCGGGAGAATTTATTTCAATAAGAAGGGATATTTTTCATTCAAAAATATTTAAAAATTGAATTATCTCTCTCTAGAATATTTTCTCTCTGCCAAAACAGGTAGAAACAAGATCTTTTATTATTCTGAAGAGGGGATTGAGCTAGGACACCCATGCGTGCGTCGAGGAAGATCTAGATGGACTGAAATGAATGACTCTTGTGAATCGAATTTTGATATTGGATCTCGTTAGTTGACCAACTGGTCTTCAACGGAGAGTCCAGATGATATATTTTGTAATACAATGGACTCAAAATTTTGGAGGATTATGTTCAGTAATACTATGATTTTCATTGAAAGATTGTTTTAATTGAATCTGTTATAATGGCAATTTCATATTGGGTGTGTACGTGGTATGCCTACTTTAAATTTTGCTTGAAACACTGGGCTAGGGAGCCTCAAAACTCTTTTTCCTCGGTACCCAAGCCAAAACATAAATTTTGCTTGAAACACTGGGCTAGGGAGCCTCAAAACTCTTTTCCTCGGTACCCAAGCCAAAACATAACCAAAGTTTTATAAAGGAATCCCACCAATACAATGGTTGGGTGGTTGGCTAACCCATGGGCCGGTTGGGGTAGGCTGGATCGGGGGATTCCTGCTGCGATACAAATAAGTTACGGTTAGTGATGTTAGTTAGATTAAGTCCTAAGAAGACCCTTGTTCTGTGGGAGGAAATCAGCGGCGGCTGTGCCTCGTTAAAGGAGGAAAAAAGCGGTGATTCTATGGACCAAGTGCAAGTCTCTTCCTTGATCTGACCATGTGACTTCGGGTTCGGTCGGATTTGTTTGAATAGTTAAGACTTTGACTCGTTAGATCAATTCTCCCGTTAAATGATTTTTCCTGGAGCAATCGCTCGTGCCTTCTGGGAGAGGGAAGTTTTCTCGGGCTCGGTTTCAGAGGAATCGTCGAGCTAGTCTCTTGTCCGGACATCCGTGTGGGCGAGGCCCCGCGTGTGGATCCCTACCCCCTGCGCGTGAGGCTGACGCTGCTTCTGTCGCCACCAGCGTCCTCGGAGGGCGCATCGTGAGGGGGCGGGGGTCTCACACTACCATTCTTGTGAGTGCTAGCTAGTGGTAGCTATCACGACCTAGCAGATATAAGCTAGCTAGCATTGTATTACTATAGCTAGAACTACTTGTAGTCACAATGCCATAATCTAGCTATTCCTAGATACCATGCCTACATGTGCTAGCTAGCACGAGCTATCACACTCACAAGATTGCTAGCTAGCAGTCACAATGCTATCTAGTAGATACAAGGGACTGGTAGCTACCACTTACAAGGCACTCACAAGCTTGCTAGCTACCACTAGTTAGCATTGTAACTACTGGCTACTAGCAATCACACTACTATCTAATAGATATAGGGGACTTGTTTCTACCACTCACACAAGCCTGCTAGCTACCACTAGATAGAATTGTAACTACTAGCTACCAATCACACTGCTATCTAATAGATATAGGGGACTGGTTGCTACCACTAGCTGTAGCACTCACAAGACTACTAGCTAGCATTGTGTCTTCACAATGCTATCTAGCAGATATAGGGGACCACATGCTAGCTAGCAATATACTACTATATCTAGAACAAATTGCAGTCATCACAATGCCAAAATCGAGCTAGTACTAGCTGGCAATCTTGTAAGAGCTATCATGTGCTAGCTAGAACCGCTTGCAGTCACAATACTAGAATCTAGCTAGCTAGTGCTAGCTCGCAATCCCCTATAAGTGTTTTCATTGGCTAGCTAGAACCACTTCCAGTCACAATACTAGAATCTAGCTAAAGCTGGCTAGCAATCCCCTATAAGTGCTATCATGTGCTAGCTAGAACCACTTGCCTATCACAATACTAGAATCTAGCTAGTGTTAGCCTGCTGAGAGACGGACGGAGAGAGACGAGACAAGAGACACCACATACCCATCAAAAGAATGAATCATATAAGTCACGTCACATATATATATATGTTGAGAGACGGAGAGAGACGAGACAAGAGACACCACATACGCTCCACAAGAATAATCATATTAGTCACAAGTCACATATATATAGGCAAGACCTAGAGTGAGTTAGGGCTAGCTACATATATATAGCTCCAACACCCCCACTCAAATAAAGGTCTCCAGCTGCGAGTAAAAAAAACCCTTGGGAGCACAAGGGGAGCTCCTACATATAAATATACAATCACACCTTAAAGTCCATGTGCAATGTGCTTCTATATACAAAGTACAAAGAGTAAATGTGCATGATGTGAAGTAATGTGTGAAGTGTCCTAAAGTCTATAGGCTATGTACAAGTCTAGACAAAATTGACATGACCTGAGATGTGCTAATCTCCAAAAAGAGAGGCCGCCGCAACTCCAAGTTTTGATCGCAAAAGTGTAAACCGAGCTTCATGGAGTCCTTTGGTGAGAATGTTGCATTTGATCAGTTGGACAATGTTCTACCATTATTGCTCCTTTCCTTACTTCACGTCGAACATAGTGATAATGAACTGCAATATGCTTGGACTTGCTATATTGCACGTAGTCTTTGGCTAGTCTAATAGCACTTTGGTTGTCACATCTAAGAGGAGTGCTTGAGGAAGGATAATGACCAATATCAGCAAGCAATTGTCAAAGCCAAACCAATTCACGAGCTGCTAAAGATGCAACTACATATTCAGACTCTGTAGTAGAAACTGCAATACAGCGTTGTTTCTTGCTAGCCCTAGATACCAAATAGCCATTGATAAAAAAGCAATTACCATTGGTGGATCGCATGGACAAGTTAGAGCTTGCCCAATCAGCATCTGAATAACCCAAAAGATTAAGAGAAGTTGATGAAGATGTGTCTTCTTGATGGCAATATACAAGTCCAAAATCTGCAGTGCCCTTCAAGTACTTCAAAACACGTTTAGCTTGAGACCAATGTCTTGTAGATGGAGAGGACAAGTATTGTCCTAACAGATTTGCTGCAAAAAAATATCAGAACGAGTGCTCATGCCCACAAATTGAATACAGCCAACAAGATTAGCATAGGGTTAATTTAAAGCTAATGATTCAGCGTCAATATTTGCAGAAGTACTCCTAATAGAACTTGCAAGACAAGGAGTGTTTGTTGAATGTGCAGTAATGGACGGCCGATTTGGGAACATCTTTCTTTGACTTCCCCTATTTTGAGGCAGAGGTCTTGCATTACTTTGGATTGAAACTGAGGGTTGGTTAGAGGGTCTACCTCTGAGATTTCCCTGGTTTTGAGACGGAAAGAAACCTGATTACTCTGGGAAGGAAGGAGGTGGAGTCTGGAATCTTGGTCCCTGACTTCTCTACCCCGAAAACCTTGATCCAAAAGGAGTTGGACAATCCATACTACTGCGATGTCCAAATCCTTGACAGTTATTGCATTTCACTTCTTTGTTCAAGGGTGGAACTTCTGAAGTTGAATTCCAGGGGATTGAGTTCCAGGAAAAGGACCTTTCTTCTATTCTGGAACTTCCCATATCCTGAGTTCGACCTTGTTGTCTTTTATGGGGTGGAAAGTTGGAATCACCTTCTGGAGCTAGAAATCTTTTGAAAGATGATGGTGCTGGCTTCGGGCAGGACCTTGACATCGAAGACCTTGGCAAAATCCTTTGCCATCCGCATTGCTTCAGCCATGGAAACTGGCTTGGCATTCTTCACTATTCAAGGGCTCGTTCAGTCCCTGAATGAACTTGGCCATCAGCTCTTCTTCATCTAGCGGTGGCGAGTACTTGAGGAGGAGAGCGAATGCTTGGTGATACACTTCAATAGTTCTGTTCCCCTAGGTTAACTCTAAGAATTCGTTCATCTTGGTTTCCAAAATGCCGAGACGACAGAATCTCTTCCTTAGGTAAATCTTGAGATCATTCTAGGTTTGGGTGTTCCGATCTTGACGGTTTGTCTCGCAGTGGTTTCTCCATGCCACTAGCTGTTTCTACTATCTTTAGCCTTGCAAGAGCCATTTTACTCTTCTCATTGTACCCGGTGACATCAAAGTATTCTTCCATTTCTTTGATCCACTTCTCCACAGCCTCGCCCAAGTTTTTCCCTTCACCCTTGAAAGGTCCAGGCTGCGATCTATGAAGAGTTTTACGAACATCCAAGTCGAGCTCTTCCTCATCGGGTTAGGTTTAACATTCCTACCACAAGGACCTCGATCCATGATCCTATCAATACAAAAATTCTTGTTAAATTCTCATATTAACCAAGCCGCTTAGGTGAAAAGAGCTTGAAAAGCTGGGCTTAAGGGAGACAAAGGCTATGATCCCTATTTTTTACCTTGCCACATCAACCATACCCCCCTAGTTTCACTTTTTAAAGGGAATATTCTCATACTCTCTCTCTTACTTTTTGACTTTTCTCTCTTACTTTTTGAATTTTTTATCTTCACTCTCTCTCTACAAATTGAATCTTTCTTGTCAGTTTGAAATCTCCTTTCTCATTTACTCCTACCATATCTCCCTTCCACATCAGCAAAACATTCTCGTATTTAGGTGGGCCCCAAAAAGTGAAAATTTTTATTTTTTTACATTTTGAGGTGGAAAAAACACCACCCAACCAATATGTATGAATTTTTTATCTTCACTCTCTACAAATTGAATCTTTCTTGTCAGTTTAAAATCTCCTTTCTCATTAACTCCCACCATATCTCCTTTTCATATCAGCAAAACATTCTCATCTTTAGGTGGGCCCCAAAAAGTGATTTTTTAACATTTTGATGTGGAAAAAACACCACCCAACCAATATGTATGATGAAAATAAATTTTTCCCTCCAAAAAGCTTGTGATTCAAGGGTCACATCAGAAGCCTGTCAGGAGCCAGTACATCCATAACTAATTGTCAGGTCCCCACAACCCCATAAACATAACTAACTGTCAGGAACCACTACATCCATGAGATCCTGAAATTGTGGGGACCCCAAAAATTGTTATTTTTTAAATTTTCTCATAAATGTAATTTATTGATGAAAAACTCCATGTTAGTATATTTGTATATCAAAAATATCATTTTCTACTTAGAAAAACGGATTTGTGTTAAACTTCCAATAGCAAAGTTTTAACAATCTCTCTCACTCTCTCTCTCTCTCTCTCTCTCTCTCTTTCTCCCTCTCTGAGGATCTCTCTACTTTAGCTTCTTCCTCTGCTTAGCTATGGAGCCTTTACAAAGCTGTGTGTGTAGCCCCTTGTGAAGCTAGAAAACGGAAGGTTAATTTACACATTCGTATTCATGAAGAGTATGGCAGCTCTTAAAAAACCCATCCTACTGATGCACAATCTATCCAAGCTCGTAGGATAGCTAAGGAGAAAAATGTAGATCTTTGGGTTGATGGGCATCTCTATCCAATTGACCCTCCATTAAGAGCAAACTCTCCTTTCCGCGATTTATCATCTTTTATGCAATTTGTTGGTGAAGGAGAGCTTGGCTTGTTAGGATACTGCAGAAGATTGACTACAAGTGGAGCTTGGCAAACCCATATTCTCCAATCTCCATTGCAAGCATCACAATAAATCAAGAAATGAAGTTTTATTAGAGGAACACTGAGTTGCTGATAAGAAGAGCCCCTTTCGCTCGCACAGTGAAGGAGATTCTCCAACGATATAGAACAGAGTTTCGTGCGTAGGGGATTGCCCTTAAAGCATTGTAAGAAGCCTCCGAGGCTTACCTTGTTGGGCTTTTTGAAGACACCAACCTCCTTGCAATACATGCAAAGAGGATTACCATATCTGCCAAGGACATGCAACTAGCTCGGCACATTTGAGGTGAGTGAGACACGATCCAGAGATCTTAGATGTTAACCTTCTTTTTGAAGCAACTCTTTTGTTTCAAACCCCCCTTTGCAACAAGCCTATCTGGCTTTCATTTGTAACCTTCTGATAATTAAAATTTTAAGTTTCACTTACAATGTCTCGGTGTCATCATGTTTGTTTAACATGGAGTGTCTATCATGTGCCAGTTTGTCACCCAAGGCATCAGAAATGCTCCTGGAGGACTGAGGAAGCTGTGCCAGAATAGTGCGAGTTTGACCTTTGCAAGGGTGATGTAGGCTCAAAATTTGCAATGTTCTGGCACTTCTCCCCTAGCCACTCAAGATCATTTCTGATGCATTTATAATGAAGTTGAGGACACTAACTGTGAGAAACAATAGTTTACAAGATAAAAACACCTTTAATCATGTGTGAAAATACAATGTTTATCATCCAATGCATCAAAATTGCTCCTGGAGGACTGGGAAGCTATGCCAGAATAGTGCAAATTTAGGCTCTGCAATGGCGATGCAGGCTAAAAATTTGCACTGTTCTAGCACTACTCCCCTAGCCACTCAGGATCATTTCTGATGCATTTATAATGAAGTTGAGTACACTAATTGTGAGAAGCAATAGTTTATAAGATAAAAGCAGCTTTAATCATGTGTAAAATTACATTATTTGTCATCCAATGCCACATCCACATCCATTTACATCACATCACATCCCATCCACATCTCATCACATTCACATCCACATCCATTTACATCACATCACATCCCATCCACATCTCTTCATTCATTCACATGCACATCTATCATACCACATCTCATTCTCATCCATTTACATCACATCACATCCCATGCACATCTCATCACATCCACATCCACATCCACATCCATATCCATTTACATCACATCAAATCCCATCCACATCTCATCACATCCACATCCACATCCACTTCCATTTACATCACATCACATCTCGTCCACATCTCATCACATCCACTCACATTTTATCAAATCGCATTCACATATCTTATTCACATCGTATTCACATCTATTCATATTTAGTAATATTTTCTACTTTCGATACCGATGGGACTTTTTCTAAATTTCTGCCAATCAAGCTTGAGAGGGGTTGAGAAGTGAAATCATTTGAGAATATTAACAAAAACCATAAAATTTCTTCTTACCTCAAGGTTTGGCTTACTTCTTTATCTAGAAGTGAAGCCCCCAACCAATCAATTAGTTTAGTAAGTTGAGAAGAAGGCTACAGGAGTTGTTGAAGAGAGAGAGAGAGAGAGAGAAGCTCCAAGCTCTCCAAAAGTAGAGGATTTTTAAGGGATAATAGAAAATATGATTCTTTTAATGTAATACTGGCATGGTATAGCTCACAGATTTTTTTCAAAAGACTAAGGATCTATTTATAGGTGAGGGAGGCCACTAACCAAGTCCAACTAGGTTCTAGAATTTTCCACGTTCAGTTTGACACAAGATTTGGACCAGTTTGGCTCCCTTTTTTATTTGGTTTGATTCAGGAGAGAGGAGAGATAAAAATATCATAATTTTTTTGAATTAAAAACCCTTCCACATGTGTAAAATAGGTGTCTACCTCAAGAGTCCCCCTCTCCTTACCAAGGTGTCAAAAATGCATCATTATTCCAAAATATCTCATTTTTTAGATAATATCTCATAGTTTTTAACTAATAAACCTTGTACTCAGTCAACTCTTCATCTTATGTGAGCATTTACTCATTTTTTGGGTATTTTCTTTTTTTCTTTTGGATTTATCTCATCTCCACACTTGGATTAATCCAATTGGCCAATTGGAACCTTAATTGGACCATAATCCAAAAATTTCTGAAAATGTAGACCCTTAGGCTAAGGTCCTTTGTACACATTTTCAATTAATTCCAAATGCACATTGGAAAGTTCATTTTGAATTTTTGTTTTAGGGGAATCCATTTTAGACACTAGGAGGATTTTTATATCCAAAGATGTCTCAATTTAGGATTATCTCTCTCTAGACTTTTTCTCTCTCTAGGTCAAAACAGGGTAAAACAAGATCTTTCTTCTATTTCAGAGAGGGGAATAATTACAAGAACATAAGGGGAGGTTCTTACACATTTATGATAAAAAATAGGTAGAGAGAGAAGACACACACACACAGGAGCAATGCCTAATGTATATACATAAAGCCATAATCCATAATCTACAACACACTACTTGTGTTGTATCCACACACAGCTAACCCTAGCTAATGTCCACACACTATGACTAGGTGGACGCGGTCATTCATGTCTCACACATGTTACTACGTAACATGCCAGCACATAGTGCAACTGGCACAAGCTGACATTGAGCTTGAATCTCAACAGCCCCTCTCAAGCTCACGATGCACTACCATAGATGAAGATGTAGATGAGCTTGGGCTATCAAAGCTCTCAACACTCCCCCTTAAGCTCATCTCCCATGTACTCCCAACATAGTACGGAAGTACTCAAACTTCTCCCTGCTAAGTGGCTTTGTAGTAGATGTCGGCCACCTGCTCTTCAGTCTTCACATACTACAAATCCACTATACCATCCAACACTTTCTCTCTGACAAAATGATAGTGAACCTCTATATGTTTGGTCCGCGCATGAAAAACTGGATTCTTGGCCAACTATAATGCTGCTCATGTTGTCATAATGAATGACAATCTTGCCATCAATAGACACCCAAATCAGCCAAGAGACTCTTTAACCATACTCCTTCACATGTAGCAATGGGGTTGCACCTCCGTATTCAGCCTCTCTACTAGATAAAGCAACAGTAGGTTGCTTCTTGCTACTCCAACTCGCCACTGCACTTCCAAATGTAAAGGCATAACCACTAGTAGACCTCATGTCATACAAGCTACCTGCCCAATCTGCGTCTGTGTAGCCATGTACATCCAAGCCTTTACCATGCTCATAAAGAAGATCATAATGTGCAGTGGTCTTTACATATCGCATAATGCGTCTCACTATATCCAAATGAGATTTTTTGGGGCTCTGCATAAATTGGCTTACTAGCCCCACAACATAACTGAGATTCGGGCGTGTGATAGTCATGTAAATAAGACTGCCAACAACCATCTTTCTATACATAGATGGATCATCCAACTCTTCACCAAAATCAGCCCGCAGCTTCACATTCTGCTCCAAAGGTGTACTCATTGGCTTACACCCTATCATCCCATATTTTGCCAACATATCCAATGCATATTGGCGTTGCACTAAGCATGTCCCTGCATGGTCTTTGATCACTTCAACCCCAGGAAAATATCTCAATTCACCCAAGTCTTTTATATCAAACTGCCCACTCAATGCCTTCTTGACATGCATAACATCTGCAGAGCATGATCTCCTGTGACAATCAAGTCATCCACATAGATGACAAGTAAGACAATCCCATGATCTGTTTTCTTCACATAGAGTGAAGAATCTGGTGAAGAAACCTGAAATCCAAGGGAGATAAGATATCGGCTTATCTTATCACTCCAAGCGCACGAGGTGCTTGCTTCAAACCATATAATGCTTTCTTTAATCTACATACATGAGTGGGATACCTCGGGTGTACATATCTTCTGGCTATGCCATATAAACTTTTTCTTGTAAATATCCATTTAGAAATGCATTTTTTACAATGTCCATTTGATGCATTTTCCAACTATTTGCTGCAGCCATAGCAATGACTGCTCTTACTGTTCCCATCTTTGCAACTAGACTAAATGTTTCATCATAGTCCAAGCCTTGGGTTTGTGCATAACCCTTAGCTATAACCCTTAGCTACCAACCGCGCTTTATGGTGCTCAATGGAACCATCTAACTTGCATTTCACCATGTAAACCCATTTGCAACCAATGACATTTTTGCCTTATGGTAAGGCAACCAAATCCCATGTTTCATTATGAACCAATGCGTCCATCTCAACATCCATTGCCTTCTCCCATACATGCTTCCCAATAGCTTTTGTATAGCATGCAGGCTCATCACAACCATATTGTGATGGGACTGCTCCACTTGGCCCGGATGCCTATCAAAAGCGTGGTCTGCCCCGACTGAGCAAGTGGGGGTAGATTACCCCCATGGCATCGGCTAGCTTGCCTGCATATAAGATCAAAATATAAGAAAAATATAATGCCTAAAATATTAACTTTGTGTATGTGAAAAGATTTGATGGAACCATACCTGTGTATGTGTAAACTATGACCGAGCTTGCTGCCCATATCGATCATTTATAAAAATGGACAGCAAATTGGACACATCAAGATCTTATGACAGGTCCATCGACATTGCTGCTACTTACATGCATAGGCAACAAAACACGATTGCTCTAACCCAAGCCATACTTAAAGCTTAGACAAAGAATACAACATGTGATATTAGAACATTGTTAAGACCTCCTACAATACTGCTTAGATAAGCAAGGTGGATAGTGCCCCTTTCGGATGATAGCTTCTGAGGACTTTCCACATGCTCCCCACCACTATTAAAGCTAAAGGTAACTCTTATTTTGCAAGAGAAGGATAGTGAGAAGATTGAGGGCTCCCCCTCCACTATAACAACCTAACTTAACATAAGCAGCATTCTAACAATTCCCATATCTCTATGCATAGGTCCATTTCCTAATCCCGGCACCCAAGGGTGCAATAAACATGAGGTTGAATGAATAAGGTCACTTACCTTGACAATGTCAAGCCAACCAAGAGAAAACAACAACACAATCTTAGACAAAAAATACAACCTATGATATTAAGACATTGTTACGACCTCCTACAATATTGCTTAGACAAGGAGGGTGGACAATGCCCCTTTTCGGATGATAGCTTCTAAGGACTTTCCACACACTCCCCATATTCAAGCCACAAGAAACTCCTCATTTGCAAGAGAAGGATAGTGAGAAGATCAAGGGCTCCCCCTCCACTATAACCACCTACTCGTAGATAACCACTCCTAACCTGACATAAGTAACATCCTAGAAGGCATATAACAATGCCCCATATCTCTATGCATAAACCATAGCATATACATAGGCCGTATGCGTAAGGCCGTATGCATACGGCCTATGTGTAGACCGTATGCCGTATGCATAGGTCCTAGGCCATATGCCATATGCATAGGCTGTAGGCTGTATGCATATGGTCTATGCATAAGGCCTATGCATAGGGTATGACCTATGCGTAGGCCGTATGCCGTATGCATAGGCCATATGCATAGGGTATGCATTAGCCCTATGCATAAGGCCTATGCATATGTTCTATGCATACGGCCTATGCATATGGCATACGGCTTATGCAAATGGCCTATGCATACGGCATGCGGCCTATGCATACACAGCATGCATAGGCCTTATGCGCATAAGCCCTATACATAAGGCCTTTGCATACGGCGGCCTATGCATAAAGGCGGTCTATGCATAGGCTTTATGCATAGGCCATATGAATAGGGTATGCATAAGGCCTATGTATACGTTCTATGCATAGGCCTTATGCATACGTCCTATGCATACGTGCATAATACGACCTATGCATACAGCATATGCATACGACATATGCATACGGCATGCAACCTATGCATACAACATGCAGCCTATGCATATTGATGTTCCTCATGCTCTTCATCGGCTCCATCCAAAATGTTTTCTTCATCGTCTTCTTCCAACGAGCTGATTTGAGGTAGTACTTGCACCTCATCCAGAGATTCGGCCTCCACATCTTGGTCATGAAAGATATGTTTTGAATGAGGGGAAACTTGTATAACATACCACCACTTTGGATCAATTCGATCGGTGTGAAACACAACCTAATATCACAAAGCAAAGGGGTTACACTTATATTATACTACATCAACATTTAATTTGGGATTGGTTGGGTTACTAACTTGTTGGCAGTGCGGAGGTAGTACGAAGGTTTCTTTCTCATCCTTCCAAAACTTGGTGGAATCAATTTGGAAGAACCTATTTGGATGTTTCTTTTCACGGTTGCTTGAGCACCTCTATGTATCACCTTGAACCATTTGACATCAAAGATGAATAGACTAAATTCTCTAAATCCAACCTCAAGAATATCCTAAATAGTTTCATAATACTCAAGATTGTCCTATATGACATTGGTATCATGTCTATTGGCTCGAATTTCTTGCTCAAAAGTTACCATCACACCACAATGAAATGTGTTTCTTTTAGAATCCACATGCTCCCTGCGAAAGTGCCTTCCCTATGACCATATTGAATTATATAGTTTGTACTAACATTAAACAAAAGCATAAGATTTAGTATAGTGCATTAAACAAGGTATATACATGATATAGAGATGGAGAATGTACTTACTTGAGGGTCACATCCTCTTGCATACTCGTGCTCTTCTCTTGTGATCATCTGTCCATTTTGCAATGCCATCGATATTGCCATACAAAGCCATTCTATACTGATCATATTTGGTATAGGTTCCAAGCTAGGCGGGAAGGGCAAGTGTCTATTTGTTCTTCTCAAAGCTCTTCTCTCATCCTTTCATCTATTGTTTGCATCCTTGTATCTCCCAATCCACTACTCCATGATGGGAATATTTAGAATGCAGAATCTATTCAACTTGTAACATAATGCTTCATACAACCTTCTCTACCTTCCTTTTCCTTGAGGCACATTAGTGATTAGTCGGTCATCCTCCTCATTGATCCACAATTGTGGCATGGAAGGATCTAGTATGCGAGATAGATGTTTTGAGATATACACAAGAGACTCTACCTTCCTTTTCCTTGAGGCGGCACATTAGTGATTAGTCGGTCATCCTCCTCATTGATCCACAATTGTGGCATGGAAGGATCTATGCGAGATAGAGATGTTTTGAGATATACACAAGAGACTTTTGCATCAACCATCCTTCTCTACCTTCTCTACCTTCCTTTTCCTTGAGGCACATTAGTGATTAGTCGGTCATCCTCCTCATTGATCCACAATTGTGGCATGGAAGGATCTATGTGAGATAGATGTTTTGAGATATACACAAGAGACTCTTGCATCAACCATCCTTCTACCATGCTTGCTTCTAGCCTTCCTCTTTGTCTTTAAGGTTTTCATGAACTTTTTAAGGTTTTCATGAACCATGCTTGCTTCTAGCCTTCCTCTGTCTCACAAAGTCCTTTTAAGGTTTTCATGAACCTTTTAAGAAAGAATATCCATTGAACATGAACGGCACCACACAATGTAACTTCATTAACCAAATGCACACCACAAGATGCTATTGGCTAGTGAGAATTTGTTCTAGGACATTGTCCTTGATCATACACACTACCTCAATAGCATTGAGATGAGCCGTCTCAATGGATGTAGGATCTATCTTCTTTAAGGATATATACCTACATACATAGCAATTATGTGTACTATTTACCGATACATAACTTTTGAGCACATGAGAATTCCAAATAAGCAATATAACTTGGTGAATTGAAGAGAATATTCGTACCTCACCAAGATTCCCATTTTGTAAATAGCCTCTCTCATCTTCTTGTCTCCACAACCAACTATAGCAATTGGAAAAATAAACTATGTATAGAAAAATATGGAAGTTAGTGTATGAGCTTACAAATCATGTACCACAAAGAGAAAATGAAAAAGCGAATATTTATATACATGTAATGTCTTGTTCCAATCATGTGTCTTGAGGCCATATAATTGTTCCTCTACTTTAATTTTGGTCTTTGTGAAGGCATCCTTCAATGAATGCATTAATCTCACTGTTGGTGTACGAAAAGAGGCGATCACACTTTTCACCTTATTGTGCTTCCTCTTGGTTAGTACCCATGGTGCCTTTGGTAGGACTATTTTGCCACTCTCACTTTCAATTGGCCATGCACTTTGAAGGCGTCCAATGTTTTGTAAGTCATACCTTGCACCCTTTGTATCTCTTTTACCAATTAAATGGTCCCAAATATTTCTTGCACCCTTATGCATACCCTATGCATAGACCCTATGCATAGACGGTATGCCTTTCATTAGATATAGACATTGATGAAGCAACACATATGGTTTTATTACAAGATGGGATAGAATCATGATCTTGACATTGTTTCGTTTCTCAAAAGTTTTCAACTATCTTCTTTTTTTTTTTTGCTCGAAACATGGCTCTAAGGGTTTTAATGAATGTTTTTTTAAAACTGTATATCATTTTATGTGTGTATGTGACATGTATTTTCAGAATTCAGCATCATCCAACAACTCTATGAAATTTCATGCAACAAAAATAGCAGCGTAATTTCACTGCTATCTTCGTTGTTCAGCAGTAAAATCATAGTATAGCACCAAAATTTCGTTGCTATAAACACTGCAGAGTAGCAAAATTTTTCTATTAGCACGCGATCAAGCAAAATTTCACTGTGGAGCAGTGAACAGGGTCCTCGACATCCCGAAAAAAAATGCTACTGAAACATTGCTAAAATGGTGTTGTGCCTCGACATGTTGTACTGATGCATAGATCTTACTATATAAGGCTTTTGCATAGACCACCTTATATAGAGCTCATGCATAAGGTCTCTTGCATAGAGCCTCATGCATAAGGTCTATGAATAGAGCCTATTCATAGAGATCCTATGCATAGAGCCTCATGCATAGATCTTCTATGCATAGATCCTCATGCATAGAGCTCATGCATAGAGCCTATGCATGTAAGCTTATGCATGAAGACTCATGCATAGAGCCTATGCATGTAAGCTTATGCATGAAGACTTAAACACATAAGAACATAGCTCATGTAGAGCATACATTACATAAAAAGCTTATGCATAGAGCTAATGCACAAGGATTTTTCATAGATCATACATTACATAAAAAGATTATGCATAAGGCACCCTTAATGCATAGACCTCATGATGCAAAGAGCTTAATGCATGAGGCTTTTTCATAGAGCCTCGTGCATAAGGTCTTATGCATAGAGCCTCATGCAAGAAGCTCATGCATGAATAAGGTCTCCTACATGCACAAGACCTACAGGCAAAACATATGCAAGAAAAATAATCCTCAGCATCCAAAGGTGCAAAAATAACAAAGAGCAAGGCCAAGAGACTTACCTCTTATGCTTGTGAGAAGGTCTTGTACATGGTTGATCTTCTTTGGCGAAGAAACTATAAACCTAGCCACCACAAAAAGAAATAAGATAAGTAAAGTTTTTATATATAAAAAACTATCAATACAACTAGTTAAGCATTGAAGAGACAAAACAAGCATACAAGAGAGCAAGGTGAAGGGGCTTACCTCTTATGCTTTTGAGAAGGGCTTGCATGCAGTTGATCTTCTTTTTTGCAGAAGAAACCCTATTCCTAGCCACAAAAAACATTAAGATAAAAAAAGTTTTTATTTATAAAAAACTATTAATATAACTAGTTAAGCATTCAAGGGAGCATAAAAGCATAAAAGAGAGCAAGCGAGAGAGCAATCAATCATACAAGAGAAGCAAGAAACAAAAGATTAATGAGAAGCAACTAACAACCAGTACATCTCAAACCCTAGATTAGTGCACTATCAAAAAATAAAAGATTAAAGAAAACAAAGACGATAAGGAGCAAGGTACATACCTTGATAGGAGGAGGGCTTGTGAAGGTGGGAAGGTAGAAGAGGAGGAGGTCTTGTGAGGGAGATGAGGAGAACAGTTTATGAAGGTGAGAGAGTAGGGTTGGAGATTAGGTAGCCTCTGCTCCCTTGAAAATAGCCTGTAAATAGTAAACGTAAGAGTACAAAAGCAAGCGGCGTAGCGCAGGAGGGAATTCACAGCTAGCACAGTTCTAGCCACATATTTAGCCGCACACTGATAGCCATGTACTAGGAAAAAATCTAGGCAGTTGTTTTTTGTAGATTCCAGAGAGTTAAATTTGTGCTTGATGAAGTTGAATGGTGATTTCACACGCTTGTATTGTGTGGCATGCTTTTTAGGTGCCCACCATCTACAGACAACCATCGAAGCCTTCTTCTAGTATCTAATATTAGATGTCTCTAAATATATTTTATTTGTTCATTGTGCATAATTAGGACTCACAATGCTTATCCTATTTGTGGGTCGTTGCTTGTAACATCATGGCCTATGCATCTCAAGAAGACTGTGTATGAAGACCATCACCAACTTTTTCTAATTGATCATGAGAAGTTTGTTCCATCTACCAAAGGAGTCCCCCCCACATCCTCTTAGTGTAGGAGATTTGGAAGTATTATGGAAAGGTTTGTCCCATACACCATTGCTGCCCAGAATGAGTGACAAGGTACTCAATCTTCTTTCATCTCCCATATTAGACAAAGCTAAGAATCAATCATCTTCTAGATCTGATGCCATCATAAAAAATGTAGCATTGAATATTTGGGACCACATAATTGGCAAGAGATATTCTCTAGTGGTTAAGGAGGACTTGGGATTGATTGAATGCCCCCCCCAACACTTGGACAAAAGTTCAAGATAACGTGAAGGTAATTTTACCTAAAGCAGCTTGGATCTTGATACAAAACGAGGAGAAGAGAGTAAAGGCTCAAATTGCCTCCTTTCTTACCTCTATGGGTGTTGTGCATTCTTTAAAGGAGGCATTTACAAAAACAAAGAAGAAAGGAGAAACTCAATTGTATGTTCTAAAAATGCATGATTGGCACAAGATGTTTTAGGTATGTTCAATTTACTTATATAAGTGGCATGATGGTATTTCATTGAAATTACATATCATTGATTGCAATGTTTTGTGTTACATAGTTCATCCTTCCCATATGCATTAGCGGGTGTGGAGATCAAAAAGTGCACGAGGCCATCTATAAAATGGGGGCAGTGGTGAGATATGGAAAACTAAAATTCTAACATGTTGTGCTACTTTGTGAGACATGTCATGCTAATTAAATGGACTCAACTCCTTCTTAGGTACATAAGTTCCAAGGATATCCATCCATCCACTATTGATGCACCTCCAATAATGGCAGTGGAGGCAATGTGCATGATAGAGGAGAACCTCCCAAGAACTATCCTCACTAGTCAATTACATCTTATGGTACACTTGATTAATGAAGTGTCGGTGTGTGGTGTTGTGCATGCTCCATGGATTATCTTCCTTAAATGTTTCATGAAGACCTTGAAGAATTTTGGTAGGCAAAGAGCCAGGCCAGAAGAAAGTATGACAAAGGATTGGTTAGTGCAAGAAGCATGTGTCCACATTTTAGAGTATCTCTCTCGAGTGGATCCCATAATGCCATGATTTTGGAGTAATGAGGAAGATGAGTAAATGGTGTCCCACGTACGACAAGGCAAATGAAGATCAAGGACAATGGAAACATCAATGTTGAAGAAGGTGAATACATTTTGTATTCTCAATAGTGAAGTTATGAAAAGGTGGGTGTGGCAAGGTATGAAGAGGTGGGTGTGGCAAGGTATGAAGAGGTGAGAAGAAACTGATATGAGGAGAGTAGAGCATTTGGGATGCATTCGAGAGGCTTGCCATTTCCTGCAGAGTGTGAATCACTTCTAAAAGATTGTACTATTGATGATCAACTTTATGAAGAAATGGAAAAGGTGAAAAACATGGAGAGTGACGAAAGAAGAGTGGGAGGATGCAAGAGGATACCAACCTCATGTAAGTGTCTCTACTTTATTTCTTTTTTTTCAAGTAGAATATCATGATATGGTTATTCAATATCATAAATGTATTTCATTTGGTGTTGGGGTAGTATAAGGTATACAATGACATGTGGTCCAAAGGAAGGCATTTCTGCAGTCAACATATAGATACAAAGAGAAATACCCAAGATTGTGGGGTTATGGAAAACTTTGAGCAAGAAAGTGGAGGAGAAATGCTTGATTATTATGCCATGATTCAAGACATCCTAAAGGTTGGATTTAGGGCATTCCAAATTTTTGTATTGGATATGAAGTGGTTCAAGGATGTGTGTGGAGGAGCTCAAACAATTGTGAAAAGGCATCCAAATGGATTTATGGTGGTGATCAATTCTAAAAAAATTTTGCAAATAGAGAGGGAAACATTTGTGCTACCTTACCATTTTAAACAAGTAAATTCAAACCATAAGCTTTTATTATATCATACTTATGCATGTTTAATTTACATTACTCCATGTGTTTCTTCTTACAAGATTGTGTTTCATGTGGATATAACAAGAAATGGTGGTATGTCATACAACTCTCTCCTCTTTCAAAGAGATTTTTTCAAGATAAGGATGTTGAAGATCTCATGAACGAAGTGGCAATCAAAACTGAACCTGCGGAGGATTAAGTACAAGATGAAGAACATGAGATACCACCAACTAATCAAGATGAAGATGTCTTTATCCAAGATCATGAGGAAGGAATTGATTCCACGCATGATGATGATGATGATGTTGAGTCCATTGCTAGTGGAATAGATATTTTTGTTGATCTTGCAATGGGACATATGGATCTTGAGATAGGGCTAGTTTCGCATGTATGGATTTGATAAAAGATATAAGAGATATTGTGCCAAGCTTAGCCTAATTCATTAAACAATTGCTCAATTTTCCAGTCTTGATTTAGTCCATATTTGATTGTATTACAATACATTTTCTACTTCTTCTCCTATGATATTGGGATATTTTCAATTCTCAGGAATGCTCTCTAGAATGTCTGGTTTTTTTTTCCAATACGCGGATATACATGCACATGCATAGATGAAAACTATAATTATGTACAACCTATGCACATGCCTAAGTCCCCTCTCGCTCCTCTTTACATGGCCATGGTGTGCGGCTATGCTCCCCATCTCTTGTAGTGTATGGGAACTGGAGGCTTTTCAGAGTCTTGTTTTTTTAAGGGACAGGCCACTTTTTGAACAACTTTCTGAATCCAAATCTTCTAGGATGTTGGAAATGAAGGTTCATCATTTTGGTTTCCCTTGTTTTCTTTGGTATTAGGGTTAGCAAAGATTGTTCATTGGCCAATGGATGTGTCTGTGGGGATGATGAGGCTATAGACATATGTGTCCCCTTCGGCACCCAAACCCATGTGCTACCCTTGTAGTAGCCTTGAGCTTGAAGAAGACGAGTTGGAATCCATCAACTGCTAACATGTGGTTTGGATTGACTTTTGATGTAGTGGGGCCTCCTAGGTTTTTTGATACTAGGTTGGCGGCAGAGAGGCTTTAGGGACCCACTTAAGGGTGGGTTGTGGCTTTATTTACAAATTCCTTGCTAGTAGTTGATTCTATATAGAGGTAGATGTAGATGTGGAGCTTGAAGATGAATAACCTTGTGGTGGTGAAGTGAATGCCGATGTGGAGGGAATGACATTGGATTGTGTCAATGTTGAGCCTTTGTACTTACAACATTCAAATGTTTGCTGCTAGTCCAATGCATTTGATGTGGAGGCAGTGTTTATGGAGTTTAAAAGTGTAGGGTTAGGATCTTTTTCCTCTAGGAAACTCCTTGTTACCTAGTTGATTTCACATTTGACCTCTATCATCCACGTCTATCCAAGAATGACATGTTTTTTTAAAGTTCCTATGGGCATGAACAAAAAGCTACCCACCAAGTGCTCGTTATCACCATAGATGGTAGATCTAAGCAAACCAATTACTTTGGTATTTTTGGCACTTACACCTTTTCAAGTTGAGGTTTACCCAATTGATTCCATGTAGCAAAGGAGAGTAGATTGTGACTAGCACCTATGTCAAGCATAGCATTATAGAATACTTTACCATAGAGGCTAGGCAGTTCATTGGGTGTTCTTAGAGCTAGGATGTGATCATCTATGTTGTCAATTATCTCCAGCATAAGCTTGTGGAATAGTTCCAAGGTTTTCTTCATGATATTTTCTAAATTTTTCCCGTCTTTCCCTTGCCTCCTGTTGGGCTTGGATCTTCTTTTAAGTAGCTCTTTCCATGGTGACATTTTCTAAATTTTTCCCATCTTTCCCTTGCCTCCTGTTGGGCTTGGATCTTCTTTTAAGTAGCTCTTTCCATGGTGAATTTCTTATCGTGATTGAGAAGCACATAAGGATTCTTTGGTAAGAGGTCTATAGTATTTTTTAAACTTACTACAATCAAGAAAACCAATAGTTTCAACTCCGTCAAGAGTCTCAACATGTATAGTACCTTGTGGACTAACTTTACAAACCCTAAATGGTCCCTTTCTAGTATAGTTGAGTTTTTCCTTTTTACTAAGGACCCGATACATAAGTAGAAGATTGATATCCTTGTCCTTAAAGGTTTTGGTCAAAATACTTCTTTCTTTGGTCCTTTTTTGTCAACATGTTCTGCACTGCAATTTGTCTTTCCTCTTTAAGTTGTTTTAAAACAAACAACCGCTCAGCTAATTCATTGCCATCAAGCTTTTTAATTACAACTACCCTTAAGCTAGTGATCATGAACTCCCAAGGAATTACTGCCTTAAGTCTTTACACCATCTTAAATGGTGTGCAACAAATTGAAACTTTTTATATGATGTGCGATAAGCCCATAAGGCTAGTGTGAGCTTAGACTCCTACTCAGTATTTGTCAATTAGGTGCTTGAAAGATTAGAGCACTGGCCAAGGCTTGCTTTAGTACATCATAAGCTTGTTGACACTCCTTGGTCCATATAAATATAATCAAATAGGTTGTACAAAGGACGAGCTATCTCTATATAGAAAAGAATAAAGTGATGATAGTAGCTAACATGGCCCATGAATATGTGGACTTCCTTGTAGTTTATTGGTGGGGGTAATTCCAAGATGCCCTTGATTTTGCTCTCATCAATGGAAATCCCATTTTTGGACTCTATATGTCTAAGAATAACTTCGTGTTTCACCCAAAATTGGCATTTGTAAGGGTTTAAAGATATGCAATAAAATTGACACCTTTCAAACACCCTTTTTAAGCATTCTAGGTGCTCTTTCCAAGAAAAATGAATGCACAAATCATCCAAGAAATCTTCAAGAAAATTTCTAAGAGTTCCTTAAAAGAACTATTCATAAGTCTTTGGAATGTGACTAGTGCATTGGCTAGACCAAATGGCATAACTTTGTAAACATACACACCATGCTCAGTGATAAAGCTATTTTGGCTTAGTCCTTAGGTGTAATTGAAATTTGATTATAGCTTGAGTATCCATCTAATTAAAAACTATAAGCCTCCTTGCCCCATAACTCGTTCAAGCACATGTTTTGAATACGGCAAGGGGGTAGTGATCCCTTTGCATGGAAATATTCACTTTCTTAATATCGATACACACTCTAAGTTTTCCATTTTTCATGGGCATGTTGAGATATCGAGCTCAACTAGTGCTACAGAAGACATTGATGACCCTCCTAGGTGATAGCTTCCGCATCTACACCACTGGCATGGTTGGTGAGATTATAGGTGTGATATGCGGCCAGTGGGATGACAAGTTGTGTGAAAGCCATTTTGGATTTCTAGAGAGTGGCATAGTTATAGCACCAGCTCATTTAGTCGGGTTCAGATTATGGACCGAACCTTGTATGTTGTAGTAGTTGTGAGTACTAACCCATATAGCATGTACTCTTATCTTTATGTTATGTTAGTCAAGTAGAGAAGAAGAAGATAGAAGAAAATTCAGCTATCCATCTCTCTCTTGTGTCTTGCTCTCTCCTGTGTGTGTGTGTTTGCTTACTAGGGTTTGAAGCTCTCCCTCTCCCCCACATTCTCTTTATGGTATCAAAGCATGGTTCATGTGAGAGATAAGGAGGCAAGAAAGAGTAAAGAACAAGCAAGGAAGGAAGCGGTACTACACAAGTAAGATCACCATCAACTCTTTCCCCTTCTTAGTTTAGGTACAACACCCCCTCACAGTAGCTCTGGGAGCTACACATCTCCGATTGAGGAGCTGTCTTTGTGGGAGTGGAGCTGCAGGGGGCAAGTATGCTGTCCTATTGGAAAACATTTTTACAGCCATATTCGCATTCTGGGTGCATTACAAGCCCCATTTTGTTATTGCAGGGTATTTTGAAAGCTCTAGTAGAGAACTATTTCTACTAGAAATCTAGTTATTGCACTGCAGAAATGCATTTTGGAAGTACAGACAGGGTTTGCACATGTATTGTTGATACTGGGTGTATGTAAATGTACTCTGGTCACATTTGGTGACACACAGGCTGTGCTGAGAGGTACTGCTACAGTAATAGTGATACTACTGTATTACAGGTTGCATACAGAAGTTGTCTATTTGCAAGTTATTTGATTGTTGCAGGAAAACATGTCTAATGGAATCAATCAAATTGTTAGTGAGAAGCTGGATAAGAATAACTGGATAAGAATCAATCAGATTGTTAGTGAGAAGCTGGATAAGAATAACTTCCATGCCTAGAAGTTTAGAATGACCAATTTCCTAATGGGTAAAGGATTTTGGGATTATGTAAGAGACAACGAGGAGCCTCCAGAGTTATCTGAGGAGAATTCCACTCCTGTAGATATAAAGACATTCAAAGATTGGAATCAACTTGTAAGAAAAGTCATGTACTGGCTTTCAATTAGTGTCATAGACACTATGATAGGAAGCATATAGGGATGCAAACACTCATTAGTGTGAGTATTCAAAAAATGGCTAGATTGCATACCTATTCTGTAGAAAAATGAAGAGTAGAAGGCTTTGATGGCACCACTTCAAATGGTTTTGCTGGAAAAACCATGGTGGGAATAATTGAAGAGTAATTATATCAAAGGGTGACCCTTAGTATTTTGATCCCAATCGATTTAGATGCGATGGTGTTTGGGGAGATTTATAAATAAGGTTTTGATCCCAATCGATTCAGATGCCATGGTGTTTGGGGATGGAGAGGGTGCTCTCACGTGGAGAAGGTATTGTGCAGAGAGAAGGTAAGGGACTCAATTGGAGAGGGTGAAGTTGTGGGCTTGCATGCTATTGGCCTCCCAAAACAAGAAGGTTTCGTTGGGGATGGAGAGGGTGCTCTCACGTGGAGAAGGTATTGTACAGAGAGAAGGTAAGGGACTCAATTTGAGAGGGTGAAGTTGTGGGCTTGCATGCTATTTACCTCCCAAAACAAGAAGGTTTCGTTGGCAAAACCATCCTGAGGGAGAAGGTGAGGCATGCAAAACCTCCTTGCAATTTTTTTGCAGTAGAGCAGGGAACAACCCCCCCCTCTTTCCCTTTTCCACTTGCATTTTTCTGTAGCAACAAGGCCTCCCCCCCTCCCCTCTTTCCCTTTTCGCCTGCGTCTTTCTGCATGGACTCCCCCCCCCCTCCCCTCTTTCTCTTTTTGCCTTGCAATTTCACTCTTTTGGTTGGATTTAGGTGTATGTTAGGCTAGAGGCCCGCCATCCATTGGAATTTGCATAGCTCCATAGAGTAGATGCTCAGCATGAGGGTCGGCCCTCTATGCATGCTTAGGTGAAGATGATAGTGTGGGGCAGATTGTAGGAGGTGAGGTGTAGGTAGTTAAGGTAGTAAGGCAGAGATATAAGGGATTTGAGGTACAGAGAGGAGCTAATGGTGATGGTGAGCTTGCTAGGTATAAGAGGGGGTGATGAATCAGGGTGAGTTGGACGGGTAAGGGTGGTGAAACTACTGCTCTGATTGGAGAGGTGAAAGATAGTGGGATTACCTGTCTCGTGCCCAGCTAGAGTGGTAAAGGTGACACCCAAGTATACATATGGAGTAACTACCTCCACCCGTCTGGCCTCGTTATGTGATATGTGTAGCAGTATGAAAAAACATAACCTTGGCTAACCATGAGACCTCTTTGCCTCCAAAACTCTTAGAGAGAATCTACATGCTAGCATAATCCTTGGCATGTATCTGAGACCAGCACCAAATCATCATTACTTCATATAAGTTTGTTATAGAAGAGCCACTGCCTCTACTCCTTGCAACAACAAACTCTACTAGCTCATTGATGTATAATCTGAAGAGCATTGGATATAAAGCCCACCCTTTCCAAACACCAATGTTGCTACAAGCACTTGTGATGTTCCCTCAGGGCATGGTACTTGACCCGCAATGCGCTCATATAAAGTAATAATCCCCAAGATCATCTCTTATGGTATTCCAAGAGTATGCAGTCTCTGCATCAATCTCTCAAGGCTTTGAAGTGTAAAGGTACGATCCAAGGTGGAATAATTAGGGCAAAATCCAACCTACCCCCTTGGAGCTTTAAATCAAGGTCCCTTTGCCCCACCACATAGACAAAGAACCTCTAGGAGAGGTATTATCTCTAACTCTCCTAGAAGGTTTCCGAAACCCTCTAGGAGCAAGTGAGAGGTAGTTGATAGCAGAATGATCAAGGAGGAATTTGGTTAATATTATGATGGTGATAATAAGGGACCTTATCATATTGTTATCTCCCAAATGGGTTTCGCTTGGCGAAACCCACTTGCAGAGGTGTGCAAGGAAATTTATCCTTTCAAGTAGTCCCTCTTGCCCTTACTACATCATAAACAAATGTCTCTATAAATAGTTTTGCCAACAAAACCACTCAGGGTAAAATTAATTTGGTCTCCATAAATATATGTGCATTGACTTGGACTTCATTTGTTGTTGGTGTTTCTTATGCAAGTTCTGACTTAAATAGTGGTTTTACTTATTGCTCAAAATCTATCCTAGAATAGGTTTTATATTTAGCCTAATACATTCTCACTAGTGTTTTTTAAACCCCAAAAAAATTGGATCTTGAGATACACATATGATGATAGGAGTAAGTTTGAACAACCAGTTTCATTATCTTTAGGTTCTTCGATTATATGGTGAGCGAGATTGATTTATGTAGTTTATGGTTTGGATATCAAGGAAAGAAGACTAGATCGGGAAAAGCTCCACCTCAACCAAAGAGAGAGGAGGAAAGAAGAAGGGTTCTCAAAAGGAGAAGCCCAATGAAGTTTAGGTGCTTAGATTATATGGTGAGTAAGATTGATGTATGTAGTTTATGGTTTGGATATCAGGGAAAGAAGACTAGATCAGGAAAAGCTCCACCTCAACCAAAGAGAGGAGGAAAGAAGAAGGGTTCTCAAAAGGAGAAGCCCAATGAAGAGGTGTCAGAGCAATGTGTGAATGAAACAGAGGTTGACAAAGGAAAAAAGGGGGAATAAAAGGTCGATGAAGACCAAGGTGAGGGAGCTTCAAAGAAAGGAAAGCAATTAAATGAAGATAATGATGACATTATTCCAGATTATGTGGAGAGACCCTTAGGTGCAGACATCTTAGATATTCTTACAGTTAATAAAGAACTTGTACCTCCACGTATTCCATTGTGTCGTTGTCTTATTAACCCTGTTGTTCGTCAACTAAAAAAATACTTGAGTACTCTTAAGAGAGCCTTTGAAAATGAAGGGTACATAGCTACTAAAGGGTCTTTCATTTTTTCTCTCAAACTACCCAATGGCTCAAGTAAAGATTTTGATGATGAGGTGAGATCAAAATGGGATAAGAACTGGGTAGTTGTGAATGAAGAACTGGGTAGTTGTGAATGAAGAATTTAAATCAGAGATTATTGGTACTCCATGGAGAAACATGTCAGGCAAAATGTTTTATGTGTGGGAGGGAAATCATCGCACAACCTCTTGGATGCAAAGTATAGACGAGCTCTACACCAATGTCAAGTCTAGACATATAAGGGTTCAAGCTCAGATTATTTGTCCTAAAGACAAGGATCACTATTGATTGCAACCCTTCAAAGATTCAACTTGTGAGTATTTTTTCTTGAAGCTATCTATTTATTCTTCTCTTTGAGTATTTTTCTTCAACTTTTTATTCATGAGGGGAAGAGATCATTTTCCTTTTTAAATTTATGGGGTTGATGGGTCTTGATTGTTTAAGAATGCTATCGTGGGTGTAATAGGTTGAATGAGGGTGCCATTATTGCAACAAATCTTAAAGATTACTTGTATCACACAAGTACACTAGTGTCCTATGATATGTAATACTTCACTAAGGGTTTTAGTGAGGAGGAGAAAAAAATAATTGATCTAGCAAGACAAAAAGAAGTTAGTAGTGGGAGGAGAGTGTGGTATCCTTTGACTCAAACTATTCTTGGATGAATGGTTTTCTTTGTAAGTATTATACTCATCATCTCTCTCTCCTTTTAGGTGCACTATTATTGCAATACTATAAACACTTGTTGCATGTTTCTTTGAAGGGAAAATGGAAGGCATATTTTGACACTCAATGTAAAACAATTCCTTCAAGTATGGCAAACGATGAGAGGGATGAAAAGATTGTGGATATCAAGAAAAGTGTGGGCTCTACATATCATTGAAAAATAACAAGGGTATGTATGTGTGCAGTAAAGTAAAAGCACATAATATATTGAATGTTGTTCTATGAGTTTATTAACCATGCTATATTTTTTTTCTTTCTACTAGATGCTTTCTATTGTGAATCCTACTCATGAAAAGGATTGGTTTCAAATTTTGTGGGGTCTACCATTTGAGGATGCTGCTAGGAAGATTACTTTGGAGAAGCTTTATTAAGTTTCAATTGCCACATTCAAAGAAAAAATAAAACTCTATTCTTTCTATACTAGGTATAGATGATAATTTGAAGGAGAGTTATGGCATGCCCCTTACAGATCATGTATACATCCTTTGTCTTGCAAAGGAGGTCTTCATGGACCATGTTATTAAGAGATACATGTAGGTTGCTGGACCAAGTGGTTAGATCTTCTACCATTGTCGGCAGAGAGTACCTTGGCTCTGAGGATCCCACTATTATTGAGTACTTTGATGGCATTATGGTAAGGCATAGACCATTCTTGTTCAAACCATTCACCTCATGGATGACTATGGCTACCTTGCCTTCTAAACAAGTTGACCTTACAAATGCAATTCATCGTCGTCACTTGGTCTATAGGTACAAAACACATTTCTCTTATTTTATTTCTATCTATTTTAACAAGCAAGTCTTGGGTGTGATTTGGACCTCTATATGTAGGTTTCTTCACTACTTGGTTGAAAACAAATCCTTGCAAAGTGGTGCCTGCCATATGTAAGGCATGGACAGTCTTATTACCAACCACATACTGTATGTACACACATGTCATATTTAGAGATAATAAGTAGAGGGATGGGCCTATAGATTTGATGGAGTGGGAGAGGAGACATTTTCCATGGTGGATGGAAATAAAGAGTGGCACATATGTGGAAGAGGAGAAGGATATTTTTGAAAGGCACTTGAAGGGAGAATGTAGATTAACTTTTGGATCCACAGGTAACATGGGTGAGGCTAAGAAGAAGAAGAACAAAGATTGCTAGTAGATAAACAAAAGGCTAGTCATGCCACTCCGGATACCAAATGAGGAGGGTGCCCTAAACCATGGAGCACTGCTAATATGGGTAAGTCTTATGTTTGTGAGGTGGATGTGGCTTATGTTTAATATGAATTTGTGAGGTGGATGTGGCTTGTACTAAATTTTGTGCAGTAGTACATAATGCTTTGTCATTATTTTTGCCATATGTTTTACTTGTAATTTTGCAATACATTGACTTTTATTAGTATTGCATGTGTTTGTAGATAATGATCCTGAAAAGGAATAAAATCAACTTGTTAAGAGGGTTTACAATGTAGAGATGGTGTATGTCCCTTTTTCTAGTTTGCCTACCTTTTCAACAAGTACTCCATGTAAAGATACTATCTCATTGGGTAAGGATATCAAACAATATAATTATGAAGGAGCATTCAAAATCATTCGTCAATTTTATTTGGAAAATATAGCAGGGCCAAGAAGTGGTGCAACTCTAAGCAAAAGGCATGGAGTGAGTACTTCTGTTTGATTGACTTGCCAACTGGGTGCACTGTTCCTGGAGTCAAGAATGGAATTCCTCCTTGGAATTTCTTGAGTGTGAGGACCACATCACATTCTCTCTTTCCATAGCATCAGCTATCATGGATGATTATGGTTGGACATTACTTATTTGTTCACCAATCTCCGTAGCCTTTGTTGAGCGTACAACACGACAAATGAAGACGGATATATCTTGCACGTGATACCATTTAGTATGATTTGGTTTTTTAATAAGAAAAATATATTAGATAGCATTTTAAATCTATATTTGAAATCATTACAAGTGGTTTATGGAGACTGGTGACTCCATTGGAATAGCAGACACAATTGGTCTTGGGGTCAAGGTGTGTATATTGGTTCATATACATGAACTTGTGTGCATTCTATCAAAATGTTTTGGAGTAATATATTTACTTGTCATTTCTTATCCAAAATTAGCATTTTGAAAGAATAAGTAAGTCTCATTTGATAACTTAAATTTACTATGTATTTCTTTATGTCCTTCTTCTTGTTAGAGGCATTCGACTAAAGACTATACAAGGCATCTTTTATGATTTGATCATAAAACTCTACTTTATGAATTATTATGTGATTGATTAGGTAGGAAGGTTCTCCAACTAATCTTCATTTTGTGAAAGAGGTTGATGATTGATCATATACTTTTATTTAAAATATTCAATGGTTTCGTCTGATAATGCATTTTTTGCCATGTGAATTTTATATCCAAAATTTGCATTTTGAAAGCACATGCGAGTTTCATTTGTCAATGGCTTAGATTTTCTCTCTTTCTTTTGATATCATAAATGCTTTTTCTTATAGGCATTTGAGTAAAGACTAGAAAAGACATCTTTTATGCTTTCATTGCAAAACTCTACCCTACAAATTGTCATTTTATTGCTTAGCTAGGAAGATTCTCCAACTAAACTTCATTTTGTGGAAGAGGTTGTTGATTGATCATTTGACTTTTATTCAAACTATTCAACCTTTTTTTTTGCGTAATGTATTCAATGTTATTTTTATTTTAAAATTAACATTTTTAAAATATAGGTGAATTTGCTTTAATAGCTTACATTTATTCTCTTCTATTTGATATCCTAAATTCTCTCTTGTTTTGTTTCATTTCATTAAGGGCCAAACAATGCATCCTTTGTTCTTTCCTTTGTCAATGATGATGACATGTTCATGCACATATAATATGTGAATTAAATATCTCAATAAGAGTTTTGATTGCATGTCAACCAAGGAAAATTCTATTTTCATTGTGTGTCAACCAAAGAAATACTAAAGTGTCAATGTTTCTTGGAAAATTATTCATTAGGGTTAGGCTTAAAAATAATATGCTAAGACTTTCAAGCTTGGGCCTTTGAGCGTGGTATCTTGCGCATTCTATCATATCTAAATAAGGCTTCCCTAAAAAGTTATTATTATAGTAAAATTATAAGAACCCAAGAATATTAAATAATTGAGCAAGTTCCTTTGCCAAATCAAGTGGCACACCATGTTTTTGAGTGTCACATATCTACTTTATGTGCTCATAAAGAAAGATGATTTTTACATCTAGTCTGCAAAGTGTGAAATGGCCTTCCGAAGTTTAAAGAAAATGTTAGTTTCTACTCCCATTTTATAACCTCTAGATTGGTCAAAGTTGTTCCATGTTTTTGTGAATTCTTCTAATGTTGTTAACCCCATTTTGGTCTTAACAAAGGCACTTTTTACTATATAGACTAGAGTAACACAATAAGAGTTATGAAAAGGCACTAAAAACGTTGTACATATTATGAGAAAATCTGGCAAATGATTGATGTTAGTAAGTTTAAGGTTTAAGTTTGGGCATCTTAGAGTGAATAAAGGCCAATTATAAATAAGTCGAATTCTCATAATATAAGGGTACAATCCCACTTTTCTATAGTTATCTTCTTACTCTTTGCTCTTGTGTGTGTGTGTGTGTGTGTGGAGAGAGAGAGAGAGAGAGAGAGAGAGAGAGAGAGAGAGAGAGGAAATGATCGTAACTTCTTGCTTATGTGTCTCTTTATGCTTCTTTGCTTATGTGTCTCTTTATGCTTTGTGTGAGAGAGTGAGAGAGGTGAGTCTTTGTAAGGAAGTGCATCAAACTTTGCAAGGGTAGAGAAAGACAATTGAGAGGAGATAATTGTAGCTTCTTTCTTATGTGTCTCTTTATGCTTTAATGTGAGAGAGTGAGAGAGGCGAGTCTTTGCAAAGGAAGTGTATCAAACTTCTTGTTCACAAACAAGAGGGAGATTCAAGATATTGGAGCTAGCAACCATTGGTGGAGCTTGGAGGTCAAAGAGATCCTGGGCCAAAAGCAAGGTAAGAATCCCATGATAGTTGTTGCTTATTTCATTGCTTGCTTGAATGTTGAATGTTGAATGTTGAATGGTAGAGTTCTTGGAAGAGTAGAAACATTTTTGGCATTGTTTCCTACAAGGAAGCTAATCTTGCTTCGAATTAGGAACTCAATGGAGTCTTCTTGGGCCCTTTTATTTGGCAGTTTAGGGAGTCAAACCTTTTCTCTTAAGAAGAAACGTTTTCTAATTTGAAGCCTCAAAACGGCTACTTTATTCGAATTTGAATTTTGGGGGAAAAATGGAATTTAAAATCTAGCGGATAAAACCATATCATGTAACATATCTATGGAAAGCTCTTGATGCGTAGATCACGGATTTGTAATCTCTGCTCAAAACGGAGCTTGTATGTAGAAGTTATGGAGGTCCGAAAATTGTAAAATTGCCCCCTCCCCTTTTTGGGAGAAAAAGTGCACCCTTTGACCACTCTTACACCTCTCTTACAAACCATTGGTTTTTGCTTACATGGCGGGCTCCTATTTGTCAAAAAGTTAAACGTTTCCATAACCTCATGGCAAATTAAAGGGCCCAAAAAGACTCCATTGAGTTCCTAATGTTCCATCTCCTTTGAGTTATCTCCTTCCTTGTATGCTTAACAATCTTTTGGTTGAAAGATTGGTGTGTATGTACTTTGGGAAATCTTTTGGTTGAAAGATTGGTGTGTGAGTACTTAGGGAATCTAGACAAAAGCATTCCAGTCAATTTGTTTGATTTCTTGAGTTTACAACATTCTACTTTTTCACATGAAAAATTGGCATATTGGGTTTGTTTTTGTTTTTTTCAAAAATTAAGAAAAAAGTATTGTTTGAGCTTGCTAAAAAAATAATTACCTTAGCTATAGTTAGTGGACTCAAATGTCACCCCTTATGAGTAGGTGACCAAAAATCAAGATAAGGGCATCTCGATTTTTTGTATGGGGTAGGATATAAGATCCCTCTCCCTACCCCTAGTAAAGGTATGACCAAAATACTTTAAATTCAGTAGTTATACCAAAAATCAAGGTGAAGCCATCCCTTCTTGATGTCTACAAGCATTGGTAGTGATGTTTATTTGACCAATATGTTAAGAAAATTACCAAAGTGGGTAATGAAGCACATGGAATCGAAATGAATGCCCTCTCCTTATAGGCTAAATTCAATGCTAAAAATCATCCATTTTGTACAAGTTGAGGTGTTTGAGATGTCAATCTTATTGTCTGGGGTTGGCATAAAGTTGATTTTCTTTCAAAAGATTGAATACTAATTCTACATGTTTCTCATGCTTATCTTTGTCCTTATTAAAAGCCAAGATGTCATCAAAGAAAACAACTACAAAATTCGTATACCACACGAATATATAATTCATCATGCAACTAAATGTAGCTAGAGCATTAGAAATTTAAAAAGACATTACTAAAAACTCAAAGTGACCCGTTTGCATGCGAAAAGTGGTCTTATAGACATCTTCTTCAGCCATTCTATCCTAATGATAGCCTGACTAAAGATCAATTTTGGAAAATACTTTGGCTCCTCTCAACTTATCTAAAGAGATCATCCACGCATGGAATAGGATATCTATTCTTAATAGTATTATTACTTAAATCTCGGTAGTCTATACACACATTAGGACATTTTGGAGGTCATTTAGAGGGTCTTTTAGGAGAGAAAGAAAATAGAAGCCCACCAATCAGCAAGACGCCAAGGTAAAGTTGGAAAATATCTAAATGAATATAAAAACATATTAAAAAGTTTGTAGAATATTTAAAAACCATCCTTTAGAAGAAAATCACTACCAATGGCATTAAAGAGGCCTGACAAAGTACAAAGAAGAAGGGAAAAATATTATATAGGAGGGAAATTTTTGAATGCTTCTTCATGTTTTCTCTCCTTACTATTAGCCTATTCTTCTCTCTTTTTTCATAAATTCTCTCCCACTCTTTGACCCAAGTGCAAATAGGAAGGAGAAAGCTTTCAGCCTATTCTTCTTCTTCTCTCTTTTTTTGTTCAGAAATGAAATGAAGAAGGAGAAAGATTTCAGAATAAAAACTTCAAAGTAGGGCTTGGGAAAATAAATTTCAAGAGGTTCTTATGTAGCTTATTCCTTCTTATGTTTGCATTCTCTCATTCAAGTGTTCAATTTTTTTGTGCACAAATGTGCATCCCTCCTCCTATGAAGAGTGGCAAGTAATTGAGTGCAATATTAGGGGAGAAGTGCAAGAAGCCTTGTGGAGGCAAGTATTCTTCTAACTGACCACTTCTACACTCTGTTGGTCATTGGAAGGGAGTATACCCACACGGTTATTCTTTCTTATCACACCACTTCTACTCTTTGAGGTATACCCACACAAGTAGTGACAATTGTCTTGTACATGCCAATAACAAGTTTTGAGGAGTGAATATTCAATGTTTTTGGGTGGAAAGTGCAAAGCAAAGATTTCTTCATAAACATTTAAACGGTACTTTCTTAAACCACTTGTTGATGAGAGTTGGGGACAGGAAAGTACATGCAGGAAAGTATATATGATTGCATAGCAACGAAGACATTTTGATTTTGCTATATATGGTATAAATGTCATTTTGGAGCACACATCTTGTTGACATGCATTTCTCTCTTTATCTATAATAACCTTGCTCCAAAATTAATCCCTCTCTAACTATAATAACCTTGTTGCAACATGCACTTATTGGAACAAATTTATTGTGTACTCTCTTTTTTTACTCCCTTCTATTTTTGTAACAAAACATTTCTTTACTCTAGCTTTGATCTAGAAGAATCAATAGTGTTATGTACATATATATGAAGAGTTCTGTACATATGGCACTGACCAAAGCTTCCAAACAAGGCTAAAGGCTTTGTTCCAAATAAACATCACCTTCATCTCACTTAAAAGACCAAGTCACCCAAATTATCTTCCTAAAGAATTTCTCTATATGAATTATCTTCCTAAATTCTCTTGTGACATGCTCTTTAACCTTGTCAAAATCAAAGAAATTGCTGAGGTTAGAAGATTGCAAACATTGCAAACTTTATCAAACTTAAAACATTAAAAAATTAATACATTGCAAAATTCCTCATACTTAAAATTATACAAGAATGCAAGAAAATCACTTTATCCAATATATAGTATGATATCCAATTGGCACGAAAACACCCCTCCTGATGATGAATCCAAATTCCATATACGTGCCAAATGGCTATCATCCCAAATAGAAAAAAAGTTATTACTAGAAAGAGAGAGAGAGAGAGGGAGAGAGGGAGAGAGATAAAGAATTATAACTACAAAGAGAGATTAAGAGCATCTCTCTCTCTATGAGAACATAAATGCTAGCTCTATCTCTCCCTCTCTCTATGAACATGAATGATAACCCTAACCCTAAACCTAAGAAAAAAGATAAAAATAAATTCTATAAAAAGAGGGTAAGAGAGAGAGAGAGAAGAGTGCTCTCTCCATTAATACTCTCTCTCTCTCTCTCTCTCTCTCTATATATATATATATATATATATATCCCCGTTTGTACATCCACTAGTACAAGATAATTAAATACCAAAGTTTTTTCTGATGTAAAACAATTGCTTGTAAAATTTGCGATTGTTTATATGCGTATCAAAAAAAGCGTCAGTATAAAACGTCAAAAAATATGTCACAAAGACCGTCAGAAAAAACGTCGATAGTATGAGTGTCGAAAATAGTTCTTTTCCAACGTCTTTATCCATTGCTATTCCGATGGACATAGAGAATCTACGATGATCATACCAACACTTTTTTTGACGGACGCAGGAATCTAAGATGATCATACCGATGCTTTTTTCAATCGTATATATATATTTTTAGCATAATGGTGCATCCAAGTACAGAACTGTACTTGGATGCACCATTATGCCAAATATCTAGATATTTTATTATATTTGTATTCAACTAAAAATTTACATAAACTTAAATAATTAACACAAACAAAGATACATTGATGTACAAAATCAAACTTCATTACTTGATATCAAACCATAAAGATACATTGATAAAAATTGCATGATATCAATACTTATACGATAAATGTTGTATGCAAAAAAGTTACCGCATGTGCAAGCAAACTATATATACCCAAAAGGGGTGCAAAAAAGATCTATGTACAATTCTAAAACTATACCTGCTAAAGTGGATGTCCAATCTACGAGCTAACCTTAATGGGGAGGCTAAGCTACTGCTCTCTGCAAAAACAATGCAATACCCACAAATTAGCGTACACAAACTTACCGAAACCTCAAATTGGTGTATGGTATGATGTACTTACCAAAACCACAGCTGTCCAATCTACATTTCCACCATCTTGCTCAATGCTCTCAAGCAAGGCATAAGTGTCATACTTGAATGCATAACACTCCAACTTGGTAGCCAACCACCCTCTCCTGCTGCATACATGAAAACAAAACACATAAATAAAAACATACAACTATACACTAAACAAACGAGAGGCTACAAAAAGCATGGATACTTACAAAATACTCATAAAATGAACCATCCACCGCTCTTGAGGTGCAACCTCCCCCCGCTCTCTAGTCGCTTTGTCATTGCTTGCTACCTCTTGTGTTCGAGTATCATCAAGGGTTTTGAGCGTGCTTCCTCAGCTCCTCATCCCATCTCTCTTGGTCAATGAACCATGGCTTTTATCCCCCCATTTTCACTACTTGGGTGACATTGGACCTCTTGTATTTCTAACAATCTCTCATGAGATTGTAGATCCACTTGTTAGGTACTTCCTCGCTACCTAGGGCAAGCTTGAAATTGTTCTTGATTTGATTACAAATTCTTGTTTTCTTCTTTGATGGGAGGTAGAGGAATTTGGTTAGAGTTTCATGGGCAAATACTATGCCACATAGCTCCCTCACATGACTCCGCATCTCATGACCAACATCATCAAGAACGAACTTCCCTTCCCGCACCATGTAAAGATGCTCGTTTGCATTGGGGAGAGGGCTACTACCCAAATGCTAACTAGATTGATGCGATGAGATGGGGGTGTCGAGGTCACACTATGTATGGGTGGGCACTCTCGTGGAGGGATAGATACATCTGTGGCACTACTGCCACAACAACCACCACCACCCCTATGATGCGAATCGTGACAACTACAGTCAAAGGAACGGCCTGAAGGTGGGGGGTGTAACTAGGGGATAGTATGGGTGTGACTCTGACTGTGGTTGCGGTTGCCGATGGGCCTGCACCCACAGCTCGCCATTGGTAAAATAAGCTCTAGCCATGACTGCTTGCTTGGGGGTGGCTTCTTATGTAATGAAGAAAAAAAATTGGTCACGGCTCATGACACGTGGAGTAGGTGGGACAATTGGTTGGGGGGTAATGTTGGGGGTGATTTTTGGGCTATATATATGGTCCTCCATCTGCATATGCGCATGAATATGGTTATGCAGGTGGATATGAACGTTATGCACAGGAGCATAACATTATGCACAGGAGCATATGAACTTGGGACAAATATATTCTAAAAAAAAGAATAAAACCAAAGGGCTTACCTCTGAGATTAGTGTCAGAGTTTCTACATCACAAAACTATAAAAGCCAAACTAACCAACTACATTTTAAAAGCATAAAATCAAATTAATATGGAGAGATTAGGGAGAGAAAAAATGGGCTTACCTCTAAGAGATTAGGGATAGATAGTAGAGATATGCAACCTGCAAAAAAAAAGCCCAAAAAAAAGATTAAAACACTATGCAGGTGTAAGAAAACATGAAAGCAAGAAAGGTGGTGGTGTAGGAGAGTGCAAAGATGCGAGAGAGAGAGAGAGAGAGAGAGAGAGAGAGAGAGAGAGAGAGAGAGAGAGAGAGAGAGAGAGAGAGAGAGAGGACAACCAAAAGGTCACATGGGGGGGTTGAAGATTTTCAACCCACAGAAAAGACCCCAAAAAAAGAGATTAAAACACTATGAATCTGTAAGAAATCATGAAAGCACCAAGATTGTGGTGTAGGAGAGTATATGGATGTAGGAGAGAGAGAGAGAGAGAGAGATGACATGCAATAAGTCATGTGGGGGGGTGTTGGAGATGAACTTACCAACACTACAAAAGGAGAGCTTCAAAATTGAGAAAAACAAAGTCCGTGTTTCAGCTCTGTAATTTTTTTGAGTGTCAGAATAGATGTCAGAGTGTGCATCGGCATGATGTCTGTAAAAGCATCAAAATTTGTGTCAAAAAATAAACTTTTTGACGTTATTTTTGACCAATTTTTCGATGAATATTTTGACAAGGCTTTTGGATGAGACGAAAGATATTATATAGCAAAAATGTATACAACCTTTGAAATTTCCTACCTCGACACCTTTCCCATTAGAATTTAAACTTTGGCCGACTAGACTATGGCCTAATATATAAAGGGCCATTCCTCCTCTTCCAAGAAACACAAATTTACAGTCATGGTGGATGGTGTGAACACTACAAATAGGTCAGAATGCCCGAATGTAGAGGAGAAATGCTTGTTACAATCGGTGTGCAAGTAACAAATCTCTTGATGAGATAAAGAATTTGAAAAAAACCATGTAAAGAAAAAAGGTATATTTCAAGTTAAGCATCTAAATGCATTACTTGGTGTTGTGAGTGTGTGTCCTCAAAATGAGCAACAGATCGATTGCTTGGACCTTCAACTTGAGCGGAGTACTAGATGGATAACAACACAAGCAAGTATTAATCAGGATCATGTTGAAGAAGAAACTATGGTGGACTCTCTGACATATTTGGAGCAAGACATGGATGACATGATACACACCCTACATGATGCAGGGGATATTGAGCGAGAAATAACACAAGAGATGGACGATGCCCATTAACGTATGGAGCAAGCCTCAACAGAAGAGCAAGAGTTACATAGACTGGCTCATATGCCTCTGTATATCATGGTGTACGTATATTTGTTTTGCATACATGCCTCGCAATGCTAAACTTGCATTCAATATTTGGATGGTCCAATACTAGCGTATCAAAACTTTTTGCATAAGTCCTTATCACCCTTTCCATTTTTTATCTCTTTCTTTTACCTTTTTTAAATTATCATTGTTAATATGACAGGTCATTGTTTTTAGAGATCAAATATTTCCAGAAGGCAACGAGATGCCTGTGGACTATACGCGTGCAAAATGCATATTACAATCCATTGGTATGGACTACAATTCTTACCGTGCTCATCCAAATGATTGTGTTCGCTATCAGCACGAGCATGCATGTATTGCACAATGTCCATAGTGTGGAGAATCTAGATATAGGAAAGATGTCCAAGGTGAAAGGGTTCCAGCAAAAGTACTCAGGAATTTTCTTGTCATTCCATGGATTCAAATCATGTTCAAGTGTAAATCCATGGTGTTGATGATGTCTTGGTATCAAACCACTAGATCCACAAACGATGTTATATGCATACCTACTGATTACCCTACATGGAGACACATTGAAGAGAAGTGGCCAGAATTTAATGAGGAACCTTGTAATATTCACCTGGGGCTAGCTATGGATGGTGTGAACCTATTTGGTCTTAGAAGTAATAGCTATTTTGTTATTATGTAACAGCTATTGATATATATGTGGATGGTTGTATAATATTATTTGTTTTAATACAAGACTATCAATCTCTGGATATAATTCATGCCCTTTGTGTGTACCTAGACTAGATTCTCATCATTCAAGAGGCTTGAGAAAGATGGTGTATGAGGGTCACAAGAAGTATCTACCAGAGGACCATGAGCTACATGATGGATATTTATGTCGGCCTCCTCCTACAATAAAGGCAAGCAATTGGAAGAGAGCATGGGAGGACAATGAAGGGTCTCCACCCCCTGGAATGAAGCGGCTATCCATATTTTATCAACTACCATATTGGGAAGGTCTTTGCATTGACCATTTGCTTGACCCTATGCATATTTTTAAAAATTTAGCTGTAGTGCTTTGGAAGACCATTAATGGGATCACAGAGCGAGCAAGGACCAAAGGGAGGATTTACAAATAAGTGATCGTATGCAACACTTATGGCCATGAACAAGAGGTGATGGTAAGTTTCTACCGCCTAAATCTCCTTGGGTACTGACGAAAGAAGATAAATCTCAACTTAAGAAGTGCATTTTGGAGTTTCATACTCCTACTGGATGTATGCAATGCCTAAAGGGGGCGTTTACAAAGGATAACAAGCTCTCCGACTTAAAACCACATGATTGGCACAAGTTCTTGCCTCCATAAAAGGTTGCCTCATTGACAACATAAGGGATACAATACACAAGATTGGCACCGTGGTCCGTTGGATTTCATTGAAGGAGATAAGAAAAGACACTTTGGAAGTAGCCCGCATAAATTCCATAAAAGTAATTACATTGGTGGAGAAGTTTCTCCCACAACCAACATATTAACCATATAAATGCATCTCCTAGTTCATGTTGTGGATGAGGTGGTTGTGGCAGGGGTCGTCCATTCACGTTGGATGTCCATTTTGGAGAGTTTCGGGTTTGTCCATCAAAGAGGGGAAGTATGGCAATGGGATGGCTTATACAAGAATCCCTCATGTACATCACAAAGTTTCTTAGTACCGTAGACCCTGAAATGCCTAAACTGTGGTCAATGGTGGAAGAGGATGATAGGGTAGTTGGAGAAGAGCCACGAGGAAAAGGAATTGAGAGAAGGATGGATGTGGCCTTACGACATAAAATTAATAAATTTTGCATCTTAAACTCAAAGAGTATGCAAAAGTGGATCAAGCTGTATAGAGAGGCTAAAAACGAAAGAAATCAAGCTCGTCAAAGGAGTCGGCTGGCCAACCATATCCTTCATCGCTTACTATACTTCTACACTCTCCAGCAAGTAAAATAGGTATGCCAAGCTCCTCATCCAAACTCTCTGAACTTGATGACTCATAACCTGTAATTCCAATTCCTTCAACCTTCTTCTTGCCTTTATCCATAGCACTACTCCCAGTGCTCACACTCTCATGACTCAAACGTCCTGACCATGGACGTACAGTGCTACTCTCAGCCTCTGCTGGCCCATACATAGAAGTAGAACTAAAACTTGCTTGTGGCAAGTTCACATGCACCCAAGGGAGAAAACTATTGAAGAGTATCACCAAGCATTTGCTCTACTCCTTAAATACTAGCCACCGCTGGATGAAGAACAATTGATGGCCAAGTTCATTCGAGGAATGAACGAACCCTTAGATACTCTAGTAAAGAATGCCAAGCTAGTTTCCATGGTTGAAGCAGTGCGGATGGTGAAGGATTTCACCAAGGCCTTTGTTGTCAAGGTTCCATCAAAGCCAATGTCATCATCTTTCAAAAGATTCCTAGCTGTGGAAGGTGATTCCAACTTTTTGCCTCCTAAAGAGACAACCAAGTCAAACTCAGGATATGGGAAGTTCCAGAATGGAAGAAAGGTCTTTTTCTCAAAACAAAATCCCTTGGAATTAAACTTCAAGAGTCCCACCCTTGAACAAAGATGTTAAATGCTTTAACTGCCAAGGATATAGTCATCGTAGTAGTATAGATTACCCAACTCATTTTGGATCAAGGTTTTCAAGACAAGGAAGTCAAGGACCAACATTCCAGATGCCATCTTCTTCCTTCCAGAGTAATCAAGGTCATTCCCATCCAAATCAAGGAAACCCCAGCAGAGGTAGACCTAACCAACCCTCAGCTTCAATGCAAAGTAATGCAAGACCTCTGCCTTAGAATAGGGGAAGTGAAAGAGAGATATTCCCAAATCGGCCATCTACTTCCAAGGCGGTAACGCTGGAAGTAATAGAAGAAGAAAGAGAACTAAGAGATTATCCTCCAACTGGCGAGATGAGGACATCTCGCGTTTTTTAAGTGGGGTAGGATGTAAGATTCCTCCCTCCCATATTTTGAGATGTACAGATGTAAGAACCTCCCCTTCAGTCTCTTGTAATCATCCCCCCCTTAGAAATGGAAAAAGATCTTGTTTTACCCTGTTTTAGCCTTGAGAGAGAAAATATCTAGAGAGAGGTAATTCAAAATTGAGATATTTTTGGATGTAAAAATTCTCCTAGTGTCTAAGATGAATTCCTCTAAAATAGAAGTTCAAAATGAACTTTCCAATGTGCATTAGGAATTAATTGAATATGTGTATAAGAGACCTTAGCCTAAGGGTCCACATTTTCAACAATTTTTGGATTAAGATCCAAATAAGGTTCCAAAGGGCCAATAGGATTAATCCAAGTGTTGGGATGAGATAAATACAATGAATAAAAGAAAATAGCCCAAAAATGAGTAAATGCTCACATAAGATGAAGAGTTGACTGAGTACAAGGTTTATTAGTTAAAAACTAAGGTATATTAGTAAAACAATGAGATATCTAGGTGAAATGATGCATTTTTGACACCTCCGTAAGGTGGGAAACCCACTTGAGCTAGGCGCCTTCTTCATCATCTTTGTTTGGCTTTTTTAATTCAATAAAATCAAGATATTTCATCTCTTCTCTCTCTTGGTGCAAACTGGATCAAAAAGGGAGCCAAATTGATCCCAATCTTGTCCGAATTGGGTTAAACTGAAGCTGGAAGGCTCTAGAACCTAGTTGGACTTGGTTATTGGCCTCCCTCACCTAAAAATAAACCCTCATTCATTTGTATTTTCATATTGAAGCATTACCATGCTAGTATTTTCTCTAACTTAGCTTATTTCTATTATCTCTCTAATTTTCCTCTTCTCTTGAGAGCTTTGGAGCTTCTCTCTCCTCTAACCTCTCTTGGAGATTACTCTCTCTCTTGGTGGCCAAAGACTTGCTTGGGGGCTTTACTTCTAGCAAAAGAATCAAGCCCAAAGGGTAAACCCTATTTTAATGGTTTATTTTCAATTCTCTCAATGACTTTCTTCTTCTCAATCCCTCTAAAGCTTGAGAAGCTTTCTAAGCAATGGTTTTTCTTCAAATCAAGCTTTCCCAAAGATTCATAATGTCTATTTAGATTAATGTTAATTTTTATGCTTAATCTTAATGTTTTTCTTTAAGAAAATCTCTCTTAAAAAGATTAGTCATTCCTATGGCTAAATCCTTGGTAGAAGGATGATTCTTATTCATAATCACTTTACCTTAAGCCAAACTCTATGCTTGACAAGCTCGAGAAAGAGATTAGTTATTTTCATGATTTTTAATCTAGGAAAAAGAAAGATTAATTCTTTTAATCTTGTTTATGGTATGGAAAATCATATAAATTCATCCTAAATTGAAAGGAGGTTATGCTAAATTTTTTAGAAATGAGGAATGATTATTTTAGTCTAATCTAGAGAATTAATCATAATTATGCTAATAATTATGATTATTATTATGCTATGTATGCATAAATCTAATTTAGTTTTGAATATAAGTTTCTATCATATTTTCATTACAAGTTTTCATTTAAATAGAAAAATGAATATTCTCAGTAATTGCAACGTTCTGGTAAAATTTTCCAAAAAAGGGATAATTCTTATTTTTATGCATAATTTTAAATAATACAAAAATAAGAATTTCAATCATATTCTAGGCATAGATATTTTTATGCTAAAAATGGATTTTTGAGCATTATTCAATAGTCAAAAAAATAAAGAATGTTATGCACAAATTTTATAGAATCATCAAATGGATGTGAATGGATGTGAAATGGATGTAAAATGATGTGAATGGATGTGAAATGGATGTGAAATGATGTGAATGGATGTAGAAATGATGTGAATGGATGTAGGAATGATGTGAAAGGATGTGAATGGATGTAGAAATGATGTGAACGGATGTGAAATAATGTGAAATGATATGAATGGATGTGAATGGATGTAGGAATGATGTGAATAGATGTGAACGGATATAGGAATGACATGAATGGATGTAGGAATGGTGTGAATGGATGTTAGTTGATATAAAAATGATGTGACTGGATGTGACTTAATGTAGAAAATGTGGGATAATGAGAAATGATGTGGAATAATGAGAAATAACATGGAATGGGATAATAAGAAATGATGTGGAATGGGACGATGAGAAATGATGTGGAAGGACGAGAGATGATGAGGAATAATGTGAAAGGATGTGGATGATGAGAAAAGATGGGAATTCTATTTGGAACTGTATTTGTAGATGAAACCTTTTTTTTAAGAGATTGTTTTATGTCAAGAATGTTGGGAAGCATTTTGACCATCTTGTGAATGAGGTCATGCGGACCTAAGTGAGAAAGTTGCAACAACTGACGGAGAGTCAATGAAGGATGTCTCGCATGACAAGGTCGTCGGTCGAGGTCTTGACCAACCTCGGTTCAATTAAAATGGTGAGCTTCTGGTACGGTGGATGAGGGACCAAGAAAGCGGCCTATGAGTGAAGCGTTAGGTCACCTTTTTCTGAACACGGGCATGGATCTGTTGATTGACCTTGCTAGTCTTCAACGAAGGAGTTTATGTCTCTTTTACATGGATCTTGTTGGTTGATCTTGTTGATCCCCAACTGAGAGTCTATATGGTTTTTATGTGATTAAATGCCTAGGTACTATGGGCTAGGAACTATTGAAAAGGCCCTTGAGTGAGTAGGTGGTGAGCGTTCTGGTTGTCGATGATGCCATAGGTAGGCTGAGGAAGGAATGACTGAAATTGGATTTTATGGTTGGAAAGTGGAGAAGTTGGAAATTGGATCTGGATATTTTGGAGGATTATGATCAGTAATACCATGGTTTCATTTCAAGTTTGCTTTAAAGAAAGCTAAATTTGTAAAAGGCAATTTCATATTGGGGTGCGTAAGTGGTGTGTCTAAATTATATTTTGCATGAGTGCCGGCTAAGGGGCCTGGGAACTCGTTTCCCTGAAACTCGAGACATAACCAAATTTTCATAATGGATCCTATCAATACAGTGGTTGGGGCGGTTGGCTAACCCATGGGACTAGATGGGGTTATGTTGGACTGATGGATCCCTATAATTAAAAATTCAATTTTGTTCAAGCTACGATAGTTGAAGTAAATCATGGATAATTCTTGTTCTATGGAAAAGAATCAACGGTTGTGCCTCTTTGACGAGGAAAAAAGCATTGATCTCTATGATCCAAGTGCAACTTCCTCCCTTGATCCAGCCATGTGATTTGCGAGTTCGGTCGGAATGAAAAAAGGAAGTTAAGGCCTTGACTATGTTAGAATAATTCTCTTGGAGAAATTGCATATGCTTTCTAGGCGAGGGAAGTTTTTTTGGGGTTGAGTTTTTGAAGAAGCGAGGGATTAGTCTCTTGTTCGGATATCCATGGGTGAGGCCTCAAGTGAGAGGCTCTGCCCTACGCAAGAAGTGCTACTTCCGCTACTACCACCCCTAAATTTGATGCAGAGAAGGGGACAGGGGTCTCACAAATAAAATTGGCACCAAAGAGAGAGAGAGAGAGAGAGAGAGAGAGAGAGAGAGAGAGAGAGAGGGGGGCATTTGGCAAGTGGGAAGCGGACCAGTGGCGACAAAAACTCAATCCCTTGGATAGAAATACCAACTTTGAAAAAAAATGGGGTTTTCGCCACACTAGCCTAGGCTCTCAAAACTAGGCAGCAGCATCCAAACCATTCGCCCTCAAACCGGCGAGCTCCATTTTTCCAATGGTAGAGGGATACATTGGGCCGACTCCGGGCCTTACTAACGTCTCTTCTCTCGTTAATAAGAGTTTCAAAACTTGATATATGAGAATAGAGAATCTTCTAATACCTTCTCTTACGATTGAAATCATTCGATCATCCCCAAGCTTTATGTCCTCTTACTCGTACTCTGACTTTTCTCTCTTTCAAAGGTCTATGGCAAAGTAGCCTTCTCTTGTAGGGCTACGGCATACTATTCTTTCTTTAAAATAAAAGCTATGGAGTAATAGTCTCTTCCTCATAAAGATCATAGTAAGCTAGATTTCTTTCCCAAGAGATTAGATAAGAATGAAGGGATATATGCATCTCAAGGTCTAGAATCACCTTGTGGCTACTAGCTATATTCTTATAGTTTTCTTGTGTAGAGACCTTGACAGAACTAATGAATTGTTTTAGCCATAACTCTCTAATAAAAACTCAGAATATGGTCATGTAGCCACTCAAAAGAACTGAAAGGCATCTAGTCTACAAGCCATCACGGGTGAAATAGGCAAAAACATCTGTATATAGCCGAAAATGCACTATCGTTTAAAAACTCATTGCTTTTTTATATTTTTAGTGTGCACGGCCTCTAAATATGTAAAAGTACTCTAAATATGACCTCCTATCACCTAAATTCGAATTTCTATTTTTGGAGATACTTATCTCTTAATAGAACTATTCTTGTCTTCTTATTACTTTTAGGATTTTTGGAGCTAATATTTTTACTCTCACTTTCCTAATGTTTCTAGCCTTATTGTCTCACTCTCCTCTAAGTGCACTCTATTTCCTTCTTGAAATCTATATTAAAAGAGACACATACATGGCTTGGGAGGAGGGACCTTACACGGTTCCAATTGGGTGATGGCAAGGTTGGTATCTCCTTGGGGAGTTCAGAGGCTTGTAACAAGGGAGTAACTGAGAATGAAAAGGTTAAGGGCTTAGTGGGAGTACTCTGAGGTAGCCTGATAATGACAGGCGGGGGAGTAACCAAAGTCGAGGATATGGCATTGTTATGGACTATGGGGCTTCAGTTGGGGGGGCAAGGGGTCATCGTGAAGTTTTTGTTTCCCTTTCTCCTGTGCAGCACTAGTGGCAAATGCCACTTTGGGCTTCCATTGGATGGTTGGTAATTGTGGAATGACAAGAGTACGGAGTTTGTACTTTGGTGATTTGGGGACCCAATTTTAGTGATTTCCATCATAGTAATGTTGATCCTGTAGCACAGGTTTTGGGATCCACTAGGAATTTGTTGTTGTGGGCAAGGCTTAGGGTGTGAGCGAGGATAGTTTGGCCTGGGGGAATGTGTAGGTTGGAGATTATTGTCTTGTACCCTATGGGCTTAGGGTTGTCAAATCGGTTTCCTACGAGAGGGACAAGGAGCTTGTGTTGCAGGTATATGAGTATGGGAAGTGGATCATTGGGGGGGATCCATAGAGTGGAAGTACCTTCATAATACCCTTGTGCTAAGAGAAGCCTTTTAGGTACCCCCACTGTTGAGAGTGCTTGCGCTGTGTGCATTGGTAAAGTTGTTAGGAGGGTTAGTGTGGTTAGTTTTATGGGGGGCGGTGGTGGTGCTTAAGAGTTCGGATTGGGGTTGAGAGGATACACGAGGCAGTGGAGTCTCCAGAGTGGGGAGAAGCCTCTTTTTGAGCGATATGGATTGGAGGGTGAAATGACGATGGTGAGGAGAGGAGTATCATCTTGGAAGGAGGAATCAGTGCGTGGGCACATGTTCTTTGTCTATCATTAGGACTGTAACTTGGCTTGAGGCCAGTTGTAGGCTAGTCGATGTTGCATTGGTTGTGTTCCATCCAACCTCTTCTGAGGAGAATCTCTTCATGCATGGTTCCTATAGGCATCACATAAAACTTCCCTTCCAAGGGATTATTTCCAATGTGGAACAAGATTGTGATTGTGCCTAAACAGTGAACTTCTTGAGATGCCACTGTTGTGATCGACAGGAGTATCTTTCAATGAGGGTTTCCCAAGGGAAAGCTAGGTGTCATAAGACATTAAGTTATAATTAGCCCCTATATCTACAAGAGATGATTTTTGGGTGAAGCTCGTTGGGGTGGTCATTCCTAACCATAACCGAGCAGGGTTCACCTTCAAGGTCTACAACTTGGGTAATGTTGACCGTAATGTTTTTCCCCTGAAATTTGGCTTGCCTCTCTTTAGCCTCTTATTGGGCTATTTGTTTCATTTCTTTATGTTTTTTTTCATTTTTTTCCCATGAATGGCCCTAAGGGTGGCTTCGGTTAGTGGGCCATAGTAGCATTTTAATTTTCTACCATTGAGATATCCGGCCATCTCGACACCGTCAAGTGTCTCTATGCACATTGGGCCTTGTGGGGTTATCTCAATGACTAGGAAACATCCTAAGCCTCTGAGCTTGAGTTTATTTTTATGGGTTTTTGTGCTAAAGAGGAGGACCATGTCAATCTCGTTCAGTAGTTGGTCATCGAACCATTGTTTACACCTCAGCTTTTCTACAATCATGATATATACAGCTAGGAGGTATGTTTCGTCAAGATTTTCAAGCTCGAATAGGCGATAACCTAGGACATTCCCCATGAGTTTTCTTATACAACAATTCATACACTTGTGACCAAGAACTCCATTGGCATAACCGCTTCAGTACCATAGGTCAAATTGAAGGGTGTCACATTGGTAGCAACCTTATAGGATGTTTGATAGGCCCAGAGTGTTGCTGGCAACTTTTTTTCCCAATCATTTTTGCGGCTGGCCTCAACCATTTTGGTGAGAATGACACAGAGAACTTTGCTAGTGCTTTTTGCTTGTGGCCATTAGCTTGGGGGTAATATGGAGAAGATTTCCTATAAACGACAAGGAATTCTTGTAAGAGGAATTGGATTTACTCATTAATAAAGTGTGTTCCATTGTTGCTCACAATCTTAAGGGGGTATCCAAAGCGTGTGATTACTAAATCGTATAGGAATTTTGTAGTAGATTGCACATCAACTTTATCGGGCAATAGTTCGTGGGCTGCTGTGAGATATATCGAGCTTGAGTGTATCTAGCCATGGGATAATGGGCCCAATGAAATCAATGCCCCATTTTTCAAATGGTTGCAAGGACACAGCAGGGTTAAGGGGCATACTGTCCTTAAAGCGAAAATTACGGCTTGTTGGCATTCATTGCATTGCTTGACATATTCCGTTGCATGAGCCATTAAGGTGGGCCACCATAACTTGACTGTGAGGACTTTGCATGTAGTGATATCTATGTGAAGTGCCTGCCCCTAGCATAGGCAAAGTGAGCATGTTCTAAAAAGAAGATATATTTGTCTTCTTGGATATAGCATCTGATAATATTATCTTTCCCTTACTTGTAGAGTTATCTTGCAAATCAGCAGTTGGGGGTAGGGGGCCGCCTGTTTAATGAGGCTTTGTGCACGATCCTTGTTGAGGGTAGGGGGCCGCCTGTTTAATGAGGCTTTGTGCACGATCCTTGTTGAGGAGGGGGTCAATTGGTAAGCCATTTGGCTAGAAAGTGTGCAAACTCCTCTCCCCATTTCAAAATTAAACATAATTGGAACAGGGTGGCATTTGGTAAATTGACATCAACTTGGCACTGGGGGTGGCTCGGTGTTATTATTTTAGTGATGCATGACATATGGTCTACCAAGACATTCTATGAGCCCTTTTGCACTATAACTATGAAGTTGAAATCAAGCAAGATCAACAACCATTTGGTTTCGTCCTATTGTGCAGGGCTTGTTTACTAGATATAGAAGAGCTTGATGGTCTACAAAGGAGATAAATTTGGTCTCACTAGAAGATAATGGCGAAACTTCTTAAGCATGTGAACCTTCCCTCTCCATTGTGGTATAATTTATTTCTTCCTTGTTTAGTTGGCAGGCTGGAAAATTTGATGGAAAAATCCATCTTATGTTCACCGGGTTGGTGGGCCAGCACACACAACAGCAAAGGCAGAGATGTCGATGTGGACAAGAAAGATAATGTCCCAGTTGGGAGACCTCAAAATAGGAGCACTTTTCCAAGGCTTTCTTGAGGGTGGTATAAGCTTGTTGGCATTCCTTTGTCCACTCAAAGAGGATGAGTCCGGAAAGGAGGTGAGCTATATTAGCATACATGAAAATGAAATGTCGATAATAGCCAACGTGTCCCATGAAGCGCTGGACTCCCTTAAATTGGTTGGTGGGGGCATCTCATGTGTCCCAAGATAACTCCATGCCTAACCCAAAATTGGCAGTTAAGGGGGTTTAATGAAATACAGTACAACCTGTATCTTTCTGGCACCTTTTGTAAACATTCAAGGTGAGCTTTCCACATGGAATTGACACAGAGGTCATCCATAAAGAACTCAAGAAATTTCCAAAGATACTCCTTGCAGGCCGTGCACATCAAACGGTTGAAGGTGCTGGGGGCATTGGTCAGCCCTAAAAGGCATGACACGGCATGCATAAGTTCCCCATTCAGTAGCAAAGGCCATTTTGTGTTGATCCTTGGGGTCGATCAATACCTGATTGTAGCCAAAGAATCCATCCAAGAAGATTTAGGCTTCCTTTCCTGTGCCTCGTTTGAGCACATACTCTGTGAAGGGTAAGGGATAGTGATCGCATATAGTGGTGGCATTAACCTTTTTGAGGTCGATGCACATGATTGCCTTCCCATTCTTTTTGGGTACTATCACTATGGGTGATACCCATTCCATGTAATCAATTTCATAGATGAATCCGGCATTAATGAGTCGATCGATTTCTTCCCGAACTGTTTTGGAGTACTTTGGATTCATAGGGTAAGCTCTTTGCTTGATTGGTCTCGCTCCATCAACCATAGGAATGGTGTGTTTGACTACTTCAGAAGGTACACCCTTTATATCTGTGTACTTCCAGGCGAAGCAATCCAAGAATTCTATGAGTAGAGTGATGATTTCGGTATCTTCCTTGGTAGAGATGTCATCCCCAATGTATATTGGCCTTGGGTCTTCGCCTAGGCCTACCAAGTTAATTTCCTTCACCTTGAATGGACCATCATATGAGGTCCTTGGATGTCCGTTTTGTAGGACCTTTGGGCCGAGTCATATTGTACAAATCTATTGGGGCCATTTCAAAGGTTTTGAAGTATTTGGGGACTTGTTTAGTCTCTTATTCCCTAGTGCTTTATTCTTCTATTAGTTTTTTGGCTTCTTCTTCTGCTAGCACTAACTTATTATTATGTGCTTTGCGCATAGAGTAGCAAAGCTTTTGGGGTTTCAGTTAGGGGTCAATGGGTTCTATCAGTGTGGGGCAGTTGTGTGGACCAAGAGGGAGTTATTTGTGAACTCCTTTTGCCATATTTGGTTGAAGTGTTCATGTGCTTCAACTTCCCCTACATATTTCACCTAGTGGGTGTCGAAATTGGTAGGGAAAACATAGCATTCTTACCTAGAGAATCCATTCTATGTGAGCATGTCCTTGGTGATCGTTTTGACTTATGGGCCCTTTTAGGTTCATGAGTTGTGACATAGTATGCAATGCTAAGCATGTAGAGAGATGTACTCTCTTGTTTGTCAGTTGTGTCAAACCTGGTTCTTGTGTGCCTTGGAAGTATGTCCAAGGTAACAAGGATATGCATCCAATCCTCAAAGTCTTCTGGTTCCAGACAATCCTCACTATCCTTTTCATCATCTATTGTTTTATGGCATGTTGACACAGGTGGACTGCAGTGGATTGGGTAGTTGCTACTAAGTCCTCTGCAAAGGGTTGGTTGCTCATGGGATGAATCTTCCACGTGCGTAAGTTGATCTTAATTGTCTGATCTTTCCTCGGAATGTAGATATAGTCAATATCCCAGCTGTGGATCATTTTTGTTTTCCTCATGAAGGGTTGTCTAAGGATGCAGTCATATGAAACTGGCTATCGTCGAAGTTCATCATCACAAAGGTGTGGCGGAAGGTGGATCCAAGGATATTTATTTTTAAATCCTTCAATAGACCAATGGATCTAGTGGTGGCTCCGTTATAGCGAGTTTTATCAATAATGTCATGTCATCCATGGGTGGTGCCCCTCATTTTTCCCAACATTGTTTGGTAGCATGCTCACTCCTACCCCCCAATCCAAGATTGCAGTCACCTGGAGGCCATTGAAGGTTATTGGCAATGCAGCATTGAGCTCATCACCTTCAAAATATTGTCCGATTTTATTGACTCAAACTTTGGGGGTCCCAGTGATCTCATGGGACTCGATGAGTTCATCTTCCTCAATCTCATTAGAGCTATCTAGCTCCATGGATTCCTACATTCTTTCCCTGATAGGCGTCTCTCCATCATCGAATCTTTCAGATCCTTCCATAAGCTTGGGCTACCTTGAAGTAAGGTGCCAATGAGGATCTAGATTTGATAAGACTTGGAAGGAAGAGAGACCTACAATGTCTCTGGGAGAGCAGATGTTTTTCCTTGAGGAAGGTCACCTTGGCTTGTCCTCAAGCTCTTATTTGTATAAGGTATTTGGATCGGGACCTCTATGTCTATTCTCTTGAGATGGTCAACCCTGAGGTTTTTAAGATATTTAGCTACCCGGTTTCCCGGGTGGGGGGTAGCTACCACATTGGGTGCTGCTGCTTGGGTTGACTATGAGGGGGTGACTACTCTAGGAGCTCTCTATTATATACCTGAGCCTCTTTAGTAGGTCACATGCTAGAGACCAAGGGGCATGGATCTAGGTAAGAAATTCGAGGCTCATCTTCTATATGAGCTTGGTAGTCCTTGAGACCAATTCTTGGGCTACCAACAAGAGACTTTCCTTTTCCTCAATATGGGATTAGGGTATTCGGCTATCGTTTTAGGGAGCTGGAATTGGCTCCCTGGCAGTGGTGGCTATGAAGGTAGTAGATGTTCCTCTTCTGACAAAGAGGTTGATCCATGGGTGGTTGTGCCATCTTCTGAATAACTCTGAATAACTACCCGGCTATCTCCTTTGCCAATTTTTGTGGTTTTCTTTCTCGAGTGTCTAGTTGAAAGCGCTTGTTCTGGGACATTATTTGAAGATAAGACCTTTGCTTATCCCCATTTTTGCAAGGTCAATTCCTCTGCCGCAACGTGAGTTGTGACCCTTTGTTCTACAATCTGGTCACAGTGTTGAGAGGGACCATATGGATGAAGCCGTCTCTTACAGTTAGCAAATCAATGCTGGTGCTGGGATTAGCTTCATGAGATTTTTCCTGTTGTCCCTACTCTCTCAGCGGGACAATCCTTATACATGTGGTCTGTCCCACACCCACCAATGCATAAAGGGGTTAATGTAGAAGCACCTACAGAGGTACTTGCCATCCCTTTTTTGATTAGACACTCAGCCACTCGATGAGGTCCTATGCAATGGTAACATTGCATGGGTGGTCATTTAGCCATAGTATTCATGTCCTGGCCTCATGGAATCGGGGTGACTAAGTATATAGGGAAAATTTGGTCACCCTCCATCACATAATGGCTTAAAATTTAGGAGGGTGGACTGTTTGGCCCCAGAGGCTTGTAAGTTGGGCCTTCAGTAACTTCCCTCTCATCCCCTTCTTCGAAAATTTTCTTCAAGGTTAGCTGACAAACAAGTGTGGCTCGTGGCAATGGGTGCTGAGGTGGGATTACTAGGGGTGGTAAGGGAATTTATAGTACCCTAAGGATTCCTCTTTGGGAAATTTTGTGCCCTGGGGTTGATGTACATTGTGAAGAACAGGAGGTGGCAAGGCTACTAGTTTCCCCTTGGACTTTCTGGTAGGGCTTGAGGTAGGGCTTGGGCTTGGGCTTGAGCAACCCTTTGCTGATAGAAGTTTGTGATATCATGATTGCCCCCATCTTTGGTAGTATGTGTGATAGAGGGTAGGATGGGGTTGCAGATGTGGACACTCCGTGCTAGTATGGTTAGCTCAACAAATTGGGCACCATACTAACTCCCTCTTAGGGTAGAGACGGGGTTGACCAACCCAATCCCTTGGTCGGTTCTCTAATGTTGGGTCATTTACTGCATTAATGTAGTGGCCCCAACTTCTTGACCTATTGTCACGAGGTGGACTCCTTACTTTTTCCATTATATCTAGTGCTGGTGGCTCTTGAATGAGGCTTCAGATGTACTCTCATGGAGTTCTGGGAAACATGATCCCTTGAAGTTATCCTCAAAGTCCATATCACTCCTAGAACATTGCTCAAAGGACATATGGACCAAGGCATACAAAGAATTGTGTAGGGGTACGTCATTTAGGCCTTCCAAAAATCTCCTAATTAGCCTTTCATTAGAGAACTTGTCTTTGGCACTACAATGGGAGTGGAGATATCTAACCTTGTTGATGTAATCTTAGATGGTTTCACCATCCTTTTGTTTGACATTATGTACTTGTTCAACAGGACTCCATCTGATTCCTTGATGAGAATATCCAACCTTGAAGGCCTCTTTCAAGGCTTGGAAGGTGACCTTATATTTATTTTTTCAAACCCCTAAACCATTGGCTGGCTTTTCCATCTAGGGTGAGGCTAAAGGCACTCACCTTAACTTGGTCATCCACATGGTTGAAGGTTTCACAGATCGATTAAACATCTCTAAATGCAGTATGGGGTCTCCAGTCCCATTTAATTTATTGATTAGTTTAGAGATGTTAGCCGATTTGTTCCACTCTTGTTTGGGTCCTTGTACTGGTTGAGCTGGTGCTGGGGTGTGATGCCAACAACAACCCCCTCGCTATTTCCATGGCTATCCTTAACAATTCAGGGGTTAGCCCTGCCATGGATAGAGCAAGTGCTGGGTAGCAATAGGTGGAGGATCTGACCAGGTGGATAGTAGACTGTTGGGGATCCTTGTCTCATGGGAGGATTGGGTTGTGCCTCATGTGGCCCCATATGGTACCCTGGATATGCTCCCTGAGGTGGGTATTATGAGTATATTGGTGCCCCAAGTTGATATGACGGGGCTGGGTAGGCCCTTTCTCTTTGATAAAAACATCTCAGGACCTTGTAGAGCTGGTTTTAGCCCTGGGTTTAGAATTGGTCTCTGGGCTTTGGTATGAATCGGCCACCCCTCCTCCTGAGGCGGGTGTGGCCCTTGAGACTAGTGGATGAGTCTAGGTTTAATGGCTCTCACTTTGTCCTATTTTGGCTCTAGGATCTAGAGGCAGTGTGGGCTCTATTTCTTATCGATTTTCCATACCTATCTCCCTAGGATGTGGCTCGTCTGACTGTGCGTTTCCCAAGATAAAATGTGGGAGCCTCGAATCAGGGCTTCTTTGTGAATGGGTAAGGGAGGTAGGGTAGTTCTCCAGGACATGTGGTCTGTCCATGCACTGAGCCTCTAGTTCTCTTGTCTCAAGGTCAGAAGTAACTTGTCCTATGCTAGGATGATCTTCACTCTCACTGGTGCTATCAAAGACTATCACCATTTGGCTCCAAGCTGTGTTGACCGATGGGTCTAACCTTATGAGCAAGGGAGCATTAGGAGAGTTTATATCATCAAAAAGAGGGTTGTTTTGCACCAATTTTCCCAAGCATAGGTGGATGAATGTGTGGAATTGCAGAGCTGGACTCCCCTATGAACACTCTGTTTTTCTATGTTTTTTTTTGGGAATGGTATGACCGTACGATTTAAAGATGGTATATGTGTACACTTTGTTGAGGACACGGGCGCTTCAAAAGGAAAGGCGTGGCATAGATGACATGGGCATACACTTCCCAAAAGACATGGACATGGATAGAGGAAGGAATAGACATGTGCTTGTGAAAGATTAAGGAATGGGCGTATGCTTTAGAAGGTACGGGTGTGGCAAAGTTACCCACAGACGTGACAGAGAAGATGGTACAGGTGTGGAAAATTTTACATAGGTGTACACTTACTATGGTAGGGAAAAAGTAAAGAGAATGTGGGGGAGAGGGAGAGCTTCAAACCCTAGCAAGCAAACACCACACACACAAGAGAGAGATGGATAGCTGAATTTTCTTCTATCTTCTTCATCTCTACTCAACTAACATAACATAAAGATAAGAGTACACACTATATGGGTTAGTACTCAACTACTACAACATACAAGGTTCGGTCCATAATGTGAACCTGACTAAATGAGATGGTGCTATAACTATGGCAATCTCTACTAATCCAAAATGGCTCACATAACCTATCATCCCACTGGCCGCATATCACCCATAATCTCACCAACCATACTAGTGGTGTAGATGTGGAAGCTATCACCCAAGTGGGTCACCAATGTTTGCCGTAGCACTAGTTGAGCTTGATATCTCAACACTCTGCCTCAAGCTCAACTCCACACACTGCACTCCAAGTGCGCTCCTAAATTTGTGGAGCTTCTTTGTGCGCAATGCCTTGGTGAAGATGTCAGCCACACCTGATCCTCTGTGCTGACATATACCAGATCTACATCTCCTGCTAGAACCTTCTCCCTCACAAAGTGATAATGCACCTCAATGTGCTTTGTTCTAGCATGATGTATTGGGTTACTGGCCAATTGTATGCTGCTCATGCTGTCACAATATATGACAACTATCCTATCCAGGAACTCTCCCATGTCACCAAGTAGCTTCTGAAACCAAGCTACCTCATAAGCTGTCATAATAGCACCCCTGTACTCTGCCTCTGTACTCGATAAGGCAAATGTTGGCTACTTCTTATTGCTCCAACTCATAGCAGCACTCCCAAATGAGAACATAAAACCACTAGTAGATCTCATGTTTGTAATACTACCAGCCCAAGCAGCATCTGTGTACCCATGCAACCGTCTCTCTGTACCAGCCTCATAGAAAAGTCCATAATCAACTGTGGAATTTATGTACCTGAGGATCCGTCTAGCCCCATGCAAGTATGGCTTCTTAGGGGCCTACATAAATTTACTCACAAGTCCAACAACATAGCTTAAGTCTGGCCTTGTATGGTCATGTAGATCAAACTATCCACTATGCCCCTGTATGTAGTGGGGTCCTCCAAAAGCTCACCTGTATCTACAAAAAGGTTTGTGTTCTACTCCAATGGCACTGAAATAGGCTTATAGCCTGTCATACCATACTTGGACAACATGTCAAAGCCATACTGCCTCTGCAATAGCAAAATGCCATGAGGTGATCTCACCACCTCTATGCCCAAGAAATAGCGCAGCTCACCCAAATCCTTCATCTCAAACTTCTACTTCAAAAGCATCCTGACATCATGTATGTCTGCATCACTATCACCAGTGATAATCAAGTCATCCACATAGATGACTAATAGCATGATCCCTCTATCTGTCTTTTTCACTTATAGTGAAAAATCTGCATTGGATATCTGAAATCCAATGGTAACAAGATACTCCCCAATCTTGTTTGACCATGCTCTGGGTGCCTGCTTCAAGCCATACAAGGCTTTACGTAACCTGCACACAAAATCTGGATGTGTATCACTCTCATAACTTGGTGGCTGCATCATATACACTTCTTCTTGCAAATCACCATACAATAAAGCATTCTTTATATCCATTTGATGTAAACCAACCCTTTGCTGCAGCCATAGCAATGACAGCTCTCACATTTGCCATTCTTGCAACCGGGCTGAATGTCTCCTTATAGTCTATGCCATAAGTCTGCGCATAGCCCTTGGCAACCAATCTTGCCTTGTACCTGCTCAACTGAACCATGAGCATTGTGCTTGACTTTATACACCCACTTACATCTAATTGCCTTCTTTTCCTTAGGCAAAGGCACTAACTCCCATGTTGCATTTGCATCCCATTTGCATCCAATGCTGCCATCTCCTCATCCATAGCATCTTCACATTTCTTATTTCCAATTGCCTACTCAAAGCAAGTGGGCTCAATCTCCTGTATTGCTTTTACCATGTAAGCATAATGATGGGTTGTATATCCATCATATCTCAATAAGTCAACAGGGGGGTATCTAACCCTCTTGATGACCTGCATACATTTGGATCACTGCCAGGTGTCCTCAAAATAGCCCTGGTTCTCCTTACACTAGGAGCTCGGGGGGGTCACTATATGTAAAATATCCCTATCACGTGCGTTCAAGGCCTATATTTTAAATCCCTTATTTGTGAATTTTTTATTCTATATAATATCCCCTTTTCTTTATGAATCTGTAAATTTTTTTGAAAAAATTTTAAATCATACCCTTATGTAAATATATTTCTGTAAGTTTCATAAATTAAAATTATGCTTCTGTTGAACGCACGTGATATTCACATTTTTTTGGTGACCCCCCCCCCCCCCCCCCCCCCCCCGAGACTAGGAGTAACCTGAGACAGAATGCCAAGCTCCTCATCAAGGCTCTTCTCAGAGCCACTCGAGTCACCATCCACATATGAGTGACCTGTTGACAAATCAGGCACAAAAGGTTGATCTACCTTTTCCTTCCCTTTCCATGATACATGTGTACCTGCATCATTTCTCAACTTGCCTAACCATAGGCTAACATTGGATTCACTGATCGAGGACTCCCTAGGTCCACTTAGCACCTGTGATTGCTACTCTACATGTGGTGTAACATCAGCACTTCTTACATTTGCATCTTCTATTGCCTTCACTACTAGTGCATAAAGATAACATCTCTGCTTACTCTCATCTCACGAGTGGTAGGGTTATAGCATCTATAACCTTTTTGCTCCATAGCATAGCCAATGAAGATGCATTTCTCTACCTTTGCATCCAACTTTGTTCTCACTTCATCAGGAAAATGTACATATGCAATACACCCAAACACTTTCAAGTGAGATACAACCGGTCTTATGCCTGTAAACTTCTATTCACATGAGTCATACATGAACAACTACAATGAGTGTCTTGTTCATAATGTACAAAGCAATTGTGAGTGCTTCTTCCCAAAAGTAATGTGGCATATTCTTTTCAACCATCAAGGCACATGTCACTTCTACAATGTGCCTGTTTTTCCTTTCTACAACACCATTCTGTTGCGGAGTGTACTTGCACGTAAATTGCCTCTCTTGATTCCCTGCTTTCTCAGGAAATCACTGAACTCATTGGAGAAATATTCTCCCCCACCATCTGATCTTAGACATTTTATTTGCATTCCTTTTTCCTTCTCGACCAAGGCTTTAAATCTTTGAAAGTGAGCAAACACCTCACTTTTCTCCTTCATGAACTAAACCCACACTTTCCTAGTGTGGTCTCATCAATGAATGTAACATAGTACCTACAATGTGCAATTGTTGCAGTCTTGGTCAGCCCCATACATCTGAATGTATGACATCCATTGGCCTTGCACTAACATGATTTTCATGTGGGAAAGCATGTTTGGCATGCTTACCAAGTTGGCGTGCCTCACATACCTTATGCATACCGTCAACCTTAGACTTTGGCAAACCTGCAACAATATTTTGGGCCTGCATAAACTTCAGTCATTGTACATTCACATGACCAATGAGCGTGTGCCATATGTCAATATCTACAATAACACTTGCTCCATGCACAAGCATGGATGCCTTTATCTCAAGCATGTTCACATCCAAAGTAAACATCCTGTCATTTATGTTACCATTTGCAACCAAGCGACACTTATTTTTGAAGTCCTCAACAAAACATCCTTGAGGATTAAACCTCACTCGTAGACCCTGCTCAACCATTTGTCTAACATTAATATTTGGAACATGAAGTACATCAGCCAAGTACTTCATTTTGCCATCCTGCATAATAGACAATGGCACTTTATCAACATGTGCAATGGGATGCGCAGTATCATCACCTGTTTCTACATAACTTGGTTTTTTCATTTTTTGCATATCTCTAAACCACTCAGCATGACTGGTCATGTGGTTAGAGGAGCCAGAATCCACATACTATATATCTTGAGATCTTGATACAATTGGCCAATAATCTAGTTTTTCATGCGTGGACCAAACATATAGAGGTCCACTATCATTTTGTCAGAGAAAGTGTTGGATGGGACAGTGGTCTTGAAATATGTGAAGACTGAAGAGCATACATCAATCATGTGGGTGTAGGATATAGCCAATGTCAATGTAGATGGCAATGTAAATGTCACAAATGTTAGTATTGAGAGTATTCCCCCCTCATGGCTCTTCATCCACACTTGGTGTAGAAGACAAGGGTATAGGTCAAGATTGGTTGTGAAAAACAACCAACTACAAAGACTGCTAACCCACTTTGTGCTCACACTTATATTTTTGGCACTTATACCCTCTATTCTCATGTTACACTTTTCAAGTTAAGGTTTACCCAATTGATTCCATGTGGTAAAGGAGAGTAGATTTTGACTAGCACTCGTGTCAAGCATAGCATTATAGAAAACTTTAGCATAGGGGCTAGGTAGTTCAATGGGTGTTCTTAGAGCTAGGATATGATCATCCATGTTGTCAATTACCTCTCCAACATAAGCTTGTGAGATAGGCCCAAGGTTTTCTTCTCAACATTGTTGAAGTTTTTCCCATCTTTCTCTTGCCTCCTATTGGGCTTGGATCGTCTTTTGAACAGCCCTTTCCATGGTGGCTTTCTTGTCATGATAATCCCGTAAGGATTCTTTGGTAAGAGGTCTATAGTATTTTTGAAACTTAGCGTTAAGGAAACTAATAGTTTCAACTCCATCAAAAGTCTGAACACATATAGTACCTTGTGGAGTAACTTTACAAACCCTAAATGGACCCTTTCTGGTATATTTGAGCCTTTTCTTTTTACTATGGACCCCATACATAAGTACAAGATCTCCTTGTCCTTGAGATTTTGGTCAAACCACTTCTTTCTTTGGTCCTTTTCTAAGATTTTTTGTCAGCATGTTCTACACTACAATTTATCTCTCCTCTATAAGTTATTAAACAAAAAACAACCGGTCAGCCAATTCATTACCATTAAGATTTTCAATTATAGTTACCCTTAAGCTAGCAATCATGAATTGCCAAGGCATTACTGCCCCAAGTCCTTACATCATCTTAAATGGTGTGCAACAAATTGCAACTTTGTATGATGTGTGATAAGCCTATAAGGCTGCTGTGAGCTTAGACTCCCAGTGAGTGTGTCGAGCCTCAATAGTCTTTATTAATATCGAAATAAAAACTTTGTTGGTGCTCTCTACTTGGCCATTTTCTAGTGGGGTAATATGGCATTGACTTGTGGTGTGCGATCATGAATGTGTTAGTGAGACTTTTGATAACATCATTGATGAAATGCTCACCTTGATATCTCACTAGCTCAAATGGATATCCAAAGTGGGTAATGATATTCTCATAGATAAACTTAGAAATCGCCATGGAATTCTCTTTTTGTGAAGCCAGTCCATTTGGTTACATAATCTATTGGCAACAATGATGAAGTGTGCTTGTGTGCCATGTGTAATAGGACTAATAGGGCCAATGAAATCTAAGCCCCATTTTTCAAAATGTTGGTCGACTTTGATAGGATGCAATAGCATCATGTCCTTCTTCTGTGTCTTGGCACAACATTGTCACTCATCACAACCTTTTACAAATAGTGCATTGTTCTTAAAAAACATTGGTCACCAATACCCTGACTATTTTCCTAGCCGCTCTAATTTCTATCACAAAATGTCCACTTGAAACCCCTTGGTATGCTTGCTTCATGATCATGAGGTATTCATCCTCTTGTGGGGCATCATCTAAGAATATCATCCTTACCTCTTCTATAAAGAGTTGCGACAACAATAAGTTGGTAAGGCTCAATATATTTTATAACTTTGTGCTAAATCTTTCCTCAATTTGTTTCCTTCTGGAAAACCGTTAGCTAAAAGTTAACAATTTTCTTGCTCCACTCTGGAATAGCTTATGCCTTGAATAGTATAGTATTTAGTAACTCATCATCAACTCCAATTGGTGCTTCACTATTAGGTATCTGGGATAGATGATCCACTATGACATGTTTCTTGCCAAGCCTCACAACTACTGTAAAATCAAACTCAAGAAGAATCAACAACCACCTTATGGTGATCCTTCTCGTGGAGCATGGGTTGTTCACTAGATACATTAAGGCTTGATGATCAACATAGAAAACAAATTTCTTAGTAAGAAGGTAATGCTGAAATTTCTTTAGAGCATAAACCATTGCTAAATATTCATGCTCAATGGTGGTGTAATTGATTTCAGCCTCGTCTAGCTGACTTCCAAAACTAATAGGATAGCCCAATTTGTGTTCCCGTGGCTGTGCTAGGACACATCCGATTGCAAAATTGGAGACATAAATGTGCACATGAAAGATGACATCCCAATTAGGTGCTCGAAAGATTGGAGCACTAGCCAAGACTTTCTTCAGCACATCATAAGCTTGTTGACACTCCTCGATCTCCATACAAATATAATCAACGGCTTATATAAAGGACGAGCTATCTCTACTTAGAAAAGAATAAACTGATGGTAGTATCCGGCATGGTGCATGAATCTATGGACTCCCCTGTAGTTTGTTGGTGTGGGGGTAATTCTAAGATGACCTTGATTTTGCTTGCATTAGTAGAAATCCCATTTTTGGATGCTATATGCTCACGAATAACTCTGTGCTTCATCCAAAATTGACATTTATAAGGGTTTAAGGATACGCGATACAATAGGCACCTTTCAAACACCCTTTTCAAGCACGCTAGGTGCTCTTTCCATCAAGACGAATGAATGCATAAATCATCCAAGAAAGCTTAAAGAAATTTTCTTAAGAAGTTCTAGAAATAATTATTCATAAGTCCTTGGAATGTGTTTGGTGCATTGGTTAGATTGAATGGTATAACTCTATAAGAATACACACCATGCTCAGTGATAAAAGCTATTTTGGCTTGGTCCTCAAGTGCAATTGAAATTTGATTGTAGCCTGATTATCCATCCAAAAATCTATAAGCCTCCTTTTCCTTGACTCGTTCAAGCACATGTTATGAATATGGCAAGGGGTCATGATCCCTCCACGTGGCAGCATTCACTTTGTTAATGATCCCTCCATGTGTTGCAGCATTCACTTTGTTAAGATTGACACACTCTGAGTTTTCCATTTTTCTTAGGCACAACCGCAATGGGTGAGACCATTCTAAGTGTTCAATATCATAGATGAATCCACACTCAATGAATGTGTCAATCTCTTCCTTAATAATGCTTGTATATTTGGGATTCAATGGATAAGGTTGATGTTAATTTAGTTTAACATCGGTTACGATGGGGATGGTGTGTTGTACCACCTTTGTGGGAACTCCCTTCATGTCATGGTATGTCCATGCAAAGCAACCCCTATAATCCGTGAGGAGAGCAACGAGCTCAAATTCCTCTTCCTTGGTGAGGTCTTTAGAAATTTAAAGTGGCTTAGAATCTTCACCAAATTCTGCTAAGTTTACCTTCTTCACTTTAGCAAGTCCATCATAGACTCCGCTCTCCTCACTCGTAGGTCCTCACTTTGCATTATCAAACACTAACTAACAATCCCCTATAGTGTATGATTTGTAATTCTTTGGTACTGAGCGTAAGTTAGGTTCTTGTTCTTTCTCTTCCTTGGCTGCCTTGATAGCCTTAGCCTCATCCTCTCGTTCCTTTTGGGCTAACACATGGTTTTGGTTTCTTTGGACCGAACGACTAAGTTTAGGTTGGCCAGAGACTTACATTTGTGCTATATTAGTGGCTCTCCCCACATTGTAAACATTGTGTTGCATCTTTATTAACCCCTCTAAATAGCATGCATTCATTGGGACATGCATGTATTTTTGTGTAATCCATACCTAGAATAGAGAGCATTTTACGACACCCATCTCGTGAGTTTGGTAATAGATTTGAGGGGGAAGAATCTTCTTGAGAATCCTACAACATAAGAAATCATATGTCAAAATATTAGCAAGGAGATTATATAGAACATGAAACATTTTTATTTGAGAGAATAGAATGAGGTAGTCTTACCGAAGAAGACTGGTGGCACTTGCATCACTCCATCCATAAGTTGTTTGTAAGTTTAATAGCTATAAATTTTCTCGCAGTGTGGAGTATGAACATCCCTCATACAAAGGGGTGCTTGCCTCTCTATCTGCAAGGTTTCCTTCTCTTGTGACATTGGAGCTTTCTCACTACTATCATCTATGACCTCCCGTCCAAAGAAGTCCTTCACCATCTCGTCCATGATGAGATTCTCTTCCTCCTCATATGGCAATGGTGGAGGCACCTCATTCATTAGTTAGAAAAGATGAGTCTCATCCATGCTTTCCATATGAAGCCTTGCTACCTTCTGTACTCTGCAAGATGTCACCGAATGGTGTGGCATATTACCTAGCACTCTCCTATGGTTCTCCTCCATGTCATCATCCGCACTTGTTGTGCCAATGCCTCATGAAGACCATATGTCCAGACATGCTCAATTGTTATATGATATTATCGTATATATATTGGCCCTTTCATCGATCACACACACAACAAATTTTTTCTCTCAACCATTCCTTGGAACCAACATTTGACCCTTTTTGTGAAAGGTAAGGGATAATGATCCTTGATGGTAGCGGCATTGAACTTTTTGAGATCTATGCACACTCTGACTTTTCCGTTCTTCTTGGGAACTATCACAATGGGTGACACCCATTCTGTATGCTTGATTTTGTAGATGAATCCAACATCAATGAGTCTGTCGATCTCTTTTGCGGACCATCTTGGAGTATTTTGGGTTCATCCGATAAGCCGGTTGTTTGATTAGCCTGGCTCCTTCAACCATTGGAATGGTGTGTTGGACTACCTCAAGAGGTACACCTTTCATCATGTACTTATAGGTAAAGCAATCCTATAATTATGTCAACAAAGTGATGAGCTTGGTCTCTTCCTCTATGGAGGGGTCTTCTCTAATATATATTGGCCCTCGGGTCTTTATCTGGGCCTGCCAGATTTATCTCCTTGACCTTGGCTGGACCATCATAAGAGGTCCCTGGTTGTCCATTGTCAAACCTTTGGGCCGAATCATATTGCATGAATGTGTCAGCCATATGGAAGGTCTTAAAATGTTTAGGACCTTTTTGGTCTCTTTGGCTTTATCACTTTTTTCATCGACTAGCCTTTTGGCTTCTTTTTCTACAAGTGCTAACTTTTTGTTGTGTGCTCTGCGCGTGCTGAGCAGCAAAGCTTTTTTGATTTTGGTTTGGACTTGATGGGCCCTGCTCTAGTTGTGGGATGGTTGTGTGGACCAAAAGGGAGCTATTAGCAAAATCCTTTTTCCACATTTCATTGAAGTGGTCATGTGCTTCTACCGCCCCAACATACTTCAGTCACTGGGTATCTGAATAATCTGGGAAGATGTATCGTTCTGGCCCAGGGAATCCCTAACGCCTGTGAGTTATATGGGAGCTTGTGCCCCTTGATGGCTCTCCTCTAATAACCTATTCAATTTCTTAGGTGGTGACATTGGGTAGGTATGTTAAACTGACTATGTATAGAGATGTAATCTCCGGCCCGGCCGTCCGCCGTGTAGTAAACCTTGTGCTGCCAATGCATCTAGGCAAAATGTCCAGGGTATTGAGGATATGCATCCAGTTCTTAGAGTCTTCTGACTCTGGAAAAGCTGCGCACTCCTCTCACTATCCTTCTCAACTTCAAGTGTCTTGTGACATGTCTGACACAAATGGACTGTGGTGGATCATGTTGTTGTGATAGAGTCCTCTACAAATGGTCTACCACTCATGGGGTGTACCTTCCATGCGCATAGATTGATCTTGAATGTTTGATCTTTTCTTCGAATGTATATGTGGTCGGTATCCTTTCACCTCAGTAGAATGATGGGTCTACTAGCTGTGGCTCCATCAGCAAGTTTGACCAACAATGTGGTGTCATCCATGATGGTAGGCGCTTTTGGTATTTTTAAAAATATCAAAGGTATTTTGGCAATTTAAATTGCTAAACATTTTCTGGAAAAATATAGGTTTGGAATGCCATAAGATAGGTTTGGTGGAATTCAAAATTATTATATTTTGAGGTCCTATAAAATTAGAAAAAATTTGAAAAAAATCACGATAATTCTTTTTCTTGGAAATTTCATATTTTCGAGGGTTATTTAATGTTGAAGTACATTTTTTCGTGTTGACATTAGATAGATGCGGGTTATTCGCATATTATTAATACAATTATACCTCGTATTAATGGATATTTATGTTTAGATTAATTCTAAACGATGTATTCATGATTTTTTACCATTGTTTAGCCATTCTTTTTGGACATGTTCCTTAATTTCTTTTGATGGCTATAATTTGCGTTCAAAGTGTGTTTCACCTTTGACACTTTTCTATGATAACTTATTTTGTACTTGTTTAAGTGTGGTTTGTGCTTAATTTCTTAAGCCTAAGACAAATTCTATCATGGGTCAGTTGATCGGTTTGTTTTGGTGGATTTTATTGGATGTTTTCCAAGTTTTATATGGACTCATTAGGTTTTACCTAGATCACTTGTGTCTATGGGTTTTTTATTGAGTGTTACACACATGTGTTTCACTTTCTTACTTTGGAGTTTTATTTTGAACAACACAATGTTCATATACTCTGGATTGATGAGTTGGCGACCAATTTTAATGCTTCTTTTGGCATGATTAATGTCCATTAGATGGTATGCATTGATTTTTATGATCAACTATGGTCTTTATGGATTCGAGGAGCTTCTATGCTTTTATCCATGGTTTTATAAGTATCTTTTGACCTTTTGAATAATTACATGTTCTTTGAAGGTAGCATTTGCCTTCGTTTTTTGCACATAATTTTGGAGTATATTTCTTGTAATCTTGTACATATTCCAACTCGGATACCTAGTTGTTTATATATCTAGGTGAGTTATTTTTCTACCCTAACTTTATTGTGTTTTGGGTAGTTATCATTAGAAAGGCGTCAATAATTCAATTTCTTTTCTAATGATATACTCAGAAGGAGTTATTCCTTGATGTAGTCTCAAGTATATAGAGACAGGTTTAGTATGTGAAAGTCTGGATAAGGCCATCTTATTCCTTTTATACAGGATTTTATTCATATTTCCTAGACGGCATACTAGGGAGTTTCAAATTGTTAAGGTATGTATGGGTGGTATCATGGTGGTATGGGACGCTAGTGATTCCTCATATATATTATCTTATGGGATAATTTGGGCTCAAGATTGTTGCTTTACTTACATCACATAGCATGTTGACCTCAACATTCAAAGATAATCTCATTTTCTAAATTCACTAGAGGTTATATTGTGGGCACTCTCTAGATAAACTTCTTTTATCTATAGCTTGCATGTTTTGATGAGGGGAATCTCGTTGGCATTTTCACTTGTTGAAATCTATTTCTTTAGAGTTCAAACAAGTTTATCTTGTTGTGTTCGGATAAGGAAATTTGGATTCTTCCTTTGTTGGCATTTCTTTCTCTAGTTCCGTACTTTAGGTGATTTATACAGTCAACCTGATGGTTTACGGATGGACATATGTGACTCATCGAGATGTTGATGACTCTCTATATTGATATGGGTAACTCGGGACGTCGATTATTCCATATGCAGATGTGGGTATGTCAGGGCACCGATGAATCCCTGGTTTCTACTGTTATAATGCCATGTTTTCCTACTTTATTCCGAATGGTTTACAACGAGGAAGTTACTTTGAATGTGAATTGCTCTAATCATCCCGCAGTCTGATGGAACAGAGGGTATGAATCAAATTGTAGAGTATATGCTTCGTACATATGTCTCTAGAAAATCATCATATTGGGAAAAATATATTCTAATGATGGAATTTGCCTATAACAGTTTTAAATACACGGCTATTGGTTTTAGTCCGTGCATGCTTATGTATGGGTATCAACCCAAGGCACCTATCGATGTCTGTCTTAGGACATCGAGCTTGATGCATCGAGGGATTTCTTGCGTGATATGCAGGAAATGCTGATCAAAGCTCAGGATTCTATCAGGAGTGCTCAAGATAGGGCACGGTTTTATGCTGATAGGGGACGCTCATCTCGGTCTTTTGAACCAAGAGCATTGGTTTATTTTAATGTTCCTAAAGACTCTCAGACTTTGTCAAAAGGAAAATGCTCGAATTTATCTCCTAGATATTGTGGTCAATTTTGAGTTATACATCGGATTGGCATGGTTGCGTTTGAACTTAAAACTACCTCCACATGTTAGAGTTCATCCAGTCTTTCATACTAATAGATTGAAAGGGAAACTGGGAGGTGAGAATAACACAGTTACTCCTCAAGAACTTGTTTTGAAGTCGAAGATTTATCCTATGTTCCACATGAACCTGATAAGGTTCTTGAATTCAGGGAAAGGAAACTTTCTAGCTGACTAATCCCTAAGGTTAAAATTAGGTGGAAAGATAGGGAAATTGAGGATTCGACTTGGGAGTCGGTTGAGATTGTTCAGCGGAGTTCTCCTACTTTTTCATTGCAAGAGTGCAATGTTTTGAGAGAGGGGAAGTATGTTATATGTACATTATGTGTGCTATGTTATATACACATTATGTGTGCATGTACTAGGAGGCTAACCCACATTAGGCTTGTGAGCATGGGAGCATGGGAACAAGCTCTAGTGGAACATGGGTTAGGACTAACCTTAAGGGTTAAGGTTAGGGTCAGGCATCCAAGGGTCACACATGGGAAATGGAAAGTCAAGAGTCACTTAAGGGCCCTCCTATATAATAGGGGCATGGGGCACACTCAAGGGGGCTTGGAGGCTTGGAGGCTTATGCTATGGTCTCTTGTGTAGAGGTCCATATCTACTCACCTAGCATTTCACACTATAGCTACATGCTATTGGATTGTGTTATACCTCTTGATGGTATGGGACATCAAGGTAGAGGTATGATGTATTTCATTTATGATTCATGTGTGCATCCCTTGGGCTCGGGGGTGGTTGGGTGGTTGAGTTTATGCCTGATTTATGCATGTTTATGCATAACAATTATCTAGAGAGATCTTAGGGTTTTAACACTCTCCTACTCTAGCATCTTGATTCCTTTCTAATTTTTGCTAAATTAAATGTTCTAATCTCGATATTTTTGGGTTTTTTTGCAGGTTTTTTCAACCCCCTTCCCTCTGGTGAGCTTTTGGTTTTCCTCTCTCTCTCTCTCTCTCTCTCTCTCTCTCTCTCTCTCTCTCTCTCTCTCTCTCTCTTTTCTGCATCTTTGCACTCTCCTATGTTTCCATCTTTCTTGCTTTCATGTTTTCTTATTTTTGCAAGTTTTTATTGTGTTTTAATTTTTATTTTTGGGTTTTTTTTATAGGTTGTATATCACTACTATCTATCCCTAATCTCTCAGAGAGGTGGGCCCCTTTTTTCTCTCTTCTCTTCATAGTATTTTGATTTTATGCTTTCAAAATGAAGTTGATGAGTGTGTTGATTAGTCCTAATCAACTTGCATATCCACCATATCCATGCACATATGTAGATGGAGGACCATACATATAGCCCGAAAATCACCCCCAGCATTACCCCGCCCCCAACTGTCCCACCTACTCCATGTATCATGAGCCTTGACCAATTTCGGGCTTTCATTACACAAGCCACCCCCAAGCAAGTGGCCATGGCTAGAGCATGTTTTAGCCATGGCGAGCCGGCCGATGCAAGCCCATCGTCAACCACCACCACTGTCACAACTACACCCATACCATCCTCTACTCACCCCCCCACCCTCAGGCCATTCCTCCAATTGCAGTCACGGTATGCGTCATAGGGGTAGTGGTGGTTGTTGTAGCGGTGGTAGTGCAATAGATGCATTTACCCCTCCACGAGAGCATCCACCTATATAGAGTTTGGCCGACACACCCCCATCTCTTTGCACGTCGATCCAGGTCGTTTTGGTAGTAGCCCTCTCCCTAATGGAGATCAGCATCTTTACATGGTGTGGGAAGGTAAGGTGGTACTTGATGATGTTGGTCAAGAGATACGCAATCATGTGAGGGAACTATGTAAAATAGTATTTTCCCACCACGACACTTTAACCAAATTCCTCCACCTTCCATCAGAGAAGAAAACAAGGATTTGCAATCAACTCAAGAGTGAGGTCAAGCATGCCCCAGGTAGCGAGGAAGTACCCAACAAGTGGATCTACGATCTCATGAGAGATTGTATGAAACACAGGAGGTCGGATGTCACGCAAGCAGTGAAAACGGGGGGAGAAAATCCTTGGTTCATTGACCAAGGGACATGATGAGGAGATGAGGAAGCATGCCAAAAATCCTCAACGATACTTGTAGTAGGAAAGGGAGCAATGGCAAAGCGTCTAGAGAGCCTGGGGAGCTTGCACCTCTCAAGAGGAGTGGTGGATGGGACTCATTTTAGGAGTACTTACGGTAAGTATCCATGCTTTTTGTAGCCTCTTGTTTGTATGCCAACTAGTGTGTAGTAGATTGTTTTTATTTATGTTTTGTTTTCATGTATACAGGAGAGGGTGGTTGGATGCCAGGCTACTAAGCTAGAGGAGCATTATGCATTTAAGCATGGCACTTATGCCTTGCTTGAGCACATTGAGAATGATGGGGAAAGTATAGATTACAACGTTGTGGTTCGGTAAGTACGTCATACCATATGCCAGTTTCAGGTTTTTGGTAAGTTTGTATATACTAATTCGTGGGTATTGCATTATTTTTGCAGAGAGTAGCACTTGAGCCTCGTCTCGTGGATAGGAGCTTGCAGATTGGACACCTTTTAGTTGGCATAGCTTTAGTATTGTAAAGATCTTTTTGGTTTTAAAATTGTACAAATCTTTCTTGCATTGCTTTTGGGCATATATAGGTTGCTTGCATATGCGGTGATTTTTTTGTATATCTGGACACGTATAAGTATACATATCATACAGTTGGTATTGATGTCTCATTGTCGTTTGACACCAAGTAATGCATTTAGATGCTCAACTTGATTTTGTACATCTTTGTTTGTGGTGATAACTTAAGTGTGTCAAATTTCAGTTGAACCTAGTTTTTTCGTTCAAATCTTTAGCAAATGGTGTATTTAGGTGTATCCAAGTATACAATTATACCTGTATGATCCATTATTTCAAAAAAAAATTTACTTGTGTCCGTTAGAAAGCATTGGTATCAACATCGATAATGCTCTGTGTCCATTAGTAAAAGCGTCAATAGTATACTGTGTCCGTCGGTAAAAGTGTCAATACCTATGTCGCTAAAAGTGTCAGAATACGTGTGGAAATAAACTATTTTTGGGATAGCAGTAAAGGTACACTTATTTCGACAGAGATATCAATGTTTGTATAGACGTGTGTTTTGACATATTTACCTACTTTTGTAAAGACACATATACTGACACTTTTACCAACATTTTCTTTGGGACATTTTTTTTGATGATGCGAGTATAGACGCTCGTGGGTTTTAAAGTGCAAGTGTTTTACGTTAAAAAAAACATTGATATTTTATTATCCTGTAGTAGTGTAAGCTTAATGCATTAATCTTAATTCATAAATCTTTATGCATTAAGCTTAATGGATAAGATTTATGCATTAAGCTTCATGCATTAAGCTTAATGCATGAATCTTAATGCCTTAAACAACTCAATGCTTAAAGCTTGATGCATTAATCTTAATGCATTAATGCATAGACATAAGGGTCATTATTGTAGGCCTTTTAGAATGTTGCTTAAGTCAAGTTAGGAGTGGTTATCTGTGAGTAGGTGGTTATAGTGGAGGGGGAGCCCTCGATCTTTTCACTATTCTTCTCTTGGAAAAGAAAACTTTCCTTTGGCTTTAATACGTAAAGCTTTATGCATTAAGCGTAATGCATTAAACTTAATGCTTAAAGCTTGATGCATTAATCTTAATGCATTAATCTTAATGCATTAACACATAGACATATGGGGCATTATTGTAGGCCTTTTAGAATGTTGCTTAAGTCAAGTTAGGAGTGGTTATCTGTGAGTAGGTGGTTATAGTGGAGGGGGAGCCTTGGATCTTTTCACTATCCTTCTCGAAAAGAGAACTTGCCTTTGGCTTTAATAGTGGGGAGCGTGTGGAAAGTCCTCAGAAGCTATCATTCGAAAGGGGCACTGTCCACTCTGCTTGTTTAAGCAATATTCTAGAAGGCCTCAATAAAGTTCTAATATCACATGAGTAGTATAAGAGTTCTAAGTTTGAGCATGCATAAGGTATAAGATTTCTAATGCGTTCTTGTGTTAATTTAAGTTTGAGTATGCCTCATTTTTTTAATGTAGACATGTGGGGGGACGATCCACAATCGAGAAGCCCAATGTGTCGTCATTCAATGTCCATTGTTGATGATTTGAACATGGAGCGTCTCTCACAGTTGGCTGCTAGTCTGTGTCCCATAGATATGGGAGAGAGAGTGTGGAATATTTTTGCTCCACCCTCGTTTTCTTCCACAATTCACCCTACACCAATGGGGGGTACTCTAATGGGTGGTTACGCACTCCTATACCCATGTCCACTTGGATTGGAGGATCTAGTCCACATCTAGGTGCTAGGACTTCACGTGGAGGTTGCAACTAGGCCACTCCACTCTCTTGTGTGGCACCTAGTCCACGAACTCATACCATGACCTCGTCAGATAAGGAGGTCTACCTCTTCTTGTCATTCTAGTGGTCATTCTAGTGGGGGTGGATGCGGGGGTAGTAATAGATCTGCTTCCAATTCCTCATCATCAGAGGATATGCCGGCACAGCAGGTGATGGATCCAAATGCCTACGACCCAGCGACACTTCGTTACCATGTGAGGAGGATAGATGGGTCGATCATTGAGGATAACAAGGGGAAGCATGTTATAGCACACATGCATCACCTTATAAATTTTGAGTTCTGAAACATTTGGGGCATTGACTGGAGAACTCAAGACAATGCAAAGAAGCAATACATTGTGCAAGTATTGAAGACAAAGTTTCATCATGTGCCTCACCTCGACTTGCAATTTAATGACCTTAAGATGTTGGATCATAGGCGGGGTCATATAAGTCACAAGAAATCATTGATTGCCAAGGCCATCAAGCGTGGTGATGTCCAGCCGCCCAAGAGAATCAGAAAACGATTAGAATAAGGCCAAAAAGATGTACCGAGAAAATCCTAATCTATTCAAGCAACAAAGAGAAGCAGCCCGAGTACGCATTCATAAAAGAGGGGCTTCTCATCTTGGATCGGGTGGAAGGCCATCTTTCCTCACTCAGTTTGTAACTATTTGAACTCTTAACATTTTGTATTCAAAACTATGGTTTCCAAAGAATTAAATCTTATATAAATTGCTCTTTTTTAAATGTATGTTTAATATAGAAAAATGTGGTGGGCCATTCTCCGTCTCGTGAGGAGTACGGCTTTGCTTATCGCAATGGGATCTCCACCACATTTAAATGGTTGCACAACAACAGGGTATCACATTGAACTATGAAGGCCTGCTGCCTGTAAGTTTATATTATTTTGGTTTTATTAGCTTTTCGAAATTTAACTAGTTTGTGTTTTAACATTACTTGATCTTGTGAGATATAAGAAGATGATGAATAAGAAATAAGCGAGGAGGATGATGAGGTTGATGAGGAGGAGGAGGAGGATGAGTAGAGACCGGCCTATTGTGTTTAATGTTTTGTAACTTCATACTCAATGTAACTCGCATGTTATGGCATTTTGGATGTAACTCGCCTTTTATGGCGTTTGGGATTTAATACAATTAAGATTTTGGGAGTTACTATGTTTCGTTTTATATTTTAATATCTTAATATGTTTGTTTGTACAAATTAGAACTGTTTTCAATATATTTAATTAATTTTTTTTGGAGTAGATTGGGCCATTAATCCCAATCTGTCCCAAAAAAATATTTTTTACAGTGCTGCTGAGTAGCGAAAATAGTGACGTTTATGTTTTTTATCAACGTCACTGAGAGCGACGAAAATAGCGACGTTTATTTTTTTAGTGACGCTAACGTTTTTATTAGTGCTGCTTGAGCGACGAAAATAGTGATGCTATTTTTTTTTACAGTGATGTTGAGCGGCGAAAATAGTGTGGGATTTAGCAGTGGTTATAGCATCAAAAAAAATAGCGACGCTTACATTCCGACACTTTTCAAAATCCTTTTATATATATAATAAAAGCCATGCTATAACAGTCTCGCTAACCCCTCTTTTTGTCGTAGTGTCATAGCTCTATAGCTCTTATATTACTCAATTATGAGAATGCATCACTCATAGCTCTTATATTATTGAATAATGAAAATGCCTCACTCATTGTTCTTGCTGAAGCTAAAGATTCATTTGATGCTACCTCAAAACCTTGTCAATTAACATCACAAGTTTACGTGAGTTTTTTGGTAACACCATGCAAGGTTTCATGTATCTAAGATAGATGAACTCAAGTTTAAGTGTTTCCTTGACTAGTATGAGCACAATCATATTTTAGAGTTTTCTATCAGCTTCATCATCTACCTTCTCTACACATTAACTCATAAAGGTAGTAATAGATACAATGAACATTTCAAAGGGTTAAATCATGATTAACTCGATCAATAAGAGGAGCTTGTCCCAAGGCATCCTCGCCAATCTTTGTAATTTGAAATGTTGTTGAGGTTCAAAGTGGTGAGGATAACTTTTTCTACAAGAATTTATCTAAAATTCAACGAGTGGGGTTCCTCTTCTTGAAATATAACCATCATGAAAGAATAACCCCATGTTCTTTCTTCCTATGGAATAGAAAAACTTGGCACTCAAAGGCTCAAATACCATGCTCTGTTGTTTGTTATGTCATTATAGAAAAATTTATACATTAAGACAAAAAGAGCTCTTAAGAGGTATTAGACCATGAATAACTAATATCGTATGACAACATTGCCACCTTTTTTTCAATAAATTATGACCACTCTTTGTGGTCATTGGGCATCTTCCTATAATGATAATTAATGTTGGTCTCTTTCTTTCTTGCATTTGAAGAGCTTAAGGTAGAGTCATGATGGGAATTGACCATGCTAAACTCAAACATAAGGAGCGTAAGTTAAGGTCATGTTTGGAATTGTTTGAAACCTCAACACCATTCTAAACTCATAAGTTTCCCTCTCAAGGAGGCCATCCTCGAGTTGAAATGGATAGGTCAAGGGAGACGTCTAGTATGGGTGAATGTTTCCAACTCGGGTTCTCATTTGGTGGGTCAAGGTTTTCTTTTGAAGTGCTCATTTGAGATAGACGGTCGGCTCCTAGTAGCTTTTCCACGAGTGGGAGTTCTTCTCTCCTTGATGGACTTGGAGACCTACTTGTTAACTCCTGCCAATAAAGAAATAGATAAAATGGTTATAAATAAATGAGAAGCAATTAATTAAATTAACTTAGTGGGTTTAATAAATGTTTTACTATTTTATTGTTATTATATTTTGCAATAGGTGCAACAAGATTTATAATTATGCATATACTTCATATACCAATTAGGGGACAAGTGAATTATTGTCTTACTTCGTATTGAGATGTGGGTGTCTCATCTTGCAACATGTGAAGAAAGCTAGTGTTTTCTCCAAACTTTTGTTCTGAGATTTTTGGGACTGAAAGCAAGTGACCATAATCATGGTAACATAAGGATGGCCGGAAGAACCTCCACATTAAGGGGTTTAACACGTTCACCACTGCATCATCATCAGAAAACTGAATGGATTGCATTTCTTGTGTTCTGCCATGTCCAAACAAGTCGATTAATCTTCATTCCATTCTCCTGATTATAACAACAATACGTTTGGTATAACCTAATACAGCTGATCAGCACCTAAAACACATCTCCATGGACGTTCTCATGTTTTGTATCAAAAAATATACTTAACCACAATAAGAGCTTAGCTTGCACTAAACAAGATTTGCTTTTTGTATCAAAACATTCTCATGTTTTGTATCAAAAACTATAATTAACCACAATAAGAGCTTAGCTCGCACTAAACAAGATTAGCCTTTTGTATCAAAACATTCTCATGTTCTGTATCAAAACATTCTCATGTTCTGTATCAAAAATTATAATTAACCACAATAAGAGCTTAGCTTGCACTAAACAAGATTAGCTTTTTGGCCCCCTGAGAGTTTCTTTGAATGGTCCCGAGAGAGAGAGAGAGAGAGAGAGAGAGAGAGAGAGAGAGAAAACCATAATGCCCACCTCATATCATGAGAGTCTCTCAAAGTGTTTGAGTGGTCCTGGTGGAAATAGCTTGCAGTAATCTGAGGCAGCTTGTAATCACTAAATCTGTCCTTGAAATAGTCTTTCTCATCCTCAGCAGCTATAAAATGAGTAATCAAAGGCAGTCATTTCAGAAGATTTTGTTGCTGTTTTTGGTCCCCCCTCCCAAAAAAAAAAACATATTAAGCATCACATAATTGCATTCACAAAGTTGACCTTGGTAAGGTGTAAATTCGTCCCACTTCATACTTCTGTACATCTGCATGATAGGGAAGCCCTACACTACATTAATTTTTTAATTATAATTTTAGAAAGAGAGTCTATAGATCCATAACATTATGTCAAATCTTTTATTTTACTAGATCTCACCTGTAAGTGGCTTTTCACATGAGAGATTGTAAGCCCCTTGACATTCATTAGCGCTAGCACGTGCTTTGGTGTTGCATCTGTGAGGAGTATCAGCTAGATATTCTATCAGATTTTATTTTCAAATCAAACAAAGGGTACTTAATGTATCACACTAGGTTTAGTAAGGGTACTTAGCAGCTAAAACAAAGTATTAACAAACTAACAAGACCGTCTTAACAAGCTTTGCAATGACGGTCTTATGGATTGCAAAAGGTATTTATCATCTAGATTAGTGTAGCAATTCTTTTGCATTCATAAGCCTGGTAAGCCTAAACATAACCATGCTATGTTCTCATCAAAAGAATTAACAACCTAATTAGCCTTCCAAGAGAGAAAGTGTATTAATTAATAACGCATTAAACAAAGAACACATTGTATTGACAAGCCAGTAAGCCTAAAACTGACCGCTTCATCATTTTAAGCAATGAAATAGCCTTAATTAAGCAGTGCTCAAACATGTACTTATAATAATCAGCGTAAGGAATGGATTAAGAAGGGGTGCAGGGATTACTTTTATGTCCACCAAGTCGTGTGACAGCTTCGACAAAGAGGCAATGAAGGGATGGAGTCCAACGAAGGCGGGGCTGCTTGGAGTGAGCGGCGCAACGTTTAGTGGAGGGCAACGCATCGTCCGTTGCGTTACGAGGGCGGCGTTCAAGCCCAAGCTGGCCCATCATAAGAAAAAAGCAAGCAAAAAGCAGCCACAGAAGCCAATAAAAAGCAGCGGATATGGAGGTGGCGAGGGGCGGCAGACGGCGGAGTTCTTCATGGGAGGTGTAAATGAGAGAGCTCAGAGAGAGCTTCAATTATATATACATGAATGAGAGATGAAGATTTGGATTGTAATTAATCGACGCATCTACGGCTGGTCCGACTGCGCCATTATAATTATTAGGGCGCATTTAGTGGCGATGGCGATGCTGTCGGCGAAGGATTACGAGATCACGTATTGATTATGCTTACTAGATCTCCATCATTCGCCCCCTGGCCCCTAGCCACCCTTCACGTACCCCCTTCACGTACCCCAGGTCCCCATGTGCATTTGTAGACATATATCCCCATCCCCACACGTACACATTATCGTGTACATAAACTTTCACACAAGGACTATCATGATCGCCTTCGCCCTCATTTACGTTCCTGAATTCTAGTAATTCTCAACCTTGACATGCATGATGTCAATTTTCCTTGCCATTCTTCTTGTCTTTGTTGAATCAGACTTTTCATGGCAATTTGCAAAGATGGTAACTACTCACTTTGGATGTGAAATCTTGTAAGCTTGGCTTTTAACGATTCCCTCCAATGCAGCCCATGCTTCTAATCAGACTAGTCCCTCTCAATCATAATGATGATCCCAAGGTATACGCTCTATTAAAAGTAATGAATCCCTCCATTAAGGCCATAAGAGATTTTGCAATATTTCAATTATCCAACCTCCTCTTGTAAGTCATGACATATGTTGATGCATCACACATGACATGGGATAGATCAATACAACTACTTGGAGTGACATGGGGGATAGAATAATTGCCTTGAGTGAATCTAATCACTTATCAGGTGCAATTATCTATCCTATGCCATTTTTAGGATGGCTTATCTATGAGGCCTTGATTATGTCAACTTATAAGAAGCATATATTTGGATAAGTAGACCCAAGCCTCCCTATGAAAACACAATGAGGATAGTTTTCTATGTAATACAGGAAACCCTAGGTTCCCCAGCACCCTCCGCCCCTCTTTCTTCCCATGTATTGAGAAATATTAGAATACACTATAGTTAGGTGCCCAAAGAAATGGATTCAAAGTCAGTCGTATCTAACAACATGGACAAATGGTAAAAAAACACTATTAAGCCAAGTTTATCCAACAGTACAGATAACAACATGCATAAATCACAAACTAACACTTAAAAGGGGGATAACTTGGAAATGTCTAGAGACGATTTAATCTTAAACGGTCAGTTTAAAGAATATTATGTATTACATGTCGGCTTATGATAGTAGACTTTGGTAATACATGCACAGTGTGATTAATAGTTACACAACATGCATGTGTGGATGGGAGTCCCATGGGAGTTGAATCACTTTGTCTCAAGGAGATGTAATATCTTTGAATACGCTTGTACTTTTGTGCAAATCCATACATCGTGTGTTATGTGGCATGTAGTCATACATTATCATGTATTATATGTGATACATCATATGTCATGTATCTCACAAAATTTTTTAATATCGTATGCAAGTTAGGATAAAAAGGAGTAAAGTTACAAGGATATAGTTAGGAAAATGTTGAGGTTCATTGTGGGAAAGCCTCTTCAATGGGAGAAAATAGAGTTAACTTACAAGGTTATAGTCCCCTTGGATGTTGAGGTTCATGGTGGGAAAAGCCTCCTTAAAGGGATTGTCTCACAACTATTCTTCTTATGTGTGGAATGTGCATGGAGCAGTTGGGAAATATTCTAAAAAACAATGCTTTATGAAAGAATTTTTCTAGTGAGTTTCCTTATCGCCTGGAATAAATGTGACAAAATAGAAGATTTAAGTAGTTGAAATAACATCACTTTTTTTTATATATTGACCTTTGATTATGACATGACTAAACTGTAAGTCTCACTACATGACATCTTCTTGTCCAATTTTACTACAAGCTTCATGAAATATTGTTTTGGTAGGTCCTCATTGCCCCGCGATATGTGCCTCACATTAGGCAATATGTTCAACTCGAGGATAAAAAGGAACCACTTACAATTAGTGAGGATGTGAAACATAATGTTCATAGGGTTAGATATAATAGTAGTAATTGTTATGTAGCTTTGGTGAGCCTTGTCAACTATGTCATCATGTCGAAGAAGGTGATCCATGAGCTAGATATAATGTTCATAGGGTTAGATATAATAGTAGTAATTGTTATGTAGCTTTGGTGAGCCTTGTCAACTATGTCATCATGTCGAAGAAGGTGATCCATGAGCTACTTACCTTGTGAAGTCAGAGACCACATTAATTGATGAGGCAATAGAGTTAAACTATTACTCTATTCTTATTAAGAATCATGCTTGGTGGCTTATGGATGGTCTAAAGAAATGTAGGAATAATATAATTGGGACCACCTTGGTTTATAATACAAAGTACAAAGTGATGACACTTAGACAAGTATGAGATGAGATTCCTTTAGGGCTTTGCACTTCTGAAGGCACATGAGAGGCCACATTGGATGGAGGCAATAGACTTCAACCATTACTTTATTCTTTAGAACCACACTTGGTATCTGTGGATGGTTTAAAGAAATGTAAGAAAAATATTTGGACCACATTGGTCTACAAGGCTACGTACAATGTTATGGCACTTGGATAAGTATAAGACGAGATTTCTCTCCATTTAGGGCTTTGTACAACTTGAAGAAAAATGGTCATGCTCTCAGTGGTAATAGGTTATAGATTGAAGATGGATGGTGCTGCACATGGATGTATAATATGCTTGTGTATAATGTCAAACAACTCTCATACAACTCATTGCTTGAATCATCATCTTAGAAGATAATGTTTATCACCTCAACAAGATGATTTGTGAGCTACAACATATCTTCAGGGCTTGGTAATGAAAGATCAACCCCTTACATATTGGTAACACTCTAAATACATCCCCTCGGATGTGGAGGGGATCGACCCCTTACATATTCAGGGCTTGGTAATGAAAGATCGACCCGAAGTACATATTGGTAACACTCTAAATACATCCCCTCGGATGTGGAGGAGTCTAATTTTATGGTTATTATTTCATTAATGGATCGTGAGAGATCATGAGAGAGAGCTCGCAAAAAAAAGCTCACATGTAGGGATTGCTATAGATTCAAGGTGATAGATTGTGGAATCTGCATGTAGATTACAATCTTGGAACCAAGGTAAACTTACTATATCATATCTTCATCTTTCAACAAAGGTATGTTGGGAGGATTTTGATGATGTTTGGAGTCTCCAACTATATGTCCATTTTGACACCAATCTAGGTGGATCATAAGTTGTCAAGCAAGGGGTATTAAGCTCTTTTTGTATAAGAACTTACAAGTACATGCACCTGGTGTGGAAGTCTCATATTACACTTAACTAGATGTCAACTTTAATGTTTGCTGAGTAAGTTCAGTAGTAGCAAGCCTCGGTAAAACCAGCCTCAAGTATATCAAAGGAGCACTAGAGTATACCATCACCTTTACTTTGGGAACAACCCTTAAGGGAAACTAGGGGGTTCACCTAAAAATATGTAAGCATACCATGTGAGTTCAAATGAAAGGGTTTTTTAATTTAAAATTTTAGGGTAAATTTACAGAAAAATATTTATAGAAGGGATTTTTTTAATCGATTTTGAAAAAAACCCGTAAGTCCATAAAGAAAAAGGGGTCATTTTACTCATGGAAATTTCATAGGTATAGGGTTTTACACACGTGATACATAGCGTTTCTTAGTAGTGCACCCCTCGAGAAGTGAAATTGTAACTCAAACATGAGTAGTCTATTAGTAAAGGGGCCTTGTGAAGGAAAAGGCTTCACGCTCAATTTTGAAGTTCTGTCTTGGATTGGTAAGAAGCAGCACAATATTGGCACTCTTGTTGATAAAAGCTAAGTAGAAAGTTGCATATTTTACATCTAGTGAGGCAATGTGGCTAAGATGGATCCTTGTGGAGGACTGCATGGGAGAAGTGTAGAAGTAGACAAGGGTAGGGCATTGTAACAATGAGAGTTACATACTCTTATCATTACAAAGACTCCACAAGGCACATTGAGATTGATGATTGCTCAATGCATGAGAAATAACTATCTTTAGATGATCATTGAGATAACAATCATTGAGACTTAGGTGCTAAAAGAGAAGGATCCACCCTTATCATCTCTTTTCTCTATTCCAAACTTCCTCATGTTTGTAAAGCCCTCAAGTGTTTGATGTGTAGTTATGTTTAACTAGGTCAAGGCTCTAAATATTTTGGTTCCAAAACTAGAAGTCATGTCTAATGAAAATGTTTGTAACAAATTATGAAGGTTTTCCTGACCTCTAAGTGTACACTAATGGATTGATATGCATGCCTATGACATGTTTAAAACTTGATCTCATCATCAATGCATTCTTAGAACTCAAACTCTATGTTCGAGGGTTACAATATAACCCATTGGGGGTCCATGATGATTCCAAAAAGCATAAAGGCTAGTCGTATGGTCAACTATGTGTTCAAGGAGTTGACCATTATATTAGTTAGACCTCCCAAGGGATCATATAAGCACCCTTCAAAATTGTACCAAGGGCACAATATTATGGAGCTTCCCCATACCTTTTTTTTGTATACGTACCAATTGGAATAGATGTTTCAAGTTTTAGTATAAGCTCCCATATAAGGAGCACATTGTTAAATGAAGAGGCTCTGTGGTATGTACTATAAGCTTTTCAATAATCATCAAGTTTTGTTCCACTCTTCTTTTGTGTAAGAGGCTCTTCGGTATCTCTTGTAAGCTTTTTAGTAATAATCAAGTTTAGTTCCACTCTTCTTATCTGTAAGCTATTCATTGTTGTGTGAAATTCGCTCTTTTGTCTCAAGAATTACGTGTGCTGACATGTGTTCAATGTACACTGTGCTTTTGAGAGGACCCTTCAAATGACACCAAGGGCACAATATGGAGCCTCCCCATACCTTTTGTATACCATCTACCAATTTGAATAGATGTTTGAAGTTTTGATATAAGCTCTTGTTTAAGGAGCATGTTGTTGATTTCATTGTTGTGTGAAATTCACTCTTTTGTCTCAAGAATTATGTGTGCTGACATGTGTTCAATGTAAATTGTGCTTTTGAGAGGACCCTTCAAATTACACCAAGGGCACAATATGGAGCCTCCCCATACCTTTTGTATACCATCTACCAATTTGAATATATGTTTTAAGTTTTAATATAAGGAGAATATAAGCTCCTGTTTAAGGAGCATGTTGTTAATTTAAATGAAGATTCTCTATCGTATCTATTGTAAGCTTTTCAATAGTAATCAAGTCTTGTTCTGCTCTTCATCTATGTCAGATTTTCATTAGTAATCAAGTTGTATTTTGATCTTCATCTATGTAAGCTATGCATTGTTATGAAATTTACTATTTTATTTCAAGCATTACATGTGTTCAATGTACACTATCCTTTTGAACCTTTTGAAAGGACCAATATCTAATGCAAACCTTGGTATATAATAATTTCAAGTAGGTCAACTCTATATAAACGTTTCTTTAAATGTTCAAGACAAATTCGATGTGATAGTTTGAGTTTTGAAAAAAAAATACATTGGCATTCATATACTTGGGCTATAAAATGTCGATTTTCTAAAAAAGAAAATTTATTGGTAGTACTCAGGCTAGAAGAGGGGGTATTATCTTTCCAAATGTTTTTCATTGCTAACTTGATAATGACACGATTTACAAGATGCATGATCAACCACATTGTCCTTAAGAGAGTGACTATTGTGTGTATCACACGCTTTCATTATAGGAATTCAAGAGGTTTAAAAAGAACCCTTTATCTTTAAATTCTAGCATCTTAAATAAGCCCTTTTTACAAATTTGGAGGCAATAAACTATCGGTATGATTTAGACCGTTTAGACCAAACTTATATATTTTTTTTATTATTTTTGGTACGGTTAAAATCTCTATTGAGTATGTGTTTTCTTCTCTAGCCAACAAAAGAAGACACCACTAGTGTCCCAGTGGTTGCTTTTTGACTCGAGGCCCGGGGGGAGTGTCACTCATCAATATGTAAGCATAGCACGTGGGTTCAACATAAGGGGTTTTTAAAACCCTTTTTTTACACAGTTTTTACATACATAAGGGTACTATTTAAAGGGACTATGCATAGGTTAAGAAAAAAAGGGTATGATTTATTCATGAAAAATTCACAGATAAGGGGTTTTTTTAATAAGCCTTGAACGCACATGATATAGAAGGTTTACATATAGTGTACCCCCTGAGCTTTTTGAGCAGTTGGAGGTCCATTGTTCTTATCTATTTTGTGTGGCCCTAATTCTGTGGATCCTTTGGGGCTTTATAGCCCATTAAGAGGGGCAACATTTCACTTGCCCCTTAATGGGCTTTATAGCCCATTAAGAGGGGCAACATTTCACTTGCCCCTTGCTCATGTGAGCGAATCTGCTACGTCCAAGGCCAACACATGGAAAAATGGGCAAAGAACATATGTATGTGGAACAATAGGTAGAGAACAAATAAACTCGTGGGACCATATACTAGGTAGATGTTTGAAAGATCTTTACAAGTTACTGAGAGCTACACCCACCCAAACTTAGGAACTTGAAAATTTTCCCTTTTTGTATTTAGTATGTCATAATAAACACCTGTAAGTAGCAAAGTGAAAGCTGATTAGTTAGTCATGCTATACTAAGAAAGGCTAAAAAAGGGGTAATTGAAGCGTTGATTGCATGACTATATCCAATCAGCTTTAAATAAGTCCGTGAGACACACCTTAAGGGACTCACAACAATGGCTCACATCAATGAAGCTTAGTACGTGGGGGGTTTCTAATTTAAAAATTATCAAAATTTTCACACACTTAGATTAGTTAAACAGGGTCAAGACTATATTTTTCCTGGTTGAAATTGAAGATTCCTAGTTGAGATTGAGATTTGGCATTCCTTTTGATGAAGGATAAAAAATCATACAGGCTAATTATAAAAATCCAAGGAATGTTTCTCTATTTTTAGGACTATTAGTTTGAGTACTTACTGTATTCAAGCATGCTGCATGACCCTTATGTTGTGCCGGCTCTGCAAGCCCAGGCGGCCTCAGCGTCGTACTGCTCGTACAATTTTGAACATTCTTTCTTGCTCTGCCCTAATGGATTTTACAAGCAAAAACGACCGTTTTGACTGCACTTTGTACTGATTTGTACCCTGTAATACACCACTCGTCTGCAGTGAGCGCAGGCATCAGCACAATAGTATACACTTAATAAAAGCATAAATGATGGCAACTTACCATCGCTACAGTTTGAATCATTACCCGGATCTACGTGCTCTCTGCTGTGATATCTACCACGCTATGCGCAAATTTACCATGGCTCCTGCGCAAAGTCAGATCCGTTAATTCCACTATGGCCTCTGGAGTTTTTAATCATGCCTCCAATATCCATGAGCTTTACACTGTCCAGTGTACAGACATAATACATTTTTAATCAAAAAAAAGTATCTTAACAGCATGATCCTAGACATTATCTTAACAGCTTCAACATTTCTAATCTTTTGACCATATTAGCACACAATATAGAGTTCATTACTCTGTGTTTAATCCTGAGTATTGTTATTATCAGTATATGAGTTATGAAACGTTTTGGGCACATCATGGCGTTTCTGGACACCATCAAGTGTAGTTGCAGGAGCTCTTTTGGTACTAGTACTGTGTAGTACTAAAAAATACTATACCATAAACCTTTACTAGTATGAAGAGCAGACATCCCTTAAATTCTTGTCGCCACTGGCCAGGTTTCCTCATCTCGCCCTTCAAGAAGCTCTCAAAGCCTCTCATGAGTACCTGTGCAGTGCCCACTCTGACAGAATTCTGCGTTTTTTCGTGCCGCTTTGCGTAGAAGTTAGAAGTCAAACATCCAGGCATGATGGCATCATTTCCATTTGTTCGGTCCTATAGACACCATCAATACACGCAGTAAAACTCTTGTCCTATCGTTGGGACCCGTTCACGCGACCAGATGGGAAAACCATCACTTGGTGTCGATAGAAATATTTTTTTCAACCAATCAAAATGAAGAGATCTGCTCCTTTAGGTCCCAAAATGCCCGTTTTATAACCAAAATATATAATAAATAAAAATAAGGACAATGAAAAAGCTTATGTGTTTTTTTCATAATTCTAGCCGATAAAAATACAAGAACTTTCTGTTTTTTTCTAGCAGTACTCGCATTACAACAAATAAAGAGTCTCTTTATTTTAAAAAAAAACTTTACGTGGCTATCGGTGCTACTATACACACAGCTATGAGTACGTGGCTACATCCGCACATATAACCGCGTATATAGTCACGCCTATAACACAATGAGTATAACCATAGATTGTCTTTTTAAAAACATGGTGACAAAATGCGAGAGAGATGTGGGACATGATGTCCACATCTTTCCCCCATTTTGTCCCCGTTTTTTAAAATAACATTATTTAAACACTACTTAATCACATTTTTTAAAAATATTTAGTCATTTATTAAATAATAAAAAAATAATTATAATACAATATCATGGATTATATTGCAAATTAGGTACATAGTTACAAATTACATAAGGTGTTCATGTCCAAAAATGAATAAAGATGAAGATATGGAAAACTAATTAAATTAATACATCATCTTCATCTTCGCTCACATCTTCACCACATACACCACCACCTTCATCATCACCGTCACTTCTTTCAGCATCGTCTTCTTGCATTAAATAGTGATACAATGCAAAAAAGTTAGCCACAAGCAAAACAAGTTGGGTGATAATTAAAATTCAAGTTCAACCACTCACCAACTTACCATGTTGAGCTCGTTAGATATCTGCATTGGTAACCACTCCCTCGCGTTTTAGCCACTCCCAAGTCTCGACTTCATTATGATGCTTGCGATACTTATTTCTCCTAAGCCATTGGGAGGTGACCTACCACCCTTTCCTATAACAAATTACCATATGCATGAGATATGAAATCACGACGACAATATGCTTGCGGTACTTATTCCTCCCAAGCCATTGGGAGGTGACCTACCACCCTTTCCTACAACAAATTACAATATGCATGAGATATGAAATCACGACGATAAATGAACTAAACTTAGTGAAAAATGGCAAAGAGAAAACTTGCAAATAGTGTGAGCTAGCCAGCCTTTCATATGGATCTATACTTTGTCGCACCGTACTTCAGCAGTTGACTCGCATGTCCAGCGTTTTACTGAGGGTGGGTGTTAAAACCCTAAAGATCTCTCTAGCTAATAAACATGCATGAACCAGGAATATACTCATCCACCCAACCACCCCTGAGCCCAAGGGTGCACACATAAATACAATGAAGTATCACATATCTTACCTTATGTCTCATACCACTAAGAGATATGATGTCCCATACCATCAAGAGATATAAGTCCAATCCAATAGTATGTAGCTATAGTGTGAAATGGTAGGTGAGCAGATATGAACCTCTACACAAGAGAGCATAACATAGCCTTGGCCTCACAAGCCCAAGCCTCCAAGCTTCCCTTGAGTGTGCCCCATGCCCCTATTATATAGCAGGGCCCTCAAGTGACTCTTGACTCTCCATTTCCCATGTGTGACCCTTGGATGCCTAACCCTACCTCAACCCTTAAGGTTAGTCCTAACCCATGCTCCACTAGTGCTTGTTCCCATGCTCCCATCCTCACAAGCCTAATGTGGGTTAGCCTCCTAGTATATGCACACATAATGTGCATATAACAAATTCAAGTACCTTATCAGGTTTATGTGGAACATAGGATAATTCTTAGACTTCAACGAGTTCTTGAGGAGTAACCATGTTATCCTCCCCTCCCAGTTTCCCTTTCAATCTATTGATATGAAAGAGTGAATGAACTCTAACATGTGAAGGTAGTTAAAGTTCATGATGTGAAGGTAGTTTAAGTTCATACGCAACCGTGCCAATAATCCGATGTATAAATCGTAATGGACCACAATATCTAGGAGATAAATTCAAGCATTTTCCTTTTGACAAAGTCTGAAAATCTTTAGGAACTTTTAAATAAACCAATGCTCCTGGTTCAAAAGACCAAATTGAGCGTCCTCTATTAGCATAGAACCGTGCCCTATCCTAAGCACTCCTGATAGAATCCCGAGCTTCGATCAGCATTTCCTGCATAATATCATGCAAGAAATCCCTCGATGCATCAAGCTCGATGTCCTTAAGACCGACATCAATAGGTGCCCTAGGTTAATATCCATAGATAAGCATGAACAGACTAAAACCAATAGCCATATGTTTAAAACTGTTATAGGCAAATTCCATCATTGGAAGATATTTTTTCCATTTTGATGCTTTTCTAGAGACATATGCACAAAGCATATCCTCTACAATCTGATTTTTCATATGCTCTGTTTGCCCATCAGACACTGTGGGGATGATCAGAGGAATTCATACTCAAAGTAATTTCCTCGTTGTAAACCATTCGAAATAAAGTAGGAAAACATGGCATTATAGCAGCAAGAACTAGGGATTTATCGGCGCCCCGACATGCCCACATCTGCACATGGAATAATCGACGTCCCGAGTTACTACATCAACATAGAGAGTCATCAGCATCTCGATGAGTCACATATGTCCATACGTAAACCATCAGGTTGACTGTATAAATCACCTAAAGTACGAAATCTAGAAAAATGAATGCCAACAAGGAAAAAATCCAAATTTCCTTAATCTGAACACAACAAGATAAACTCGTTGAACTCTAAGGAAAGAGATTTCAGCAAGTGAAAATGTCGACGAGATTACCCTCATCAAAACATGTAGGCTGTAGATAAAAGAAGTTTTTCTAGAGAGCCCACACTATAACTTCTAGTGAATTTAAAAAATGAGATTGTCTTTGAATGTTGAGGAGTGATGTAAGCAAAGCAACAATCTTGAGCCCAAATTATCCCATAAGATAATATGTGTGAGGGATCACTAGGGTCCCATACCACCATGATACCACCCATACATACCTTAATAATTTGAAACTCCCCAGTATGCCATCTAGGAAATATGAATAAAATCCTGTTTAAAAGGAAAAAGATGACCTTATCCCAGACTTTCACATACTAAAACCTGTCTCTATATTCCTGAGACCACATTAAGGAATAACTCTTTCCAAGTGTATTATTAGAAAAGAAATTGAATTATTGGCACCTTTCTAATGATAACTACCCAATAAACTCAATAACGTTAGGGTAGAAAAAATAACTCACCTAGATACATAAATAACTAGGTATCCGAGTTGGAATATGTACAAGAGTACAAGAAATATACTCTAAAATTACGTGCAAAAAATGAAGGCAAATGCTACCTTCAAAGCACATGATATTAAACAAATGATCAAAAGATCCTTATAAAACCATGGATAAAAGCATAGAAGCTCCTCGAATCCATAAAAACCATAGTTGATCATAAAAATCAATGCATACCATCTAATGGTCATTAATCGTGTCAAAAGAAGCATTACAATTGGTGGCCACTCATCCATTCGGAGTATATGAACATGGTGTCGTTTAAGCAAAACTCCAAAGTAAGTGAAACACATGTGTATAACACTCATTAAAAAATCCTTAGATACAAGTGATCCAGGCAAAACCTGATGAGTCCATATAAAACTTGGAAAGCATCCAATAAAATCCACCAAAATAAACCGATCAATTGACCCATGATAGAATTTATCTTAGGCTTAAGAAATTAAGCACAAACCACACTTAAACAAGTGCAAAATAAATTATCATGGAAAAGTGTCAAAGGTGAGACACACTTTGAGTGCAAATTATAGCCATCAAAAGAAATTAAGGAACATGTCCAAAAAGAATGGCTAAACAATAGTAAAAAATCATGAAAACATCGTTTAGAATAGATCCAAACAGACATATCTACTAATACGAGGTATAATCATATTAATAATATGCGAATAACCCGCATCTATCTAATGTTAGCACAAGAAAATGTACTTCAACATTAAATAACCCTCGAAAATATTAAATTCTCGAGAAAAAGAATTATGATGATTTTTTCTTATTTTTTTCTAATTTTATAAGGCCTCAAAATATGATAATTTTGAATTCCTCCAAACCTATCTAATGGCATTCCAAACCTATATTTTTTCAGAAATTTTTTAGTAATTAAACTTGCCAAAATACCATTGATATTTTAAAAAATACCAATTTCTAGGATTTTTAAAAATATTTTTTAGAATATTCCTAATTTTTCTTGAGAATCCCATCGTTCACAAAATTTCCAATTCCGCATGACAATTGTCAAATCCAATGAAAATTTTTAATTTTCATGTATTTACTAAATTTTTGGGTCAAAAAAATATATTTTTAAAGGAATTTGAATGGTCATGGGCACCTGAATGGACACACCACATGCAAAAACCAAGACCATATTTTCTCAAAATTTAAAATAACCTTTTTCTAATTTTCCACTCATTTTTAAGGATTTTAAAAAAAATTTAATTTACCCCGAGCGCATTTAGAATACGAACGGTCAAAAAATTTCAGAATTCCAATGGTTTTCCCGGACTACGAAAAGCCAAAAGTTTCGGGAAAATGAAAAGACAAAAAAAAAAATTGAATGTGAAAGGTCAAAAGTTTCCGGAATACGGAAGGTCAAAAGATTTTCTGGAATTCAGAAAGCCAAAAGGTTTCAGGAAAGCGGAAAGCCAAAGGTTTTTCGGAAGATGAAAAGCCAAAAGGCACCAAGAAAAAAGTTTCATAAATTTTCAGAGAATTCTTTTCTCAGATTTCAAATTTTCTCTAATTTTTAGGCTTTTTCCAGTTTTTTTTTAAAACAATTTCAAAAGCTTTTTTTTGTGTAAATAACAAAACTTATTTTTTTTAATTTAAAAAAAACAACATTAATAAAGCTTTGATTCAAAGCTTATAAAAATTTATTTGGAGGGGGGGTGATTTTTGCCCGGCAGGCTGCTACGATGCCCCCCTCTCCTCCCCCGCGCGCCTGTGCACAGAAAAGTGGGAGAGAGAGAAGTTATCTCTCCTCTCCATCTCCATCTCCACTCCTTCTCTCCTCTCCATATTCTCCACTCAATTACACCTCCTTCTCTCTCTTTATCTCTATTAACAGAGAGCTTAACATTACATTAACTTTTAATTAACTTTTTTTAATCATAATTAAATCATAATTATGGTTAATATTAATTAAAAATATATATTTTTTAAAGAGGTGTTTATACACGCGAGAGGAAAATTTGAAATTGAGAGACGAAGAGGATCTCACGCACATGGGAGAGCATTTCATGCATCAAATGCTGCCCCCTACTGAATTTCAGCTGAAAATCGACAGAAATTTGATCGCATACCCGCGGAAAAACCTCCAAAAATGTATTAAAAAATACATTTTTAACCATAAAAATGCTCAAAAATTTTCTAAAAATTATAGAAAAAAATTCTAAAAAATTCTAGAAATTTAGGTAATCCATTCTACCAAAACCATCCACACTAAAATATGTGGCATTTTCATAAAAATTTCCATTAATGCTTATTTTAAACCACAAAAAATAGAGAAAAATAACATTAAACTCACGGAATTCCCCTGCAATGTTGATTCGTCCATTTCATAGTAGTAACACATGTTCAAATTGCCATATCGACGATCCACATGCAAATCATCAACGCAAATCAACAAAATAATATTTTTATTAATAAATATTAAAATTTACTTGAAAAAATACCCAAAATTGCAATAAGAAAGAAAAATCAACAACAATTAACTAGAGATTGCTTTCATACCACTGTTAAAACCCTAAGATCTCTCTAGATAATTGTTATGCATAAACATGCATAAATCAAGCATAAACTCATCCACACGACCACCCCCGAGCCTAAGGGATGCACACATGAATAATAATGAAATACATCATACCTCTACCTTGATGTCCCATACCATCAACAGGTATAACTCCAATCCAATAGCATGTAGCTATAGTGTGAAATGGGATGGGTTAGCCTCCTAGTATATGCACATATAATGTGCATATAACATTGGGCTTCTTTTTTCGCCTTCTCTCACTCTTTAATGGTGCAGTTGGTTGGCATTTGTGAATCATATTTCACAAACTTACTTGCACAATACCTCCTATTATTGAGGATCTTTATTATGTGATTCCTCGCCCACTCATTGAAAAAACATGTGTGGTGGGTTTAGGAACCGCTCTTGCATGCACTATACCACATACATGAAATCTCTATCCTTCTAGTCTCCCCATGGTTTGAAGACATCTTTATAGGTTTGGTTCACTAATTGATGGAAGGTATAATAAACCCTCCATCCCGTGTCGTCCATACCACTCTCCTCGGGTACGTCGTCTGTCTCCATAAGTGAAGGTGACCGCGTACCTCCCCCAAAGCATCTGATGCACCCACCGCCCCACTACTAGAATCCGTCTACTATAATAGAATGAGGGTGTAGCAATGAAAATAGCAATGCTTTTATAACTCCTTCATCCTACATACATGCCATCAAGCGCAAGGTAAGCAAGGGAAACAAAATACAATTAAAAAGGATGTACTTAATCATGTACGTCAATGCCTGATATGTCAGAAAGTTAAAGCCGAGAGAGTAAAAATGCCTCGGAAGTCACATCCATTAGACATCCCCCAGATGAAGTGGGAATGTATCAGTATGGATTTTATTACTGGACTACCTTCAGTGCAATCAGGTTACAACTCCATCTTTGTGGTAGTTGACAGACTAACCAAAGTTGCCCATCTAATTCCAGTAAAAGAAACCTACACTGCAGTGGATGATGGGTGAGGGCCGATGAAGCGGTCCCTGAGTGAAGTGCCACGACACCTAACGAGGATCCTGGAGGGTTCTGACTAGGCAATGCACGAGCTCGCAGTGCCTAGGACGCCCATGTGTATATCGTGGAAGATATGTATGATGGACGAAATGATTATTGTAATATTACTAGATCTCGTTGTTGACCAGTGGGTCTCAACGGAGAGTCCAGAGTGATACTGTTTTTTGAGAAACAAGGGACTGGATGGAAATTTTGAGTTATGATATCTGTAACCAGTGCGTATCTGTATTTGAAAGCAAAAGCTAAGAAAGGCATTCAATTATGGGTGGGTGAGTAATTGTCTGGTTCTACTGATTCCAATGGTTGGGTGGAGGCTGAAATTAGTGGAGTTTTAATAATTAAATGGAAATAATAGGAATATGCTTAGAATTCGTGTAGTTAAATAAAACCTCGAAGAATTTCTTAAATGAGTAGATCAACGGCTGTGCCTGATTTTGGTTAGGAAAAAAGGGTTGATTTCCTCAGAAAGCATTTAGCCATGTGGACGGGCCATGTGGGTGATCAAGTCAAGGTGAGTTCCTTTGGGCCTCACCGTAGATGGCAAAGCTGACCAATGGTTTAGAACCCTGAAGATAGAAGATAAAGCCACCTTTCAAGACTTGAAAGAGGCCTTTAAAGTTGGATACTCCCATTAGGAACCTGATGGAGTCTCATTGAGCAATTACATAATGTTAACAAAAGGATGGCAAAACCATCCGGGACTACATTAACAAGGTAAGGTTTCTCCACTCCCATTGTAGTGCCATAGATAAGTTCTTCACCAAAGGCTAATTGAGAGATTTCTAGAAGGCCTAGATGACGTGCCCTTACATAATTCTTTGTATACCATGGCCCATACCTCCGTTCCTCTCTTCTCAGATCTAGATCCCCATTGTTGGCACCTTGCTTCAAGGTAGCCCAATCTTATAAAAGGATCTTAAAGATTGGATGGAGGGACACCTTGGAGAAGGGATGCAAGAATCTCAGAGCTAGATTTCTCTAATGAGAATGAGAAGAAAGAACTCATTGAACCCCATGGGATCACCGGCACCCCCATGGTTTGAGTCAACAAACTCAGATAATATTTCGAAGGTGATGAACTCAATTCAGCATTATCGATAATCTTCGATGGCCTTTCAAGTCGCTATCATCTTGGATGGGGGGCAGGAGGAAGCATTGCCACCAAAAAATGCTGGGAGAACAAAGCAATTCAATGTTTAGGCACAATCGCAACCCTATCCCACATTGGAAAAAATCACTTGGAAGGGAAACTTTATGTGCTACCTACAGGAACTATCCATGAGGAACTTCTTATCGAATCAGGATGGATGGGACACAATTGTTGTAACATTGATTGGGGTGCAAGGCACCCACCCTACAACTACCTCTAGCCAAGTTATAGTCCTAATGAGACGGACGAAGAACCCATGCCCTCCGATCACTCATGCCAAGATGATCACCCCCCTCCTCCCCTCACCACAGTTATTCCGCCCCCTCTGATCAACACCGATCCATACCACTTAAAAAGAGGCTCTCACCACTCTAGACACTCCATTCCCTTACGTATCCTCATCACTACCCAACTTTGTATCAGCCTAATTCGACCTCCCCAATGCCACCACCACTGCTGCCCCCCCTAAAAAACTAACCTCACTAACAACACTAACCCTACTAACAAATATAATCGATGCACACAAGGCACATGCTCTCGCCAGTGGTGTGGATACCTAAGAAGCTTCTCATAGCCCAAGGGTATTATGAAGGTACCACTACTCTGTGGGTTTAAAGATGCAAGGAGGAAGAGAGCTTGAGCTATTACAAGTAGACACACACTCACACAAACCCTAGAAGAGAACACACAAGATGAGAGGCTGAAAATTGTTGTTCTTCTCAACAAAAAGGGGTTCTACCAACAAAAGATAAGAGAAATACAACATAAGTACTAAATTACTATGTACATGTGGTCCATAATGTGAACATGCTAAGTGAGTGAGTTGGCAAGATAAGTATTTCATAACTCAATGGTGGACTAGTAGCTAGTGTAGTCCAGCTGTAGAATCACTGGCAAATTATCTATCATGTCAGCATCCTACCAAACATGCGAGTGATGTAAGTAGCAGAAATGACCACTCAGGCATATCATAAGTGTCAGCTCGTGTTGATCTTGACATCTCAACACTCCACCTCAAGCTCAACTCCATGTCTAGGACTCCAAGCATAGTTCGAAATCTATGACGCTTCTTTGCTCCCAGGGCTTTTGTGAAAATGTCAGCTACCTACTCATTAGGAATTTTTTGAGGTCATTTAGAGGGCCTTGTAAGGAAGTTTAACTGGAATATTCCCTCCAAAAGGGGCACCGGATAAAATTTTTACAAATGAACTCTGAATTTGTCAGTTTTCACATATTTAGATTCTACTCTTCAAAAGCTATCCATTGATATATAACATGATAGGGTTCGGAGAAGGGACAAGATAGATACCTAGAAGATTCCTTTTTGCCTGGGGAAGATTCACGTAACGTGAATCTTTCTCATGCAAAAAGGAATCTTTCCCAGGCAAAAAGAAATCTTCTAGGTATCTATCTTGTCCCTTCTCTGAACCCTATCGTGTTATATATCAATGGATAACTTTTGAAGAGTAGAATCTAAATATGTGAAGTCCGACAAATTTGGAGTTCATTTGACAAAAATTTTATCCGGTGCCCCTTTTTGGAGGGAATATTCTAGTCAAACTTCCTTACAAGGCCCTCTAAATGACTTCAAAAAATTCCTAATGCCTCTGTGCTAACATACATGAGATTAATATCTCCTACTAAGACTCTCTCTCTAATGAAGTGATAGTAGACCTCTATGTGTTTGGTCCACGCATAAAAAATCAGATTCCTTGCCAAATATACTACTAAAGGTTGTCATAATAGATAACAACATAGCTGTCAACTTGCAGCCCCAAATCACCAAGTAGCTTGGGCAACCAAGCTACCCCACATGCTGCCATTGCAGTACCCCTATACTATACCTCTGTACTTGATAAGCTACTTCTTGATACTCTATGTCATAGCACCACTCCCAAAAGAGAACATAAAACTACTGGTAGATCTCCTATCGATACTACCAGCCCAATCTGCATCGGTGTATCTAAACACCTGCAACTCTGTACCAGCCTCATAAAAGAGACCATAGTCTACTAAGACTTCACATAGTGCAATGTGCAAATCACACCATCCAAATGTGGCTTTCGAGGAACCTGCATAAGCTGACTCTGCAATCCAATTGCATAGTTCAAATCTATCCTAGTGATCATCATGTAAATCAAGCTGCCCACTATCTTCCTATACATAGTGGGGTTCTCCAAAATCTCACTCGCAATTGCACTCAACTTGCCATTTGAATCTAATGGCATAGAAATTGGCTTACAACCACAACCATACCATATTTGGACAGCATATCCAATGCATACTACCTCTGTGATAGCCATATGCTCTTGGGAATCCTAATAACCTCAATGCCAAGGAAGTACCTCAGCTCACCCAAATCCTTCATGTCAAATTTCTACTTGAGGAGACATTTCACACACTCTCAACTTCCTCTCCACTATCACCCCCAATAATCAAGTCATCCAAAAAGATTGTGATGACTTTATCACTCTTCTGCACATAGAGTGAATGATCAACATCTGCCTCATAAAAACCAATGGTGATAAGTTATTGTGCTATCTTATCATGCCATGCTCTTGGTTCATGTTTCAAGCCATATAAAGCTTTCCACAACTTGCATATAAAATCAGGGTGACCCACACCTTCATAATGTAGTGGCTAATCCATTTACAGTTTGTCTTGTAAATCACCATGCAAGAATGCATTCTTAACACCCATTTGCTATAAAACCCATCCTTTTGATGCAACCATCATAATAACAGCTCTCACAGTTGCCATCTTAGCAACGGGGTTGAATGTCTCCTCATTAATCAATGCCATTAGTTTGAGCATAACCTTTGGCAACCAATATTGCTTTGCACCTAATAATACTTCCATTTGAGTTGTGCTTTATTTTGTACACCCACTTGCATCCAATAGCCTTCTTGTCCTCAAGCAATGAGACCAAGTCCCAAGCCTCATTTGCATCCAATGTAGCCATTTCTTCATCCGTGGCTTTCTCCCAATCTAAATTCCAACATCTTCTCCAAAACATGTGGGTTCAACATCTTGCATAACTTTCACCATATATTAATAATGATGAGCGACATGATCATCATATGTCAACCTATCAACAGGTTTCCTGAATCTCCCTCACCTACATTGTCCATGATCACTACCTGGCATTTTTGCAGCTTCTCTTTCCTTTCTAACACCAGGTGTTCTAATAGCTAGAATCCCAAGCTCATCATCAAGGCTATGATCTGAGCCACTAGATTCTCCATCAACATAAGAATGCCCTGCAAAAATGTGGGGCCTATCAAGAGGCTCACCAACCTTCTCTTTGCCTTTCCATGATGTACTGAGTGCATTTTTAGGATTGGTATTTTGATGCAGTCTCCACTCTATGGTCTATCAATATACCCAACACAAGAGGACTCTCTAGCTCCACGCAATGACTATGTTTGCTGATTTGCATTTTGTGCAATCTTATTTCAAGTTACATCAACCCCAACGAAATCTTTTTAAATAGCATATCAACTACTCATTTCATCAAACACAACATATTTGCTTACCCTCAACTCACGTGTAGTAGGGTTGTAGCATCTATATCCCTTTTTTCTCAAGGGAATATCCAATAAACATACATTTTTCTACCTTCGGATCTAGCTTCTTATGCAACTCATCTGGCACATGCACATAGGTAATACATCCAAAAACTTTCAAGTGAGACAAATCAGGTTTCTTGCCCCACCGAATTTCTCCTCTAGCGTTACATCATGTATGACTACATTAGGGGTCCTGTTCATGATATAAATTGCTATGGAAATAGCTTTAGCCCAATAGTTACACAGCATATTCGTCTCTATCATTAATGCTTGTGCTATCTCTATAATGTTCTTGTTTTTTTGTTGCGGGGTGTATCTACACATAAATTATCTTTGAATGAAATTCTTTCGCACAAGAAATTTGAGAACTCATTGTAAAAGTACTCTCCCTTCCATCTAACTGTGAGACCCCACTGCCCCCTTCATGCACCGGATTCCCGGTTGCTAGCAGGCGGAAGTAGCTTCCTCTTGCATGGGGCAGGGTTTCCCACTCGGGGCCTCGCCCTCGAATGTCCGAACACGAGACTAATCTGGTGGTCATTCCGAAACCAAAATAGGAAAAATTTCCCTTGCCCGGAAGACGGGGACGATTCCACCTTTTTGATTTTCTTAACGAAATTTCTATAACGAAATTTCTAACGAGTTCAAGAGATTAAACTATCCTTCACTTGATTAAACCAGATAGAAGGAAAAGTCCCATCAAACTTGGTGATCAATTTAGCGATGTTAGCGGGTTTTTTCCACTCCTGTCTAGGGCCTTATGATGAAATACAGGAGATGATCAATTTAGAGATGTTAGCGGGTTTTTTCCACTCCTGTCTAGGGCCTTATGAAATACAGGAGAGGAAGAGGAGACACACACATAGGAGCAAACCCTAATGTATTATGCAAACCCTAACCATAGGGAAGCCATGTCCCTTCTCACATAATTCATAAGCCATAATCCATAATCTACAACACACTACATGTGTTGTGTCCACACACCGCTAACCCTAGCTAATGTCCACACACTATGACCAGCTGGATGCGGTCATTTATGTCTCACACATGTTACTACCTAACATGCCAGCACACATAGTGCAACTAGCACAAGCTGACATCGAGCTTGAATCTTAACAGTCCCTCTCAAGCTCATGATGTAGTGCCATAGATGAAGATGTAGATGAGTTTGGGCTATCAAAGCTCTCAACACTCCCCCTCAAGCTCATCCCATGTACTCCCAACATAGTACGGAAGTACTCAAACTTCTCCCTACTAAGTGGCTTTGTAAAGATGTCGGCCACCTGCTCTTCAATCTTCACATACTCCAAATCCACTGTACCATCCACCAACACTTTCTCTCTGACAAAATGATAGTGGACCTCTATATGTTTGGTCTGCACATGAAAAACTAGATTCTTGGCCAACTGTATGCTGCTCATGTTGTCACAATGAATGGCAACCTTGCCATCAATAGGCTCACCCAAATCAGCTAAGAGACTCTTTAACCATACTCCTTCACATGTAGCAATGGCTGCACCCGTGTATTCAGCCTCTGTAGATAAAGCAACAGTAGGTTGCTTCTTGCTGCTCTAACTCCCCATTGCACTTCCAAATGTAAAGGCATAACCACTAGTAGATCTCCTGTCATACGAGCTACCTTCCCAATCTGTGTTTGTGTAGCCATGTACATCCAAGCCTTTACCATGCTCATAAAGAAGACCATAATGTGCAGTGGTCTTTACATAGCACATAATGCGTCTCACTGCATCCAAATGAGGTTTTATGGGGCTTTGCATAAATTGGCTTACTAGCCCCATAGTATAATTGAGATTTGGGTGTTTGATAGTCATGTAAATAAGACTGCCAACCATCTTTCTATACATAGATGGATCATCCAACTCTTCACCAGAATCAGCCCGCATCTTTACATTCTGCTCCAAAGGTGTTGTAAGATTCCTCCCCAGCCTCTCAAGATGTCCAGCATCTTTCCCTGTAATCAAATCCCTCTTCAGAAATATAAAAGATCTTGTTTCTTCCAGTTTTGGCCTAGAGAGAGAAAATCTTCTAGAGAGTGGTAATTTAGTTTTTTTAAAAAATTTTGGATGGAAAAATATCTCTTCTGTTTCAGGGGAACTTATTAAAATAAGTTCCCTGAAACAGAACTTCAAAAAGATTTTCAGAAGGTGCATTAGAAATCAAGTATAATCTCAAGAGGCCTTATCCTAGGGGTCTGCCAGGTGCCAGAGTGCCAGAGTGCTTTTGATAAGCTGAAGACCGCCTTGGTAACCAATCCCGTTCTGAAGCTACCAGATTTCTCTCTACCCTTTGAGGTAGTAAAAACTGATGCAAGTGGTTTTGTCCTCGAAGGTGCACTCATGCAGGAAGGTCTTGCAGTGGCCTATGAATCCCGAAAACTTAGAACGCATGAGAGGAATTATGCTGTCCACGACCTAGAAATACTTTCAGTAGTATATGCCCTGAAGTTGTGGAGATATTACCTACTGGGACAAAGATTCACTTTTATGGATAGATCATCAGAGCTTAAAGTGGATCTTCACCACTCAGAAGGATCTCAACATGCGCCAAAGAAGGTGGATGCAGACCCTGCAGGAGTTTGATTTTGAAATCAAGTACCGCCGAGGCAAAGAAAATGTGGTAGCAGATGCTCTCAGTAGAAAAGCCTCCTTGCTTGCAATTACTGTAGTATCAAATCCTTTGATTATTGAAGCAAGAGAGAAGATCATGAAGGATAGATTGTTTGGCTCTATTGCTACCCTACTTATGCAAGAAAGCAAAACTCCACAGGAGTTGAACAGAGTTCAATAGTACAGCCTGGATGATGGAATTATGTATTATAATCGCAAGCTATGCATTCCCAATGATGAGGGAACCAAGGATCAAGTCCTGAATGAAGCCCATGACAGCCTTATATAACAGGACATCCAGGTTTCATCAAAACCTACATGTCTGTAAAGAAAAGCTTCTTTTGGCCTAGTCTGAAAAAGGATGTACTGAATCATGTACGTCAATGTCTGACATGCCAGAAAGTCAAAGCTGAAAGAGTAAAAATGCCTGGGAAGTTACATCCATTGGACGTCCCCCAGATGAAGTGGGGATGTATCAGTATGGATTTTATTACTGGATTACCTTCAGTGCAATCAGGTTACAACTCCATTTTCATAGTAGTTGACAAACTAACCAAAGTTGCCCATTTGATTCCAGTAAAAGAATCCTACACTGCAGTGGATGTGGCCAGAGTGTTCCTCAAAGAAATCTTCAGATTGCATAGCCTACTCGGGAGAATAGTAAGTGATCGAGATCCCAAGTTTACTTCAAGGTTTTGGACAGCATTTTTCAAAGCCGTTTCTTGGATCTCAACATAGCTTATCACCCTGAGATCGATGGTCAAACTGAAAGGGTAAACCAAGTAATCGAAGATATACTTTGGTCATGTTGTGGCAGGGAACCCAAGAAGTGGCTAAGCTATCTGCACCTAGTCGAGTTCGCCTACAATGCTTCTTATCCACAGAAGTATTGGGATGAGCCCTTTTAAAGCTCTGTATGGACAAGATTGCTTAACTCCATTAACTTGGTCCGACCCATTGATTAGGGTTGAGATGTCCAGACAGATGCTTGAGGACATGGAGCAGCACATGCAATCAATTCATTAAGCTGCCCAAGATCGACAAAAGCAGTATGCAAATAAGAAGAGGACAGACAGATTGTTTGAAGAAGCAGATATGGTCTTCATTAGAGTACGGCCCAAAAGAAGTTCTCTATCTCTTGGGAAGTACAAGAAGTTATCCCCCAGATATTGTGGACCATATCTGATTACAAAGAAAGTATAAATATCATAAATGATTTTTATGCATAAATGGATGCATAAAAGAAATTCTTTTATATTAAAAGAGTGTTTTTCATCATAAATGAATTGTATGCATAAAAGATTTTTTTTTCATTAAAAGTGTGATTTTCATCATAAATGATTTTTATGCATAAATGGATGCATAAAAGAAGTTCTTTTATATTAAAAGAGTGATTTTTGTAATAAATGATTTGTATGCATAAACATATGCATAAAAGATTCTTTATTATATTAAAAGTGTAATTTTCATCATAAATGATTTTTATGCATAAATGGATGCATAAAAGAAATTCTTTTATATTAAAAGAGTGATTTTCATCATAAATGATTTGTATGCATAAACATATACATAAAAGATTTTTTTTATATTAAAAGTGTGATTTTCATCATAAATGATTTTTTTTGCATAAATGGATGCATAAAAGAAATTCTTTTATATTAAAAGAGTGATTTTCATCATAAATGATTTGTATGCATAAAAGATTTTTTTATATTAAAAGTGTGATTTTTATCATAAATGATTTTTATGCATAAATGGATGCATAAAAGAAATTCTTTTATATTAAAAGAGTGATTTTCATCATAAATGATTTGTATGCATAAACATATGCATAAAAGAAATTCTTTTATGTTAAAAGAGTGATTTTCATCATAAATGATTTTTATGATTATAAAAGTGTGACTTTCATCAGAATTGGATTTTATGAATAATTAGATGCATATAGAATTTTTATAATTAAATAAGGGTTCTCTTTAATCCTCTGTTAAATTCCACAAAAAATTGGAAAAATGAATAAGAAGATAATATGTGAGAGGAAATTCTACCGTTTCTTATTCACTACGACGGGAATGAGAAAATTCAAATAAACTATCGAAGTCGGAGATCGAGATAAATGATTATTTTATTTTTCCTAGGAATTCATGTTTAGTTTAGAAATCTGTAAGCAAATATTCAATGAACGAAATTTAGAAAAAGAGAAATTGAAATATTACCTTTCGAGAAAGATAGTTTAGGAAGAACCTTTCCTCAAACTCAAACTCTGGTTTAGACTTTTAACCAAGACCTAAATCGTTCGTGAGTTCGATCAATGACGATGTGTCCAATTCAGGAAAAATACACTCAAATCACCCACCGAATCTGAAACTAAGTTGAGACCTTTGATGTTGATCTGAGGATCAAGATTACAGAATTCGAGGAATTCTGCTTGGGAATCCAAACCTGTGATCTAGAAGTCTTGGGATACGGAATTAAGATATAACCATTGTATTCAAAAACAAAATCAAAACTGAAAACTTGCATAGAAACCCTGTTTTCTTAAAGGACTGTCTTACGCCAGAATGCTGGAGGGAGCATTTGGCATATGTGTTTATCTAAGGGAAGTTCGGTTGCAACAGCTGCTGCTGGCAGGGAAAGGGATAGCTCACGCGACAAAAACCTGTCCAAGTCTTGACCAGCTTGGGTATGGTGAAAAATGGTGTGCTTTCGATACGATGGACAAGGGCCGACGAAGCGGTCCCTGATTGAAGTACCAGGACACCTAAGGAGGATCCTGGAGGGTTCTAACTAGACGATGCACGGGCTCGCGATGCTTAGGACACCCATGCGTATGTCGTGGAAGATATATATGAATGTTGACGAAATGATTATTGTAATCTGTTAACTGGATCTCGTTGCCCATCTGGTCCCAACGGAGAGTCTAGAGTGGTACTCTTTTTGTGAAACAAGGGATTGAATGGAAATTTTGAGTTATGAAATCTGTGACCATATCTGTTTTGTCAATGGATTATTTTTATATTAAAGTTTTAATAAAGAGGAGTGTGTGCGTACCTGTTTTCTAAAGCTAAAGTTAAGAAAGGCATTCAATTATGGGTGGGTGAGTACTTGTTTGGTTCTGCCGATTCCAGTGGTAGGGTGGTGGCTAACCCATGGAATCAGTGGAGTTTTAATCAAACTGAAAAATCTTAGGATTACGCTAGGATTTGAGTAGTTAGTTAATTCCCTGATAAATTTCTCAATTGAGTGGATCAATGGCTGTGCCTGATCTTGATTAGGAAAAAAGCGTTGAATTGCTCAGATGATCAAATTATATCAGCGATAGTTCTTTTCTATCTGGTTTATTTAGGTGAAGGATAGTTTAGGTTTTGATCTCGTTAGAAAAATTCGTTAAGAAAATTCAAAAAGGTGGAATCGTCCCTAATTTCTAGGCATGGGAAATTTTCTCGGTTTCGGTTTTCGGAGTGACCACCAGCCTAGTCTCGTGCCTGGATATTCGTGGGCGAGGCCCCGAGTGAGAAACCCTACCCTGCACATGAGGGGGCTGCTTCCGCTATCAGCTACTAGGAGTCCGGTACGCGGAGGGGCAGAGGGACCTCACAGCTGGTGTCAGAGCTTTGTTGAAAGCTAATAAGAATAAACAAATTCTTATCAGAAATTGATAATAAAAACTCAGAAAAAATATTTTTCATAATGTATTTTCATTCCGTAAGCTTCTTTAATGAAGAAATTTTAATCAAAGAAATTGTTTTTATAGCCTATGGAAGTTCCCTATTTATCTGGTATTCCCGACCTCACCTAGTCTCAAGATATGACTGCGTTCACCTTCGAGCATCTCATTTCTTCCGCTTCAACTTAAACGAGCCGAGCAAGACTTGCATGCCATTTTGAGGATTTATATTTTCCTAACCCACTGGAGAGACAACAGCATAAGTGGTTTGTAGATCGCCGTGCAATGCTGTGGAAGAACCTCTCATTGGCAATGATTCTGTTAAAGCTGAAAATGGTGCGTGGCATCATTCTATATCATTCGATGCCTCAAAATTTCAGACTTTCATGCCAAGTCTACAGACTCCTTAGTTGTTTTATTCCTAAGGAGAAAATAATAGCTCCTTTGTCAGTAATAAGTGAACGTTTGTATCAGGGCATGGCTATGGCCAGTACTGTCCTCTTATGCGACTCCCAAGGAGATTTTGAATTCTGGAGCTGAGCTGCTCTATGTACATATTGCAACTTTTATATAAAAAAAGAAAAAAAATTTGGAGAAAAATTCCCTGTTGTATAAGTGATTGTTTATGGACGATCTGATAAAAAAAAATCTGTTACCGAACATATGTCATAGATCTCCAATAAGATCATTGTCCTGTTTAAGAAATTGTTTTCCGAACCTCACAAGTCTTAGGATCTCGTAGATGATAGCAAAATAAAAATTCAATAATATATAAATTTTTGGCAGAATCATGAGACGAGGAAACCGTGGCTGTCAGCTAGACCCTCGCTCTGAAGATGACGAGCTTGACCCTTATGTTCGCAAGGCTCTTCATAGGACTCAGCCAGGACCCTCAAAGGAGAAGGAGAGAACCTAGGCGAGGCTATGGAGAAATGGGTGGAAGCCATGGAAGAATATTTTGACGTCACAGGCTACAATGAGCGGAGAAAAATGACTCTTGCAAGGCTGAAAATAGTGGAAACAGCCAGGGTTGCATGGAGGAGCCACTGTGACACCAACCGTCTGGACAGAAATACTCAGTCCTAGAACGACCTAAAAACCTATTTGAGAAAAAGATTTTGTCTCCCTGGATTTTTGGAAATAAAAAATGAATGAATTCTTAGAGCTAAAGCACGGGAGCAAAACCATCGAGGAATATCACCAGGCCTTCGCTCTTCTACTCAAATATTCACCACCTCTAGATGAAGAACAACTCATGGCCAGGTTCATTCGAGGAATGAACGAACTCTTGGACACACTGGTCAAAAATGCCAAGCTAGTGTCCATAGCTGAAGCTGTAAGAATGGCAAAGGATTTTGCCAAAGCCTTTGTAGTAAAGGTCCCGCTGAAGCCTGTACCCTCTAACTTTAAAAGATTCCAAACCCAAGAAAGTACTTCAAACTTTCCACCCCCAAAGAGGCAGCAAGGCACGAATCAGAATCAGGATGCAGGAAGATTCCGAAGTGAAGGAAGATCCTTCCCCCAGAATACTTTCTCAAGAGCCCCACCTCTTTCAAGAAATCAGAGGGATGAGCTCAAAAGTGAAAACCGATGTTTTGGATGCCAAGGTATTGGTCACCAAGCTGAAAGACTGCCCGACTCCTGCCATGTCAAGGGGACAGGGAAGTCAAGGACCCCGAGTTCAAAGACCAACTCCTTCATACCAATCTAATCATTAGGACTTGTTTGGGGTCTTCTTGGGCCCTTTAATCTGCCCCAAGCCTAATGACAGTCATTAAGGAGTGGTGCAATGGGAGAAGGCCATGTGGAGAAAAATGTTGGGTTTCCCTGCCCCTAATATGTAGGGGTCAAACTTGAATCATACCATTTTTTTTAAAGAAATTGGGCTGAAAAATCCAAAATCTTTCAATAAAATCAAATTTCCCACCTTTTTTTAATAAAGACAGCTCAAAGTGGCATAAATGACCCCACCTCAAAAAGTGGGCTAGGGCCAAAAACGCCCCCCGTCATTATCCCTCATTTAAAGCTACTTTTCCCTCTCCCCACTCCCTCTTCCTCTCTCTAAAACTAGCAATTCGGTTTTGAGTCTCTCTCTAACTAAAAGAGTCTTTTTTTGGCCTCCTCCCTCCCCATTCTGCCTTCCCCTTCCCTCCTAAAGTTAGATCTATCTTTCTGTGCCTTCTTGGCTATGGAAAGCTTGGAAAACAGTCCACTTTTTCTCCCATTCTTCACTCTCCTCTTGGCTATAGAAAGCTTGGAAAACAGTCCACTTTTTCCCCCATCAAGTCCATCCTCTCTTGCTTGCACACATTCTTCACTCTCCTCTTGCTAGCTTATACACATTCTTGACTCCTCTTGCCAGCTTATATGCTCTGCTAGCATTAGGTTGCAGAGATCTTCTTGGCTATGGAAAGCTTGGAAAAAAGTCCACTTTTTTCCCCATCAAGTCCATCCTCTCTTGCTTGCACACATTCTTCACTCTCCTCTTGCTAGCTTATACACATTCTTGACTCCTCTTGCCAGCTTATATGCTCTGCTAGCATTAGGTTGCAGAGATCTTCTCACACACCTACAACTTCATAGCATTTAGCTTAATCGGTTAGCCAAGCACAATGAGTCGCCGACCTTGTTCAAGGGTGGAGTCCTTTAGCAGCAGCAACGAACAAGACAACACTGGCTTGTGGGTTACAAGCACCTTTGCAAAAGGAATGTGGGTGACGATGCGTCCAAGCACAAGGGGAGCCCACAAAGTCTCTCACAGATACATAGGGTTAAAGTCACACCATTGGAAGGGTCGCATAGTGGATCTCAAGCAGGGGGCTGACGGAAGCAAGCAGGTGATGATCCAACACGTGTACAAGGCATCGCAACTCCGTGTTGACAATGCCAATCACAAACGCTTTCCTGCAAATTGTAAGTTTTATTTGTGCTTCTTGTTTTATGGGCTGCACTGAGACATGCTAATATCATTTCATGTTACTACGAAAGCTTGATTTTTTCAAGTGTGTTCTTGTAATGTTCTGTGCAGACATATTTCCGTCGACATTTGTGGAATGGGAGCCTTTAGAGGCCCTTTCTGGAACCTTTGAGGCGCACCACTTTGAAATCGGCAAGCTACTATATACTGGTTGTTCGGCATCAGAGCTTTTAGAGCGCTCAGTTTTCTTCTTTTATGCAGAGTATATTGTACCCACGTCAAGAGATGGTTCTGGGACTCTACGGAGGCTCCCTACACCAAGTCTCACGGACCATGATTGGCGAAAGCCCGACAATACTTTGGTTGCACTAACTAGACGTCGGATTGAGATTGATGTGTGCAATGCAATGAAGTGCACCTATGGGTCACATCATGCGACTCTCACGTTCTTCATGCCTTTACATTTGTTTGTGTTTTTGTTCAAGGAGGCTGATGTTCACCGGACTCCTACAATGTGGATTGCAAAGGGAGGCACAGTAATGAGTGCCTTTTTGCCACCTTCGTGGGATTTGAAGGTTATTCAACATCAGGGTGACAAGATAAAGTGCATGGTGGTGTCGGAGAAGATGGTCGTTTGGTACCAGCTTGGAAAGCAACAACTCTCTATTATCTTTCCTTACAGACGTTGGAAGCTGACTGGAGGCGAATGGCAAGCACTCGATTTGGACATCAACGATGCAGAACAGCTTGATGTACATGTTAGCACGCAAGCTGATGTGTGGGATATCGTAGTAAATGCTGATTGGAATATGGTGAACCTAAGGGAGTACTTAGGCCTTAGGTTTGCACTGTGAAAGGTGACTTTTCATTTGTGATTGAAAACACATCTCTACGTAAGAGGAAAGAGGCATCTTACTTTTGTAAAAGCATTCCCTTCCCTAGATGTATCCATATCAAGCAAGCTATGTAACAGATTTTGAGAGATTAATTCAAAACAATTTTGGCTACTCGCAATTTGCGTTCAATTTTGTGCACTTTTAAGTTATGTCGCGTGTTTTTATTTTTTTGGAGGTTTTAAGTGAATTTTTAAACATAAAAAAAGTTTTAAAGACCTCTTTATAAGTCACTTTTGGCCACTTTGAGTTCATCTCCTCACTCTCGGCATCTTTGCGGTCCCCTCGCCTTCTTCGCTACTCAAGCATAGCCACCCCCGCCCAAGCTCTCCTATCTCAATTGCACAAGCTTGACCTCGGTCACTTGATCAAGAAGCTTGCACCCATCTTTCAGACATCTATTGACATGGAAGGCACCGCCGAACTCCATAATGACGTGTTTGGGGCGTTCACTAGCTACATGGACACATACATGGCTGAATATTGTGTCAACTTTGAAGACGAGGAGGGACTTGGGTGCTTGCAAGATTCCTCAAAGGCCTTAGTAGCACATATCTAAGGGAGGAGGAAGAAGATAACCTGGTAGGTCTTGGAATGGGCAACATCGGCACAAGTTTTTTGAGGTGGGACATGACTCTTGCCCTCCTGATCTTGGAGGGAACAGAGAAAAGCAAGGGAAAGAGGAAGGCCACTCCTCCAAAGAAAGCCACACCTTATCTCTTGATCAAGGAAGCTAACCCAAAGGAGGAGATTGTCACCCCAGTGCAAGAAGCATCTCTTGCACTTGTGACTCTGGCGGAAGAGCCGCAAGCTGAGGCTGTGAAACGGGACATCGAAGGGGATGATGTCATGGATGAAGTTCCAGAGCTCGAAGTGCAAAGGCTGCACCAGGATGAAACTCTCTCAGTCATTGCTATGTACGTGGGCATGCGAGACACACAACAGCCGTCCAAAGATGATGACATCCGCATTGACTTCAGTTTTGTAGATGTCACAAAGGTGCTTGCGCTCCCGAAAAATCATGCCTCAATAGAGTCCCTTGTGGCAGAGACTCTTGTACAAATATCCCAGTGCAAGGATTTCTACGAGAGTGTGCCAGAAACTAGCTTTGCCCCTCACAAGCCGCTTGCCATTTCGGATTCCGTCAGCCTCGTGAGCATCAATATTAGTGATGCAGACCTTGCGGATCATGATGATGCCACTGAGGTAGTACACCCAATTTCTTCCCTTCTTAATTTGTAATTTTTTGAAGTCAACTCATTCTTCTATCTACTTTGTAGACCGCAAGAGAAATGGACTGGTTCGCAAGACGAAAGGGTGGAGCACGAAAGGAGGTGGAGGGGAAAGATGCTGCGCTATGGCACTACATCCCGAGCTTCAATGCCGAGATGCTTCGCGTGATTCACAATGACTTTTCAAATGATGCGCAAGCTGAATTTTTGAAGTGCAGAGCCCTAAGCGCCATCCTATCTGAAGCCCCTATAGCCCAAAATGCCCATAAATGTATTCTTGTAAATAGGGAAGCAGCTATCTATAACTTTGGTGATAAAAGTGTAGGGTCTTTCCTAGGATTTTGTGGCCTTAGCCTTGGACAAGGCATCACTGATGCCAAAGAGATAGCCGAACGCGGTGACAAACCATCAGTAAAGACTCTCACCCACGAGGCTTTCACCAAGCTCATCAAGCGAGTTGGCTAGATCCAATGTACTCATTTGCCTTTTGTGAAAATCAAACAATTGATGACATCAAGATGTTTTTTGAGCTCATTTTAAGTTTTATCTTCTTGATGTGTTTATATGTTGTTGTCGTGTCTTGTCATGATGTTTCAATCAATTTTTATGAACGCTCGTCTAGCCACCCGTCCGGCTTTGGCTTGACTCGATGGGCCGATTTCTCCTGCGTATGGCCCCAAAAGGGTAGATTAGATGTGCGGGGTGCGTCGGGGGGCCGACGGGGGGGGCCGGTGGTCGCGCCGTGGAACCTATGTGCCACGGAGCGACTTTTGCCTGTTTGACCATTCAGCTGTAACTTGCACACCAGAAAGTGTAGAGTGCTTGAGGAAACCATGGCATTCCTTATGTACATTGTCTTCCATCAGCAATCTCTAGAAGAGCAAGGGCAGGAGGCTGAAGAAGAAGATATATCTGTAGCGGAGGTAAAAGAGGATATTCCTATGGCAACAGATATGGCAGAGCAGGAAGAAGATATCAACCTCGAGGATGAGGGGCTGCAAGTGGCTGCTCTTGACCTTGTTCAACTGAGGACTGAAACTCTTAGGGCAGCACGGCTGTCAAATCTTCTATTCACATGGTACCTCAGCCTGTCAATGGAGACAATATGATTTATATGCACAGGTCAAACAGGCAAAAGTCGCTCCGTGGCACACAGGTTCCACAGCGCGAACACCGGCCCCCCCGTTGGCCCCGGCGCACCCCGCACATCTGCTGATCTACCCTTTTGGGGCCATACGCAAGAGAAATCGGCCCATCAAGTCGAGCCAAAGTCGGACGGGTGGTGGCAGACGAGCGTTCACATGAGGTTAAATGTACGTAGCGACAACAATTACATGCAAAAGACTACAATTACCTTGACAAGACGACAATCACTTGCAATAGAAAATAACTTTTTTGAAAATAGACATGGTTTTTCATTAATCAAATTGAGATTACAAAACACGGATTTGTTGCATTACAAAGGCTTCCCCTATCTAGTGAAAGAGAGCGTCCTCTCCACGGATACGCCTAGCTAGACGAAGATCAGATGGCTTCAAAGTGACACGTTTTGCATGCACCATGCACAAAACCGCGTCTTGGAAAAGCGAAACCAAAATATCCTCGGCACCTTGTTGCAGAGCACCTAGTGCCACCGCTTGCACTTGATTGACATCCCAGCACTGGTCGTGGATAATCTCTTTGACGAGATGCCCAAAAGGTTCCTTCGGAATAATTGGTGTGCAGGTCTTCTGATATTTGCGAATTTCTCTAAGGGCAACTGTCCCTGGTCTCCACCTTTGCTTCTTCTGCGTTGTTGGGGGCGGTGGTGGTTGCACGTGGCGAGTCCAAGCTGGCGTGTCATTTTTGAACTTTTGTCGCTGCTCTTGGAAGTTATCGGAAGGGGGTTCTGTGCGTTTAGGAATGGTTTTCCCCTTCTTAGCCTTTGCAGGTGTTGGAGTTTTCTTTGCCTTTGCAGATGGAGTCTTCTGAGCTGCTCTCTGCTCTGCCTCCTTCCTTACTCACTCCTCTTCATCTTTCCTTTCTTTTTCCTCACACGAAGCCTCCGTGTGTTTGCTGCCCTGGCTTCTCGTTCAAGCTTCTGTCTCTTATTTTCTACTTCCTCAGCTGAGAGTTTTCTCTTTCCTTTACCAAGTGCACGAGCCAAGACTCTGTCTAGCATTGCATTGAGAATCCTATTACTCGGCAGGTGCTCCCTTTCTACTGTGTCTTCATTTCTCCTCTTTGTATATTCTGCTCGAAGACTTTGTATAGCCGCTTCCAAAATTGTGTCATCTTCGTATCCGGCCATTCGCAGGTCAGCAACAAATCCGCGAGCTTTTTTGTTAAGCCAATCCTCCTCCGCTAGCAAAGAATGCTAATCTTCTCTCGTTGCTTGCGGCGGCCTGAGCTTCTTCTACAGCCTTCTTATCTGCCTCCGCCTTCCTAACTGCCTCGTCTTCTTCCGCCTTCTTGGCAGCCTCATCGTCCAGTGCTTTCTTTGCTGCCTCGTCCTCCTCCTGTGTTTTGACGGTCTCTTTGGCTTCTTTTCTTGCTCTCTCAGCTACCTCCATGTCCTCTGCTTCTTTCTATAATCTCTCCGCTTCTTGGCGTTCTTGGGCTTCTTGGGCCTCTCGCTCAAGCCTCACATGCTCAGCTTCCAGATCCATTTGGGCTTGTGGGTAAATGTTTGGGATTTCAGTTCTATGTGCCACCGGTAAGGGCCCAAGGTCTTTGAAAATGTCATCCTGCGTATTGGAGGGAGGATCATTTGGGGGCTCCATGTGCGTGAGATATTAGTGCACGAGCGAGAGAGAGAGAGAGAGAGAGAGAGAGAGAGAGAGAGAGAGAGTCAAGGGGAGAGGAAGAGAGAGAGCTCACAAGTCAAGACTTTTAAAAATGACTATAAAACTCACTGATATTTATAGGGGGCCAAAATTACAAAAAAGTCAATTTACAATGAACGCGCCAAAAAGTGGCGAACAAGAATTATTGGGTGGGTAACCACACGCGGCCATTTCTTAGTCGACCACTGTGCCATTGCCTCGCTCTTTCACGTGCCATTGACGCATTGCACCCTTCTCTTTCGCCTTGCACCTACCACCTTCATGATTTTGCGCCTCAAAGATAAATTTCCGGCTCGCTTTTGGGCCTTTCTCCCAGTAAGTGCACGGTAAAACCAATTGAACATTTCCTAAAACGCATTGCTGCGAACCTTGCCACCGCCATGACCCGTGTTCTTAAAATAGGCCGCCTTGGCTTGGTAATGTGATCGTTCCATGCCTTGGTTGCTCCAGAGTGCAAGAGACCCATATTCATCTAGAAAGAAGGAACTGTGCGCATAGAGAATATGCATGTAGTGTGTTATATGAGTTTCCCCCCAAGCATCGATCATTTCTTCTGTGAATCTGTCAATCGAAGTCTTGAATGTAGCTATCTCTGCTTCATCAAGATACGGGCGCTCAAGAAGCCTCATCATCTCATCACAAGCTTCCCACACATGTGCACGCTTCAATCCTAGTGTCGCCTCATTGCCTCGATAGGTTGTTACATCACAAATCTGCTTCCATAATTCAAAATGTGTATGGCTTTGAGCCTCACCATAGTTTGAGAGCAGGTGTCTTGCTTTTGCACCACCCATACATATCTTATTAGGGTTATCTTGGGTACTTGATGGGTTTTTGCGATCCTTAGAGAGGGTGACAGCACCTGCGTGAAGCCCCACGGATGATAAAACAACTTCAAGCTATTGGATGCCCTGTTCTCACCGTGACTCTGGCTCCATGTTCCAAGCATAATTGATGTGGAGCATCAACAATTTGTCCAGAATTCTAAGTCTTGCGTGCAAGGTACACACATGTACTCGCGACAGTGGAATTGAAAGAATAGGGTTCCAAGTAGCATCCTCCTCTGCGCGAGATGGTGCCTTGCTTTGATTACAGCTCATAATTCCATTGAGCTAGACGTGCATACCCTTCCCTTTTTGTAATTGATTTGAGCCCTTTGCACTTGCCTGCTTACGACCTTTCACCTTGGTTGCTTGTTTGGCCTTTCCCAACTGCGACACTTGGCATCCTTGGATGACAACAAAAGATGCATGGAAACAAAGTGTTAGCACCGCTTTTAGTTCCCAACATGCATTTGAGGGACTTGAGATCACCACCAAGGTGCCACTCTATTTCAAAGTGACCAGTGCCAGGCACATGCAAGACTTCACCATTTGATTGCCTGTGTATCACTCCTTGAATACCTGTACAGGTGAAGTACCACCTCAGACTGTCATGGTCCTCGTGCGGAAGGGTCCATGCCGCCTGCCACCATATGTTCTTCTCAGACTGCACTCCAAAGTAATCTTGCTTGCGTCGCTTTGTGTGCAAGTTATTCTCCGCATCACCTGTTTCATCTTCGCCGTCTAAGCTCTTTCGCTTCAATGCCCTGCTCATGAGTGTCAGACTTGTACGTTCCACCCTTTGGTCCTTTACAACCTGACATTCATCCAATTTGAGGACAAATATAGCCTTTCCATCCGTCTCCTCTAATGTCATATCAGAAAACCGAATCATAGCTCGTTGAAGTGCCTTCACCTCGACGTAAACATTGTTAAACTTGTTGTAAGCAAAATCTTTTGAATTTGACATTGGCATGCTACCATCCACCCATCTGTAGCCGCCTAGCAAGTCGGCAATATTGTTGTTTGCTGACTTCCTTGCCGTAACTATATTGTATGGTGTTGGAAGTATAGATCGTGTCATTCCTTTGCCTCGTAGACGTGCTATGATGCAAGTATACAAAGCCCTGTATCCCTTATCACACTGATACCTACTGTGTCGCACACAGTGAGCATGTCAACGGGACTGACAATCTGCTCGAATTCCTTGAGAAAATACTTTTGAATCCTGTCACACAACGCACCATTTACTGGATTGGTTATCATATTGATTACTTTCTGCTCTGGAATAATGTGCTCAAGGATAGACTCCTCAGTATTGGAACAACCTAATATTGCTTTAGCACATTCCTTGGACATCACATAGTTCAGAGTCAATGACATAACTTTATGAAAAAGGAATGTAATGCTAGTTTTGAAGCTGTGATTACCTTGTTTGATGCACACGTCGCTTGCGAGCCCCCCCATCTTTGGAAAGAAAACTCAGAGGCTTGCGCTTTCGCTGCCTTGCATTATATCCCACGGGGAGGTGAGTGAAATGATCGACACGTCGGTGAAGGTTCCGAGTTGAGTTTCGAAGACAAAGATAGTTCTCTATAGCTCGATCCCTGCTTTCCACACCTTCATCAAGCTTCATCTTCTGCTCTGCATCCTCCTTCTCTAGATCCTTGACTCGAGCCAGCATATGTTCCTTTGTGGCCATGAAAGTTGATGCACATTCTTCCTTTTCTGCCTTGCATAATTTTAGAAGCTTCCTGAGGTGATTTTGATAGAGTTCCTGCAAGTACAAAGAATAGAGCCTCTGACAGTACCCTAAGAAACCATTATAACCATCACCCAAGAAGCGTACGACCTGCGTGATATTACGAAAAGGGGCAGGTGCACCAGTCTGTAGATCAAGGGGATAAATGCTTCCATCAGTCCAAAGATCAATGGCTTTTGCACCTTGAAGTCGTAGCACCTTAGCAGGAATATATCCCTTCGTTCGATTACTTTGCATTGTGGCATACTCCTCGTCTAAGTCCACGTGCAAGCGAAACTTTGATTGCTTGTTGGTGATGTCCCGTAGAGCCATTGTACCTAGCAAATGGAGATGGAGATGTAGATGGATACAGAGATGGAAATGTGGATGGTGATGGAGATGGAGGATGGAGGTGGAGGATGGAAATGTGGATGGTGATGGAGGAGATGAAGATGGAGATGGTGATGGAGATGGAGGTGGAGGAGATGCAGATGGATACAGAGATGGAAATGGAGGCCTTGAGGAGATAGATATGGAGAGCTTGCTAGTGATGGAGATGGAGAGCTTCAGCTTGCAAGGATGTGTAGATCTGTACCTTCACAGGAGGGGATGGTGAGCTCTTCCATGAGAGCTGGTGGAGAGGATGATAGATATGGAGAGCTTGCTAGTGATGGAGATGGAGAGCTTTAGCTTGCAAGGATGTGTAGATCTGTACCTTCACAAGAAGGGATGGTGAGCCCTTCCATGAGAGCTGTGGTGGAGAGGATGATGGAGTAGGAGGTCCAGATCTGCAGGCCATGGCTCCTAGAGAGAGAAAAAGAAGCCCTTACCCAAGTAAAACACTCTAAACGCATTTTAGAGAGAGAGTGTAGAGAGAGAGTGGGATCTGCAGCACCTCCAAAAAGGGAGGGAACAAAGTGACGAAAATTTTCAAACATTCTTTGTGAAAGGTACTTCAGTACAAGACAAAAAGTCAGTTAGGTCCATATTCCTTCCCAAGGACAGAAGATCTAATGATTAGATCACCTTTTGGCCTATTTTCTTTTTTGTAGAAAAGGAAAAATGCATTTTCAGGCCTAGGCCACTAGCTTGGTCAAAGCTTGATTAGCATTTTAAGCATTTCACTAAGTGTCCAAATAAAAGGGCCCAAGAAGACCCCAAACAAGTGCTAATGTAAGGTCCATCTCGACCAAGCCAGGGAAACTCTAGAAGAACTCCAGCTCAACCATCTGCCTCTATCCAGAGTAACCTCAGAACTCCTTCCCAAAACTGGGGCAACCAAAGAGAAAGAGTTTCGCCTTAGACTACAGCAGCCAGAGCAGTCACAATTTCAGATGTAGTAGAAGAGAAAAGAGAGTAGATCTATGCTGCAATTGAAAACCAAGGGCCTAACTGTCAGTTCTCAGTCATCCATACTCCGGCGGCAGAGTATCAAGGTAAACCTTTTAAGCTTTTGATTGATTCAGGCAGTTTTCATTCATTCATTTCCCCTGGATGCTTGCGTAAGCTAGTCTTAGATCAGAAATCAGGGAAACCTATGCAAGTTGAATTGGCAAGTGGGAAGATTCTTTTCACTCACCTTGAAATAGAACGTATTCAGTTCAACCTAGATGGGAGTTTAACTGACTATCAATCCAGAGTTATCCCTTTGGGAGTTTTCGATGGGATCCTTGGAATGGATTGGCTCCACAAAAATCAAGCTGACATTCACTGTCATAATGGAACTGTTTCCTTCCTTGACCTTCACGGAAACAAGGTTCAAGCAACCAAAATTTTAGAATCCCCAAGTTTGCAGTTAGTAAAAGTTCTAAGTTACTAAAAGGACTTAGAAAGAAGCAATTCATTTATCTTCTAAGTTACTAAAAGGACTTAGAAAGAAGCAATGCATTTATCTTGTCAAAATGAATCCGGTAGACTCAAAGTTAAAAGCTAAAGAACCTGAATGGTTAAGTGATTATGATGATTTATTCCCAGCAGAATTAACAGAGATGCCTCCAATTCAAGAAGTAGATCATGTGATAGAATTGACCCCAGGAGCTCAGCCAGTAGCCCTACGTACGTACAAAATGCCAGTTCCTGTAGCCATCAAACTCAAGGAATAGCTTAGACAGCTATTAGAACAAGGGTTCAATGTAAGACCCAGTGTTTCACCTTGGGGTGCGCCAGTTCTCTTTCAGAAAAAGAAAGATGGAATGCTTAGACTCTGTGTGGACTACAGAAGCTGACAGATAAGAATAAGTATCCTATTCCCAAAATTAATGAGCTTTTGGACAGGCTAAGTGGAACCCAGATCTTCACAAAGATAGATCTTAAATTAGGGTATTAGCAGATCAGGATTAATGAGCAAGATATCCCAAAAATAGCCATCAATACTCGATATGGGCATTATGAATTCACTGTTATGCCGTTTGGATTGACAAATGTCCCAGCTACATTCAATCGCTTAATGCAAGACATTCTCAGAGAGTACTTGGATGATTTTGTTCTTGTTTTCTTTGATGATATTCTGATTTACTCAAAGAATACAACTGACCATGAAGCTCATGTCAGAAAAGGTCTTGAGATTCTAAGGAAGCACCAACTTTTTGCAAAAAAGAGCAAATGCACTTTCTCTGTCGACCATGTTGAATACTAGGGCTTTCTGGTATCCAAAGATGGAATTTCTCCGGATTTTGCAAAAGTCCAAGCAGTCATAGATTGGCATGAACCAAAGAAAGTGAAAGAAGTCAGAGGATTCTTGGGATTGACTGGTTGGTATAGAATTTTTATACCAAAGTATGCTCTCATAGCTTTCCCCCTCACTAATCTTCTCAAGAAGAATATTCTGTTTCAATGGTCTGCTAGGTACTAGAGTGCTTTTGATAAATTGAAGACCACCTTGGTAACCAATCCCGTTTTGAAGCTACCAGATTTCTCTCTACCTTTTGAGGTAGTAACTGATGCAAGTGGTTTTGCCCTCGGAGGTGCATTCATGCAGGAAGGTCATGCAGTGGCCTATGAATCCTGAAAACTCAGAACGCATGAGAGGGATTATGCTGTCCACGACCTGGAACTACTTTCAGTAGTATATGCCCTAAAGTTGTGGAGACATTACCTACTGGGACAAAGATTCACTTTGATGACAGATCATCAGAGCTTAAAGTGGATCTTCACTCTCAGAAGGATCTCAACATGCGCCAAAGAAGGTGGATGCAGACCTTGCAGGGATTTGATTTTGAAATCAAGTACCGCCCAGGCAAAGAAAATGTGGTAACAGATGCCCTCAGTAGAAAAGCCTCCTTGCTTGCAATTACTATAGTATCAAATCCTTTGATTATTGAAGTAAGAGAGAAGATCATGCAGGATAGATTCTTTGGCTCTATTGCTACCCTACTTATGCAAGAAAGCAAAACTCCACAGGAGTTGAATAGAGTTCAAGGGTACAGCCTGGATGATAGCATTATGTATTATAATCACAGGCTATACATTCCCAATGATGAGAGAACCAAGGATCAAATTCTGAATGAAGCCCATGACAGCCTTATAGCAGGACATCTAGGTTTCATCAAAACCTACATATCTGTAAAGAAAAGCTTCTTTTGGCCTAGTCTGAAAAAGGATGTACTCAATCATGTACGTCAATGTCTGACATGCCAGAAAGTCAAAGCTGAAAGAGTAAAAATGCTTGGGAAGTTACATCCATTGGACGTCCCCCAGATGAAGTGGAATGTATCAGTATGGATTTTATTACTAGATTACCTTCAGTGCTATGAGGTTACAACTCTAGTTTCGTAGTAGTTGACAGACTAACCAAAGTTACCCATCTGATTCCAGTAAAAGAAACCTACACTGCAGTGGATGTGGCCAGAGTGTTCCTCAAAGAAATCTTCAGATTGCATGGCCTTCCCGAGAGAATAGTAAGTGATCGAGATCCTAAGTTTACTTCAAGGTTCTAGATAGCATTTTTCGAAGCCATGGGAACTTTCTTGGATCTCAGCACAGCTTATCACCCTGAGACCGATGGTCAAACTAAAAGGGTAAACCAAGTAATCGAAGATATACTTCGGTCATGTTGTGGCAGGGAACCCAAGAAGTGGCTAAGCTATCTGCACCTAGTCGAGTTCGCCTATAATGCTTCTTATCACAGAAGTATTGGGATGAGCCCTTTTAAAGCTCTGTATGGACAAGATTGCTTAACTCCATTAACTTCATCCGACCCATTGATTAGGGTTGAGATATCCAGACAGATGCTTGACGACATGGAGCAGCAGATGCAATCAATTTGTAAAGATATTAAAGCTGCCCAGGATCGATAGAAGCAGTATGCAAATAAGAATAGGACAGACAGAAAGTTTGAAGAAGCAGATATGGTCTTCATTAGAGTACGGCCCAAAAGAAGTTCTCTATCTCTTGGGAAGTACAAGAAGTTATCTCCCAGATATTGTGGGGACCATATCTGATTACAAAGAAAGTAGGTGACTTAGCCTACGAGCTTCTTCTACCTCCTCATCTCAAAGTTCATAATGTATTTCATGTAAGCCTTCTAAAGAAATATGTGCCAAGCCCAAATCATGTGCTTGATGATGAAATCCTAACCTCTTCAACCCAAGGGCAGATGGAACTCTAACCTGAAGAATTTCTTGATATTCGAGAAAAGATTCTCAGGAACAAAATTCTCAGAGAATTATTGGTAAAATAGAAGTTCTATCCTTTTGAAGATGCCCCCTGGGAGAATGAAGCCGATCTGTGTTGCGGGATTACCCCCAGTTTGCGAGATGAGGGCATCTCGCATTTTTCAAGTGGGAGAGAATGTGAGATTCCTCCCCAGCCTCTCAAGATGTCCAGCATCTTCCCCTGTAATCAAATCCCTCTTCAAAAATATAAAAGATCTTGTTTTTACCAGTTTTGGCCTAGAGAGAGAAAATCTTCTAGAGAGTGGTAATTCAATTTTTAAATACTTTTGGATGGAAAAATATCTCTTCTTATTAAAATAAGTTTCCCCAAAATAGAAGTTCAAAAAGATTTTCAGAAGGTGCATTAGAAATAAGGTATAATCTGTTCAAGAGGCCTTATCCTAAGGGTCAAGATTTTTTTTAAAATTTTAAATTAAGGTTTCTATGGACTAATAAGATTCATCTATTGGAGAAGAAGAAGCAAAAATGCACACAACACAAAGTGTATTAGATCGTGTCAATGTACAAAAGATAAGTTAGCCCTAGAAGGATGGGTGTATATCCAAGCCGGGGAAAAAAACCTCCTAAAGAGGGAAAAAGTGCCCCGGCGGTCCTAAGTGTGTTCACACACATCACTGCCTATATATATATGGCAACAAATTCCCCCTAGGAGTGATGGTGTGAACAAGAGCTGGCACTCATGTATAGGGGAGTGCCATGCCTGAAGTAGATCAGTCCACAAAGGGGAGCAAGCCCAAAGCTTTGCGGAAAGCTTCAAACTTCTCACGAGGAAGCGCCTTTATGAAAAGATCGACGAGGTTGTCCTATGTTGGCACATAGGCCAAGCTAATCTCTCCTGCTGAGAGTCTCTCCCTGACATAGTGATAATGCACCTCAATGTGCTTTGTACGAGGATGAAAAACTGGGTTTCTCGTAACTGCCAATGCACTTTGACTGTCAGTGAGAATAGAGGTGGCAGACTCCTGTCCAACACCCAAGTCAGCCATAAGCCGTCTGAGCCACACACACTCAACCTTAGCTGTGAAAGCTGCCCTGTACTCAGCTTCACAACTAGAAGTGGCCACAGTAGGTTGCTTCTTGCTCAACCAAGATATGCATGAGCTACCGAGCATGAAACAAAAACCACTTGTGGACACTCTTGTGTCATAGCAACCAGCCCAATCTGAGTCCGAAAAAGCATGTAAATCTGGCGGCAATGATCCCCCCTTGGGATAAAACAACCCAAGATGTATGGTGCCACTCAAGTAGCGAAAGATGCGTTTAACTGTCTTCCAATGCTAAGACCCTGGGACATGCATAAACCTGCTCACCTGTGAGACTGCAAACTGAATGTCCGGCCTCATAATGCATACATAAATGAGGCAACCAACAGCTGTTTGATAGAGTGTGACATCAAAGTGATCTTCGGCATCATGAAGACTCAACTTCAAACCTATCTCCATTGGAGAAGCAATAGGCTTGCAGTCTTCAAGGCCAAATCTCCGCAACAATGTCTCGATATACTTTGTCTGACACAAAGCAATACCTCCATCACACTGCTTAAATTGTATCCCCAAATAATGATGCAAATGCCCCAAATCTGACATCTCAAAAGAGGCATTCAAATCAGCCTTAAAATCAGCAATATGACTCTCATTTGGTCCTGTGATGTCATCGACATAGAGATCAATGATTAGATGTACATCATCCACATGTTTAACATACAAAGTGCTTTCTATTGGACTATTCTGAAAACCATGTTTAACATACAAAGTGCTTTCTGTTGGACTATTCTGAAAACCATGTGCAGTCAAATACGCATGTATCTTTTCATACCAAGCTCATGGAGCTTGCTTTAAACCATATAAAGCCTTTTTCAACCTGCACACTTTGTTTTCTTGCCCTCTTTGAACAAAACCACGAGGCTGCGATACATACACCTCCTCATGCAAATCTCCATTCAAGAACGCAGTCTTTATATCCAACTGATGTACATTCCAACCATTATGAGGTGCCAATGCACAAATGCTACGAATGGTAGTCATACGACAAGTGGGAGCAAAGGTCTCATCAAAATCAATGCCCTTTTCTTGAGCATAACCCTTTGCAACAAGCCTAGCCTTATACCGATCAACACTGCCATCTGCCTTTCGTTTCAACTTAAAAACCCACTTACATCCAATGGCCTTTTTACCAATAGGCAAATCACACAAAGACCATGTACCATTCTTCATTATAGCATCATATTCACTTTGCATTGCAGCCAACCAATTTTCTGATTTTTGTGCCTCTTCAAATGAAAGAGGTTCTTCCTCGTCACACATACTAGACACAACCAAAGCATAACAACCTGATGCATAAGAGGCATGCTGAAAACCTGAACGAGTACGACTAGTCATAGGTGCATCAATCTTACTATCACGTAAGGTTTGCACCAACCATTTAGGCATACCTCTAGCCTGCTCATTTTCAGCCCTATCTTCATGAATTACATCCTGTAAATCTACATCAGAAATAGGCTGATCTATGATGTCGTTTGAAATCTACATAGGCTGAATATTTGCCTCATTAGGACTTACATTTGAATTCCCACCTGTAAACAGAGGCAACAATGTATCAAATACATCCCGTGAGCTCACACCTGTCTCTTTGGTACATAATAACAAAGGCTGCACAGCATCTTCCACAAAAACAACATCTCGACTAATCAAGATACGCTTTGAGGATGATACAATCTATAACCCTTGCTCTCAGCACTGTAACCAACAAAAATTCATTTGACAGCCTTATCATCCAATTTTCTGCGTTGTTGCATAGACACTAAAGCGTAGGCCAAGCAACCAAAGACACGCAAGTGACCAATAGAAGGCTTCCTGCCATGCCAAGCTTCGTATGGAGTAATAGACTGCAAGGCCTTAGTGGGACACCTGTTGAGTACATATGCAGCACACATGACAGCCTCAAGCCAAAATGCATGTGGCAAAGCTTGGCTCTTGACCATACATCGTGCCATCTCCATAAGTGACCTGTTTTTTCTCTCAGCAACACCATTTTGCTAAGGGGTATACGGCACTGTACATTGGTGTTTTATCCCACGACTAGCCAGAAATGCATCAAACTCTTTAGACATGTACTCCCCCCCTCGATCAAAACGGAGGGTGCCCACAGTACAATTGGATACATTTTCAACCATAAGAAAAAACTATTTGAAGCACAAAAACACTTCGGACTTTGCCGTCAGTGGATATACCCATGCATGCCTTGAGTAATCATCAATGAAAGTCACGAAGTACAAGTGTTTACCAAATGACGGAGTTTGCATAGGTCCACATACATCACTATGTACAAGTTGCAATTTGCGAGTGGCCCGCACAGAACCATCCTTTGAAAACGCAGAACGCTGCATTTTGCCCAAAATACAGCCTTCACAAACGTGTTTCAATGGTGCCTCAAGAGGGGGCAATGAAGCAACCATATCAAATTTCTGCAAACGCAGCAAACTAGCAAAGTTCAGATGACCAAAACGAGCATGCCATAGTTTTGCATCTGAAACTGCCTTTTCATCAGAAACTGCATTTGTTGAATCTTCCACGCACTTGTCATAAGAATTAAGCCTACACAGCCCACAAAACAAGGTGCCCGATGCAATAATCATATCACCAGAAGTCAAATCATGAACAGTACATCTGTCATCCACAAATTTGACTACAAATCCAAGTCTAGCAAGTGCAGAGACAGACAATAGATTCTTCTTTATCCCTGGCATATACAAAGCATCTGAAAGTGTGAAAGCGCTGTCGTTTGCAGCAGTAAGCATAATTTTACCAATGCCCTTCACTAGGTAAGAAGCATTATTGGCACATGTGACAGTATTCCCATTAGAGACAGCCTCAAGAGACAAGTGAACATATCATGATGCGAGGTAATGTGCTTTGTAGCACCACTGTCAAAATACCATATACATTAGAGTCAACAAAAACTGCCAAACATGCATCATGTACAGATGGGTCATACTGGCAATATACATTAAACGCCCATTCTGTATCCTACACAACATTTGCAGAATCTGCATTTGTAGAAGCATCCGCTATTGTGGCTGCATTTGACTCTTTCTTCTTTGCCTCTTTAGCCTTTAGCTTAGGGTAATTCTTAATGACATGATCATTTGCCTTACAATAGTTGCACCTGGTCTTTTTCTTGCCTTTATCAATAGTCTTCTCAGACTTATTGTTGCTACCTGTGGAAGGAGAAGAAGTTGCAAACCTACTAATAGGAGAAGAAACAGTGGAAGGGACTGCCTTACTACTTCTTCTCTCTACTGCTGGGCAGCAATAAATGCTTGATCAACTACACGCTGCCTGGCCGGACTGCGCTTCGCAAGAGCTTGTTGACTAAAGTATCATACTTGACAGCATCAGGTCTGTCCACATTAAGAAGTCTCCATGTGGAAGCAAAAGTCTGATATGTCTCAGGTAAAGCATCAAGAACAGTCTGCACAAGAGAATGATCAGGAATAATCTCACCTGCAAAAATCAACTATTCTTTGAGATCTTTAATCTCAGCAAGAAAAACATTCATGTCATCATCTTCTTGCATAATCTTCAATTCTAGCTCTTTACGCAGGTAAGCGATTTTTGCCTCGTTACGACCTGCATATAAACCAGCTAGAATATCCCAAGCTTGTTTTGCTGTTTTAGCTGAACGAATATGTGGGGTGATGTTATGTTTGATAGAAAGTGCAATCAAGGCATGAGCTTGTTAAGCAGTGGGTAAAACAGCAGCAAACAGTAGAGCTGCTAGAACCTACAACATCCTCAACAGATCCTACACCCACATAACCTGGACGTACATCCATCCCTGCATAATGTTCCACACTCCTTTTGCAACCAAAACATACTGCATCATGTATGTCCAAAGTGGGTAGTTGCAAGAGTGATTTTTGTAATAAATGATTTGTATGCATAAACATATGCATAAAAGATTCTTTATTATATTAAAAGTGTGATTTTCATCAAAAATCATTTTTATGCATAAATGGATGCATAAAAGAAATTCTTTTATATTAAAAGAGTGATTTTCATCATAAATGATTTGTATGCATAAGCATATGCATGAAAGATTTTTTTTTATATTAAAAGTGTGATTTTCATCATAAATGATTTTTTGCATAAATGGATGCATAAAAGAAATTCTTTTATATTAAAAGAGTGATTTTCATCATAAATGATTTGCATGCATAAAAGATTTTTTTATATTAAAAGTGTGATTTTCATCATAAATGATTTTTATGCATAAAAAAATTCTTTATATTAAAAGAGTGATTTTCATCATAAATGATTTGTATGCATAAACATATGCATACAAGAAATTCTTTTATGTTAAAAGAGTGATTTTCATCATAAATGATTTTTATGATTATAAAAGTGTGACTTTCATCAGAATTGGATTTTATGCAAAATTAGATGCATATAGAATTTTTATAATTAAATAAGGGTTCTCTTTAATCCTCTGTCAAGAAATTGGAAAAATAAATAAGTAGATAATATGTGAGAGAAAATTCTACAGTTTCTTATTCACTACGATGGGAATAAGAAAATTCAAATAAACTATCGAAGTCAGAGATCGAGATAAATGATTATTTTATTCCTCCTAGAAATTCATGTTTGGTTTCTATAAGCAAAAATTCAATGAACGAAATTTAGAAAAAGAGAAATTGAAATACTAACTTTCGAGAAAGATAGTTTAGGAAGAACCTTTCCTCAGACTCAAACTCTGGTTCAGACTTTTGACCAAGACCTAAATCCTTCGTGAGTTCGATCAATGACGATGTGTCCAGTTCAGGAAAAATGCACTCAAATCACCCACCAAATCTAAAACTAAGTTGAGACCTTTGATTTTGATCTAAGGATCAAGATTACAGAATTCGAGGAATTCTGCTTGGGAATCTAGACCTGTGATCTAGAAGTCTTGGGATACGGAATTAAGATATAACTATTATATTCAAAAACAAAATCAAAACTGAAAACTTGCATAGAAACCCTATTTTCTCTTATGCCAGAATGCTGGAGGGAGCATTTGGCATATGTGTTTATCTAAGGTGTGAGATCCCGGTTCCCACCGCGCAACGGATTCGGGGTACTAGCAGCGGAAGTAGCACTTCTTGCGCGAGGCAGGGTCCCACACTCGGGGCCTCGTCCACGGATATCCGGACAAAAGACTAATCCGTCGGTTTTTCCAAAACCAGACCCGAAAAAACTTCCCTTATCCGGAAAGCACGGGCGATTCCACCAGGATAATTTTTACTCTAACGTAGTCAAAACTCTTACTGATCAAATAGATCCGACTGCATCTATAAAGATACTTGGTCAGATCAAGGAAGAAACTTGCACTTGGATCATTGGGATCAACGCTTTTTTCCCCACCAAGGAGGCACAGCCGTTGATTCCTATCCATAGAACAATTACTATCCGGGATTTACTTTATCTATCGTAATAACAGAAATTGAGTCTCGATTTACGGATCCATCAGTCCAGCCTAACCCCATCCGATCCCATGGGTTAGCCAACCGCCCAACCACTGTAGTGATGGGATCCAATTTGGAATTTGGTTAGGTTTTGTCCCGGGTACCAAGGAAAAGAGTTCCAAGGCCCCCTAGCCGGAATTTCATGCAAACATAAAACTAGCCACACCACTTACACACCCAATATGAAAATTGCCTTTTTCTTAGCATCAACTAACTTTAAAACAATCTTTTAATGAAACCATAGTACCACTGATCACAATCTCCCAATTTATCCAGTTGATTCATAATTTCCCATCATTCCTTCATCAGAGTATCTATGGCATCATTGGCAACTAGAACGCTCACCACCTGTCCACACAGGGGCCGTTTCCATAGTTCCTAGCCCATAATACTCAACAATATAATCACTTATCAAGATGGACTCTCGTTGAAGATCAGCAAGATCAACCAACAGATCCATATAAAAGAGCCATGGACTCATCCGTTGAGGACCAGCAAGGTCAGTCAACCAGATCCATGCCCGGTTCCAGAAAACAACTCTTACTCCTTGTTCCAATATCTTCCTCGACGCACGCGTGGGTATCCTGGGCGACCCAGAGCCCGAGCACCGTATGGTCAGCACCCTCTAGGATCCTTCGCAGGTGACCTAGCGCTTCACTCATAGGCCGCTTCCTTGGTCCCTCATCCACCGTACCGGAAGCTCACCATTTTAATCGAACCGAGGCTGGTCAAGACCTCGGCCGACCTTGCTACGCGAGACGTCCTCCATTGACTCTCCGTCAGCAGTTGCAACTTTATCAGTTAGGTCTCCACGACCTTAATCACAAGACGGTCAAAATGCTTTCCCAGCATTCTTGACATAAAACAGCCATTTACAAACAGCATTTACAAACAGTTTACAAATACAATTTCTATATTAACTCTCATTTTTCCACATTATCCCTCATGCAATCCACATTACTTATTCCACATTTCATTTATATGTGTACTCATCCAATCATATCATTTTCCATCTCTTCACTTCAGATTCCTTCACATCACATATCATATATTCACATCCATATCCACATCCACATCCACATCCACATCCACATCCATACATCCACATCTACATGCTTATCTCCATTTTCACATCCTCATTTATACATCCACATCCCATATCCACATTCATACATACACATCCATATCCACATCCATATCCGCATTCATACATACACATCCATATCCACATCCACATGCATACATTCATTATCACGTCCTTATTCATACATCCACATCCACATACATACATACATACATCCACATCCACATTCTCATTCACATCTATACATCCATATCTACATGCACATTCACATCCATACATCCACATCTATATCCTCATTCACATCCATACATCCACATTCATGCATCCACATCTACATGCCTACATCCATACATACAAATCCACATTTACATCCATGCATCCACATCCACATCCTCATTCACATCCATACATCCACATTCATACATCCACATCCACACCCACATTCACTTCCATACATCCACATCTACATGCTTATCTCCATTTTCACATCCTCATTTATACATCCACATCCCATATCCACATTCATACATACACATCCATATCCACATCCACATGCATACATACATCCACATCCACATTCCCATTCACATATATACATCCATATCTACATGCACATTCACATCCATACATCCACATCTATATCCTCATTCACATCCATACATCCACATTCATGCATCCACATCTACATGCTTATCTCCATTTTCACATCCTCATTTATACATCCACATCCCATATCCACATTCATACATACACATCCATATCCACATCCACATGCATACATACATCCACATCCACATTACCATTCACATATATACATCTTTATCTACATGTACATTCACATCCATACATCCACATCTATATCCTCATTCACATCCATACATCCACATTCATGCATCCACATCTACATGCATACATCCATACATCCACATCCACATTTACATCCATGCATCCACATCTACATCCTCATTCACATCCATACATCCACATTCATACATCCATACATCCACATTCATACATCCACATCCACCTCCACATTCACATCCATACATCCACATTCATACATCCACATCCACATCCATACATCCACATTCATACATCCACATCCACATCCACATTCACATCCATACATCCACATTCATACATCCACATCCACATCCACATGCATCTTATCATTTCTTATCACTTCCCATATCTTTTATGCATACCTCTATGCATGAAATTCAATTATGCTAAAAGTAACACTTTTATAATAAAATATTCAGCTTTTATGCATACCTCTATGCATGAAATCCAATATGATAAAAGTAACACTTTTGATATAAAAAAAATTATCCTTTATGCATACTTCTATGCATGAAAAATTAAAAATGATAAAAGTAACACTTTTGATATAAAAATTTTCCTTTATGCATACTTCTATGCATGAAAATTAAAAATGATAAAAGTAACACTTTTAATATAAAAAAAATTATCCTTTATGCATACTTCTATGCATGAAAATTAAAAATGATAAAAGTAACACTTTTAATATAAAAAAAATTATCCTTTATGCATGATATTAAAATTCAATTTCTCCATGATTATAATGAAATTCTTTCAATTAATCTAGGATGATAATTCCTAGAATATGGTAGGAAGTCCTCTTTTTATGCTTTGAATGAAATTATTTTATGCATAATTTTTATAAAAATTTTGCCATAGCTCCGCTGCTATGACTGATAAATCTCAATTTTTCTAAGGGATAAAGCTTATCATTAAGGAAATAATTAAAATGATTCTCTAATTGGATCCTTAATCCATAATGGATTGAATCATCAATATACATAAACTAAAAGCATAAAAAAAAGCCATTAATTTGGCCTCAAGCATAGCTTAATCTTGGGTTAAGGAAAAGCTTTATGAAAAGCTTGATTTGGATTGAGAATGGGTCATGAGTATGACCATTTCTTGAGTGAGAGAGAGAATTTACATAAGAATCATTAGAATTTAAACATAAATGAAAATTAACTTCAATAGCATTTATTAAATTATGTAACTCTTCACTACTATTCAAACTTCAATAGCATTTAAAAAAAACCATACCAATTAAACTTCTCAAGCTTGAGAGGGGTTGAGAAGAGAGAAACATTGAGAAATTATAGAAAGATGAATATTCACTAATTACCTTACAACTTGCTTGATTCTTTGTTCACGGTAGAGGCCCCCAACCAATCAATTGGTTAAGTATGTTGATGGAGCCACTAATGGGGATTGAAGAAAGAGGGAAGCTCCAAAAACTAGTGAATTATTAAATGAATTCACAGTTCTTGGCTTAGGTGGAGTAGAGTAACGATGCATAATCACTATATATTTTTCAACAAGGGGGAGGCTTCTATTTATAGGAAAAATTGAGCTCCTAACCAAACAAACTGATTCTAGAATTTTCTAAATCAGTTTGGTCAATATTTGACCATTTTTAGGTCAGTTAAGCTAACTTTTTGGAACTAGACTTGAATGAGGAGAGAGGAGAGATGAAATATCTCAATTTTTATGAGTTTAAAACTCATTCAAGCATGTGAAATATGCACCTCCTTTAAAGAACTCCCCTTCCTTACATATGTCATATTTTTAATATTGCTCATAGTTTTTTACTAATAAACCTTGTACATTTTCAACTCTTCATCTTATGTGAAATATGCACCTCCTTTAAAGAACTCCTCTTCCTTACATATGTCATACTTTTAATATTGCTCATAATTTTTTACTAATAAACCTTGTACATTTTCAACTCTTCATCTTATGTGAAATATGCACCTCCTTTAAAGAACTCCTCTTCCTTACATATGTCATACTTTTAATATTGCTCATAGTTTTTTTACTAATAAACCTTGTACATTTTCAACTCTTCACCTCATGTGAGCATTTACTCATTTTTGGGTATTTTCTTTTTACAAGTTGGATTTATCTCCTCCCTACACATGGATTGATGCTATTGGTCCATAGGAACCTTAATTGGACCATAGTCTAAAGATTTCTGAAAATCTAGACCCTTAGGCTAAGGTTCTTTATAGCTATTTTCAATTAATTCCAATTGCACATTGGAAAATTCTTTTTGAATTTCTGTTTCAGGGGAACTCATCTGAATTAGAAGAGATATTTTTCTATCCAAAAATATTCAAAATCTGAATATTCTCTCTCTAGAATATTTTTCTCTCTCTAGGCTAAAACAGATAGAAACAAGGTCTTTATATTTCTGAAGAGGGATTGATTACAGGGAAAGATACTAGACATCAAAAAGGGGGTGGGGGAGGAATCTTACATTCTACCCCACTTAAAAAACGCGAGATGTCCTCATCTCGCAACTTGTGATAATTTCGCAAGATTCATGAATATGAGACTTAGAGAAAAATTTTAATCAAGATTAACCACCAAGAAACGTCTTAAAGAGAGCAAGATTCAAAATAAGAACAAGATTTAAACTTTATTCATTCTCGGAACTTATACAGTAAGATAGAAGAACTCTTTACACTTCCATAAGCCCGTCCATCATATGATCACAAAAGCAGTCCTCACAAGCTGCACAAGTATAAGGTAACTCATCTATGGGAATGATTCTGTGGGTTATTGCTGCGCCTATCTCAGTGGTATGAGGTGTTCTAACAAAAGGACCTCTGAGAGGCAAGCCAAAAACGGGGTAAAGGCATATCTTCTCATGAGGAAGAAAACACGCCAGTAAGAAGACCCGCTCAGAAAACCCAGGATGCCTTGATCTCATGACGCAGTAGTATCGGGGACCCAAACCCAAAGCTTCAATAACCATGGCCAAGCGGACATTGTTACGAAAGTGCTGCTGACCCCAGGGTGTTACCCTAGTTATGTCTTGATAGGTACGCCATTTTGTCTGCGCTACAGAAGTTCCCAAGTGAGGGAAAAGTGAGCGCTCATACTGCTCTATAAAATCTTTCTTCACAGACTCCCTTGCGTCTTGAAGGTGAGAAATCATTAGGGATAAAACTAGTTCTTGTTGCCAAGCCATGAAGGAGATTAAGAAAGAAAGGAGATCGATGGAAGTAAGATTACTGTGAGCGACAAGTAAAAGTTACGACTTATATAAAGGAAGGAGCTAGCGTAACTTAGAAGCCAACGGTAACTTGCCACTGAAGTTTTACCGTCTTTCCATGATTTGGGTTTGACACATTTTTCTATAGAAGGCATTAAGAATTTTGAGATGAAGAGATAAAAGAAGCTTGTAGGCTAAGTCACCTACTTTTATTGAATTCAGATATAAGGCTCACAATATCTGGGGGATAACTTCATATACTCCCCAAGAGATAAAGAACTTCTTTTGGGCCGTACTCGAATGAAGACCAAAACCTTGATATCCAAAACATCGATTCTCACTTCTGAACTCATTGTTCTGAATCCTTAAAACAGGTGGGACTCTTGAGAAGTATTCTAGGAAAAGGGTCTTCCTTTGTTAAACAGAACTTTCTTTTATTTTAGAGAGAGAATAATTATAAGATCAGAAAGGGAGATTCTTACTCCTGTATACCTCGAAGGTTGGGGAGGAATCTTACATTCTACCCCACTTAAAAAGTGCGAGATGTCCTCATCTCGCAAGGTAGAGGACAACTCTTTTTCTTAACATCCAATTTTATTTTGGGGTTCCTTATATTCTGGTCAACCCAGCAGAACACTGGGATAAATATCCCTTATATAGAACTCATCATTAATATTCAGATCATATCATTCATATCTTTAACATGATAATGGTCCATTAGACTGAAAATTTTCCTTCTGAACATTCCTCCACAGGAATTTTAGTCAAGCAAGTTCTCAATTTGTCATCCCTTAACTTGATCTACTGATCAAGTGTTAACAGTAACAATTTGACAGCACAACCCACTAATCTCATAGTGATTTGCTGAATTCATTATCATCATTCCAGTTATGAATATCATCACTGGGACTCGTCCCATTCATCCTCATTGTGGTTTTGTTCAGATTTTTATATTTCAACTAATTTCAGAAATCATCATTTTTCAATCAGAATTTTCAATCAGAATCCAATTCAATTCATCAATTCTCAAACAGAATTAAAAATCATATCAACCACATTCGAATTCATCATCTGGATAGCATTAACGCTTATAATTTCAAGTCTTAGATTTACTCGTATATACTGTCAGTAAAGAGCTGCAGTATACTCTCGGTATATACGGTAGTCGTGGCTCTTGGAATTATAAGGTAAATACCATCATGTCTAGGCCTCAAGCAAGTCAGGGATTCTATATAATTGCGGTACTTCTATCTGAAGACCCAATTACCAAATTATGAATTTCAGTTTGAATATCAAATTGTATGAATTATATCACACAATTACAACCTTTTTGTGCTTCTTGATAAATTTTTGATATATTTGTCTTCTCAGTTGATCTTTATTAACCAAATGCTCTGATACCAACTGTGAGATCCCGGTTCCCACCGCGCAACGGATTCGGGGTACTAGCAGCGGAAGTAGCACTTCTTGCGCGAGGCAGGGTCCCACACTCGGGGCCTCGTCCACGGATATCCGGACAAAAGACTAATCCGTCGGTTTTTCCAAAACCAGACCCGAAAAAACTTCCCTTATCCGGAAAGCACGGGCGATTCCACCAGGATAATTTTTACTCTAACGTAGTCAAAACTCTTACTGATCAAATAGATCCGACTGCATCTATAAAGATACTTGGTCAGATCAAGGAAGAAACTTGCACTTGGATCATTGGGATCAACGCTTTTTTCCCCACCAAGGAGGCACAGCCGTTGATTCCTATCCATAGAACAATTACTATCCGGGATTTACTTTATCTATCGTAATAACAGAAATTGAGTCTCGATTTACGGATCCATCAGTCCAGCCTAACCCCATCCGATCCCATGGGTTAGCCAACCGCCCAACCACTGTAGTGATGGGATCCAATTTGGAATTTGGTTAGGTTTTGTCCCGGGTACCAAGGAAAAGAGTTCCAAGGCCCCCTAGCCGGAATTTCATGCAAACATAAAACTAGCCACACCACTTACACACCCAATATGAAAATTGCCTTTTTCTTAGCATCAACTAACTTTAAAACAATCTTTTAATGAAACCATAGTACCACTGATCACAATCTCCCAATTTATCCAGTTGATTCATAATTTCCCATCATTCCTTCATCAGAGTATCTATGGCATCATTGGCAACTAGAACGCTCACCACCTGTCCACACAGGGGCCGTTTCCATAGTTCCTAGCCCATAATACTCAACAATATAATCACTTATCAAGATGGACTCTCGTTGAAGATCAGCAAGATCAACCAACAGATCCATATAAAAGAGCCATGGACTCATCCGTTGAGGACCAGCAAGGTCAGTCAACCAGATCCATGCCCGGTTCCAGAAAACAACTCTTACTCCTTGTTCCAATATCTTCCTCGACGCACGCGTGGGTATCCTGGGCGACCCAGAGCCCGAGCACCGTATGGTCAGCACCCTCTAGGATCCTTCGCAGGTGACCTAGCGCTTCACTCATAGGCCGCTTCCTTGGTCCCTCATCCACCGTACCGGAAGCTCACCATTTTAATCGAACCGAGGCTGGTCAAGACCTCGGCCGACCTTGCTACGCGAGACGTCCTCCATTGACTCTCCGTCAGCAGTTGCAACTTTATCAGTTAGGTCTCCACGACCTTAATCACAAGACGGTCAAAATGCTTTCCCAGCATTCTTGACATAAAACAGCCATTTACAAACAGCATTTACAAACAGTTTACAAATACAATTTCTATATTAACTCTCATTTTTCCACATTATCCCTCATGCAATCCACATTACTTATTCCACATTTCATTTATATGTGTACTCATCCAATCATATCATTTTCCATCTCTTCACTTCAGATTCCTTCACATCACATATCATATATTCACATCCATATCCACATCCACATCCACATCCACATCCACATCCATACATCCACATCTACATGCTTATCTCCATTTTCACATCCTCATTTATACATCCACATCCCATATCCACATTCATACATACACATCCATATCCACATCCATATCCGCATTCATACATACACATCCATATCCACATCCACATGCATACATTCATTATCACGTCCTTATTCATACATCCACATCCACATACATACATACATACATCCACATCCACATCCACATTCTCATTCACATCTATACATCCATATCTACATGCACATTCACATCCATACATCCACATCTATATCCTCATTCACATCCATACATCCACATTCATGCATCCACATCTACATGCCTACATCCATACATACAAATCCACATTTACATCCATGCATCCACATCCACATCCTCATTCACATCCATACATCCACATTCATACATCCACATCCACACCCACATTCACTTCCATACATCCACATCTACATGCTTATCTCCATTTTCACATCCTCATTTATACATCCACATCCCATATCCACATTCATACATACACATCCATATCCACATCCACATGCATACATACATCCACATCCACATTCCCATTCACATATATACATCCATATCTACATGCACATTCACATCCATACATCCACATCTATATCCTCATTCACATCCATACATCCACATTCATGCATCCACATCTACATGCTTATCTCCATTTTCACATCCTCATTTATACATCCACATCCCATATCCACATTCATACATACACATCCATATCCACATCCACATGCATACATACATCCACATCCACATTACCATTCACATATATACATCTTTATCTACATGTACATTCACATCCATACATCCACATCTATATCCTCATTCACATCCATACATCCACATTCATGCATCCACATCTACATGCATACATCCATACATCCACATCCACATTTACATCCATGCATCCACATCTACATCCTCATTCACATCCATACATCCACATTCATACATCCATACATCCACATTCATACATCCACATCCACCTCCACATTCACATCCATACATCCACATTCATACATCCACATCCACATCCATACATCCACATTCATACATCCACATCCACATCCACATTCACATCCATACATCCACATTCATACATCCACATCCACATCCACATGCATCTTATCATTTCTTATCACTTCCCATATCTTTTATGCATACCTCTATGCATGAAATTCAATTATGCTAAAAGTAACACTTTTATAATAAAATATTCAGCTTTTATGCATACCTCTATGCATGAAATCCAATATGATAAAAGTAACACTTTTGATATAAAAAAAATTATCCTTTATGCATACTTCTATGCATGAAAAATTAAAAATGATAAAAGTAACACTTTTGATATAAAAATTTTCCTTTATGCATACTTCTATGCATGAAAATTAAAAATGATAAAAGTAACACTTTTAATATAAAAAAAATTATCCTTTATGCATACTTCTATGCATGAAAATTAAAAATGATAAAAGTAACACTTTTAATATAAAAAAAATTATCCTTTATGCATGATATTAAAATTCAATTTCTCCATGATTATAATGAAATTCTTTCAATTAATCTAGGATGATAATTCCTAGAATATGGTAGGAAGTCCTCTTTTTATGCTTTGAATGAAATTATTTTATGCATAATTTTTATAAAAATTTTGCCATAGCTCCGCTGCTATGACTGATAAATCTCAATTTTTCTAAGGGATAAAGCTTATCATTAAGGAAATAATTAAAATGATTCTCTAATTGGATCCTTAATCCATAATGGATTGAATCATCAATATACATAAACTAAAAGCATAAAAAAAAGCCATTAATTTGGCCTCAAGCATAGCTTAATCTTGGGTTAAGGAAAAGCTTTATGAAAAGCTTGATTTGGATTGAGAATGGGTCATGAGTATGACCATTTCTTGAGTGAGAGAGAGAATTTACATAAGAATCATTAGAATTTAAACATAAATGAAAATTAACTTCAATAGCATTTATTAAATTATGTAACTCTTCACTACTATTCAAACTTCAATAGCATTTAAAAAAAACCATACCAATTAAACTTCTCAAGCTTGAGAGGGGTTGAGAAGAGAGAAACATTGAGAAATTATAGAAAGATGAATATTCACTAATTACCTTACAACTTGCTTGATTCTTTGTTCACGGTAGAGGCCCCCAACCAATCAATTGGTTAAGTATGTTGATGGAGCCACTAATGGGGATTGAAGAAAGAGGGAAACTCCAAAAACTAGTGAATTATTAAATGAATTCACAGTTCTTGGCTTAGGTGGAGTAGAGTAACGATGCATAATCACTATATATTTTTCAACAAGGGGGAGGCTTCTATTTATAGGAAAAATTGAGCTCCTAACCAAACAAACTGATTCTAGAATTTTCTAAATCAGTTTGGTCAATATTTGACCATTTTTAGGTCAGTTAAGCTAACTTTTTGGAACTAGACTTGAATGAGGAGAGAGGAGAGATGAAATATCTCAATTTTTATGAGTTTAAAACTCATTCAAGCATGTGAAATATGCACCTCCTTTAAAGAACTCCCCTTCCTTACATATGTCATATTTTTAATATTGCTCATAGTTTTTTACTAATAAACCTTGTACATTTTCAACTCTTCATCTTATGTGAAATATGCACCTCCTTTAAAGAACTCCTCTTCCTTACATATGTCATACTTTTAATATTGCTCATAATTTTTTACTAATAAACCTTGTACATTTTCAACTCTTCATCTTATGTGAAATATGCACCTCCTTTAAAGAACTCCTCTTCCTTACATATGTCATACTTTTAATATTGCTCATAGTTTTTTTACTAATAAACCTTGTACATTTTCAACTCTTCACCTCATGTGAGCATTTACTCATTTTTGGGTATTTTCTTTTTACAAGTTGGATTTATCTCCTCCCTACACATGGATTGATGCTATTGGTCCATAGGAACCTTAATTGGACCATAGTCTAAAGATTTCTGAAAATCTAGACCCTTAGGCTAAGGTTCTTTATAGCTATTTTCAATTAATTCCAATTGCACATTGGAAAATTCTTTTTGAATTTCTGTTTCAGGGGAACTCATCTGAATTAGAAGAGATATTTTTCTATCCAAAAATATTCAAAATCTGAATATTCTCTCTCTAGAATATTTTTCTCTCTCTAGGCTAAAACAGATAGAAACAAGGTCTTTATATTTCTGAAGAGGGATTGATTACAGGGAAAGATACTAGACATCAAAAAGGGGGTGGGGGAGGAATCTTACATAAGGGAAGTTCGGTTGCAACAGTTGGCAGGGAAAGGGATAGCTCACGTGGTAAAAACTTGCCCAGGTCTTGACCAGCCTGGGTATGGTGAAAAATGGTGTGCTTTCGGTACGATGGGCGAGGGCCGATGAAGCGGTCCCTGAGTGAAGTACCAGGACACCTAAGGAGGATCCTGGAGGGTTCTAACTAGGCGATGCACGGGCTCGCGGTGCTTAGGACACCCATGCATATGTCGTGGAAGATATATATAAATGTTGACGAAATGATTATTGTAATCTGTTTTACTGGAACTCGTTGCTGACCATCTAGTCCCAACGGAGAGTCCAGAGTGGTACTCTTTTTGTGAAACAAGGGATTGAATGGAAATTTTGAGTTATGAAATCTGTGACCATATCTGTTTTGTCAATGGATTATTTTTATATTAAAGTTTTAAAGAGGAGTGTGTGCGTACCTATTTTCTAAAGCTAAAGTTAAGAAAGGCATTCAATTATGGGTGGGTGAATACTTGTTTGGTTCTACCGATTCCAGTGGTAGGGTGGTGGCTAACCCATGGGCCAGATGGGGTTAGGCTGGAATCAGTGAAATTTTAATCAAACTGAAAAATTTTAGGATTACGCTAAGATTCGAGTAGTTAGTTAATTCCTTGATAAATTTCTCAATTGTGTAGATCAATGGCTGTGCCTGATCTTGATTAGGAAAAAAGCGTTGAATTGCTCAGATGATCAAATTATATCAGTGATAGTTTCCTTCTATCTGGTTTATTCAAGTGAAGGATAGTTTAGGTTTTGACCTCGTTAGAAAAATTCGTTAAGAAAACTCAAAAAGGTGGAATCGTCCCCGCTTTCCAGGCATGGGAAATTTTCTCGGTTTCGGTTTTCAGAGTGACCACCAGCCTAGTCTCGTGCCCGGACATTCGTGGGCAAGGCTCTGAGTGAGAAACCCTACCCCGCGCATGAGGGGGCTGCTTCAGCTACCAAGAATCCCCGGTACGCGGAGGGGGCAGAGGGACCTCACAGCTGGTATCAGAGCTTTGTTGAAAGCTAATAAGGATAAACAAATTCTTATCAGAAATTGATAATAAAAACTCAGAAATACATTTTTCATAATGTATTTTCATTACGTAAGCTTCTTTAATGAAGAATTTTTAATCAAAGAAATTATTTTTATAGCCTATGGAAGTTCCCTATTTATCTGGTATTCTCGACCTCAACCAGTCTCAAGATATGACTGCGTTCATCTTCGAGTATCTCATTTCTTCCGCTTCAACTCGAACAAGCCGAGCAAGACTTGCACGCCATTTTGAGGATTTATATTTTCCTAACCCACCGAAGAGACAATAGCATAAGTGGTTTGCAGGGCAGTATGTCCACGCCTCTTGCGACCGCCGTGCAATGCTGTGGCAGAACCTCTCATTGGCAATGATTCTGTTAAAGCTGAAAAATGGTGCATGGTGTCATTCTATATTATTCGACGCCTCGGAATTTCAGACTTTCATGCCAAGTCTACAGACTCCTTAGTTGTTTTATTCCTAAGGAGAAATAATAGCTCCCTTGTCAGTAAGTGAACGTTTGTATTAGGGCATGGCTATGGCCCAGTACTATCATCTTACATGCGACTCCCGAGGAGATTTTGAATTCTGGAGCCGAGCTGCTCTATGTACATATTGCAACTTTTATATAAATAAAGAAATATTTTTCGGAGAAAAATTCCTTGTTGTATAAGTGATTGTTTATGGACGATCTGATAAAGAAAAATCTGTTATCGGACATATGTCATAGATCTCCAATAAGATCATTGTCTTGTTTAAGAAATTGTTTTCCGAACCTCACAAGTCTTAGGATCTCGTGGATGATAGCAAAATAAAAATTCAATAATATATAAATTTTTGTCACAATCATGAGAGGAGGAAACAACCGTGGCCGTCAGCCAGACCCTCTCTCTGAAGATGACGAGCTTGACCTTGATGTTCACAAGGCTCTTCATAGGACTCATCCAGCACCCTTCAAAGGAGAAGGAGAGAACCTAGGCAAGGCTGTGGAGAAATTGGTGGAAGCCATGGAAGAATATTTTGACGTCGCAGGCTACAATGAGCGGAGCAAAATGACTCTTGCCAGGCTGAAAATAGTGGAAACAGCCAGGGTTGCATGGAGGAACCACTGTGACACCAACCGTCTGGACAGAAATACTCAGTCCTAGAACGACCTAAAAACCTATTTGAGAAAAAGATTGTCCCCCTAGATTTTTGGAAATCAAAATGAATGAATTCTTAGAGCTAAAGCAGGGGAGCAAAACCGTCGAGGAATATCACCAGGCCTTTGCTCTTCTACTCAAATATTCACCACCTCTAGATGAAAAACAACTCATGGCCAAGTTCATTCGGGGAATGAACGAACACTTGGACACACTGATCAAAAATGCCAAGCCAATGTCCATGGCTGAATCTATAAGAATGGCAAAGGATTTTGCCAAAGCCTTTGTAGTAAAGGTCCCGCTGAAGCCTGCACCCTCTAACTTTAAAAGATTCCAAACCCAAAAAAGTACTTCAAACTTTCCACCCCCAAAGAGGCGCAGCAAGGCCCGAATAAGAATCAGGATGCAGGAAGATTCCGAAGTGAAGGAAGATCCTTCCCCCATAATACTTTCTCAAGAGCCCCACCTCTTTGAAGAAATCAGAGGGATGAGCTCAGAAGTGAAAACCAATGTTTTGGATGCCAAGGTTCTGGTCACCAAGCTGAAAGACTGCTCCTGCCATGTCAACAAGGGGACAGGGAAGTCAAGGACCCCGAGTTCAGAGACCAACTCCTTCATACCAATCTAATCAAGGTCTATCTCGCCCAAGCCAGGGAAACCCCAGAAGAACTCCAGCTCAACCATCTGCCTCTATCTAGAGTAACCTCAGAAATCCTTCCCAAAACTGGGGCAACCAAAGCGAAAGATTTTTGCCTCAGACTACTACAACAACCAGAGCAGTCACAATTTCAGATGTAGTAGAAGAGGAAAGAGAGCAGATCTATGCTGCAATTGAAAACCAAGGGCCTAACCATCAGTTCTCAGTCATCATCCATACTCCGACAGAGTATCAAGGAAAACCTTTTAAGTTTTTGATTGATTCAGGCAGTTTTCATTCATTCATTTCCCCTGGATGCTTGCATAAGCTAGTCTTAGATCAGAAATCAAGGAAACCTATGCAAGTTGAATTGGCAAGTGGGAAGATTCTTTTCACACACCTTGAAACAGAACGTATTCAGTTCAACCTAGATGGGTGTTTAACTGACTATCAATTCAGAGTTATACCTTTGGGAGTTTTTGATGGGATCCTTGGAATGGATTGGCTCCACAAAAATCAGGGAAACCTATGCAAGTTGAATTGGCAAGTGGGAAGATTCTTTTCACTCACCTTGAAACAGAACGTATTCAGTTCAACCTAGACGGGTGTTTAATTGACTAACTATCAATTCAGAGTTATACCTTTGGGAGTTTTTGATGGGATCCTTGGAATGGATTGGCTCCACAAAAATCAAGCTGACATTCACTGTCATAATGGAACCGTTTCCTTCCGTGACCTTCACAGAAACAAGGTTCAAGGAACCAAAATTTCAGGATCCACAAGTCTGCATTTAGTAAAAGATTCTAAGTTACTAAAAGGACTTAGAAAGAAGCAATGCATTTATCTTCTAAGTTACTAAAAGGACTTAGAAAGAAGAAACACATTTATCTTGTCAAAATGAATCCGGTAGACTCAAAGTTAAAAGCTAAAGAACCTGAATGGTTAAGTGATTATGATGATTTATTCCCAGCAAAATTAACAGAGATGCCTCCAATTCGAGAAGTAGATCATGTGATAGAATTGACCCCAGGAGCTCAGCAAGTAGCCCTACGCACGTACAAAATGCCAGTTCTTGAAGCCATCAAAATCAAGGAACAGCTTAGACAGCTGTTAAAACAAGGGTTTGTAAGACCCAGTGTTTCACCTTGGGGTTCGTCAGTTCTCTTTCAGAAAAAAAAAGATGGAATGCTTAGACTCTCTATGGACTACAGAGGTCTAACAGATAAGAATAAGTATCCTATTCCCAAAATTGATGAGCTTCTGGATAGGCTAAGTGGAACCCAGATCTTCACAAAGATAGATCTTAAATTAGGATATTACCAGATCAGGATTAATGAGCAAGATATCCCGAAGACAGCCATCAATACTCGGTATGGGCATTATGAATTCACTATCATGTCGTTTGGATTGACAAATGTCCCAGCTGCATTCAATCGCTTAATGCAAAACATTCTCAGAGAGTACTTGGATGATTTTGTTCTTGTGTTCTTTGATGATATTTTCATTTACTCAAAGAATGCAGCTGACCATGAAGCTCATGTCAGAAAAGTTCTTGAGATTCTAAGGAAGCACCAACTCTTTGCAAAAAAGAGCAAATGCACTTTCTCTTCCAATCATGTTGAATACTTGGGCTTTCTGGTATCCAAAGATGGAATTTCTCCAGATTTCGCAAAAGTCCGAGCAGTCATAGATTGGCATGAACCAAAGATAGTGAAAGAAGTCAGAGGATTCTTGGGATTGACTCGTTGGTATATAGAATTTTTATACCAAAGTATTCTCTCATAGCTTTCCCCCTCACTAATCTTCTCAAGAAGAATATTCCGTTTCAATGGTCTGCTAGGCGCCAGAGTGCTTTTGATAAGCTGAAGACCACCTTGGTAGCCAATCCCATTCTGAAGCTGCCAGATTTCTCTCTGCCCTTTGAGGTAGTAATTGATGCAAGTGGTTTTGCCCTCGGAGGTGCACGCATGCAGGAAGGTCATGCAGTGGCCTATGAATCCTCAAAACTCAGAACGCATGAGAGGGATTATGCTGTCCCCATGACCTGGAACTACTTTCAGTAGTATATGCCCTAAAGTTGTGGAGACATTACCTACTGGGACAAAGATTCACTTTGATGACAGATCATCAGAGCTTAAAGTGGATCTTCACTTAGAAGGATCTCAACATGCGCCAAAGAAGGTGGATGCAGACCCTGCAGGAATTTGATTTTGAAATCAAGTACCTCCCAGGCAAAGAAAATGTGGTAGCAGATGCCCTCAGTAGAAAATCCTCCTTGCTTACAATTACTGTAGTATCAAATCCTTTGATTATTGAAGCAAGAGAGAAGATCATGCAGGATAGATCCTTTGGCTATATTGCTACCCTACTTATGCAAGAAATCAAAACTCCACAGGAGTTGAACAGAGTTCAAGGGTACAGCCTGGATGATGGCATTATGTATTATAATCATAGGCTATGCATTCCCAATGATGAGGGAACCAAGGATCAAATTCTGAATAAAGCCCATGACAGCCTTATAGCAGGACATCCAGGTCTCATCAAAACCTACATATCTGTAAAGAAAAGCTTCTTTTGGCCTAGTCTGAAAAAGGATGTACTGAATCATGTACGTCAATGTCTGACATGCCAGAAAGTCAAAGTTGAAAGAGTAAAAATGCCTGGGAAGTTACATCCATTGGATGTCCCCAAGATGAAGTGGGAATGTATCAGTATGGATTTTATTACTGGATTACCTTCAGTGCAATCAGGTTATAACTCCATTTTTGTAGTAGTTGATAGACTAACCAAAGTTGCCCATCTGATTTCAGTAAAAGAAACCTACACTGCAGTGGATGTGGCCTGAGTGTTCCTCAAAGAAATCTTCAGATTGCATGGCCTTCCCAGGAGAATAGTAAGTGATCGAGATCCCAAGTTTACTTCAAGGTTCTGGACAGCATTTTTCGAAGCCGTGGGAACTTTCTTCGATCTCAGCATAGCTTATCACCGTGAGACCGATGGTCAAACTAAAAGGGTAAACCAAGTAATCGAAGATATACTTTGGTCATGTTGTGGCAGGGAACCCAAGAAGTGGCTAAGCTATCTGCACCTAGTCGAGTTCGCCTACAATGCTTCTTATCACAGAAGTATTGGGATGAGCCCTTTTAGAGCTCTGTATGGACAAGATTGCTTAACTCCATTAACTTGGTCCGACCCATTGATTAGGGTTGAGATATCCAGATAGATGCTTGACGACATGGAGTAGCAGATGCAGTCAATTTGTAAAGATATTAAAGTTGCCCAGGATCGACAGAAGCAGTATGCAAATAAGAATAGGACAGATTTGAAGAAGCAGATATGGTCTTCATTAGAGTGCGGCCCAAAAGAAGTTCTCTATCTCTTGGGAAGTACAAGAAGTTATCCCCCAGATATTGTGGACCATATTTGATTACAAAGAAAGTAGGTGACTTAGCCTACGAGCTTCTTCTACCTCCTCATCTCACAGTTCATAATGTATTTCATGTAAGCCTTCTAAAGAAATATGTGCCAAGCCCAAATCATGTGCTTGATGATGAAATCCTAACCTCTTCAACCCAAGGGCAGATGGAACTCCAACCTGAAAAAATTCTTGATGTTCGAGAAAAGATTCTCAGGAACAAAATTCTTAGAGAATTATTGGTAAAATGGAAGTTCTATCCTTTTGAAGACGCCCCCTAGGAGAATGAAGCCGATCTGTGTTGCGGGATTACCCCCAGTTTGCGAGATGAGAGCATCTCGCATTTTTCAAGTGAGAGAGAATGTAAGATTCCTCCCTAGCCTCTCAAGATGTCCAGCATCTTCCCCTGTAATCAAATCCCTCTTCAGAAATATAAAAGATCTTGTTTCTACCAGTTTTGGCCTAGAGAGAGAAAATCTTCTAGAGAGTGATAATTCAGTTTTTAAATATTTTTGGATGGAAAAATATCTCTTCTTATTAAAATAAGTTTCTCCGAAACAGAAGTTCAAAAAGATTTTCAGAAGGTGCATTAGAAATAAGGTATAATCTGTTCAAGAGGCCTTATCCTAGGGATCAAGATTTTTTTGAAATTTTAAATTAAGGTTCCTATGGACCAATAAGATTCATCCAAATGTAGGGAGGAGATAAAGGGAAGAATAAAAGGAAAATCTCCCAAAAATGGGTAAATACTCACATAAGATGAAGAGTTGACTAAGGACAAGGTTAATAAGTAAAAAAGAGACATATTTAGAAGAAATGATGCATTTTTGACACCTCGGTATGGAGGAATTCCCCTCATGAAGGAGGCACCTATTTCACATGTGTGGGAGAGTTTTAAACTCCCAAATAATGAGATATTTTTATCTCTCCTCTCTCCTGTTTCAACTAGATCCAAAAAGTGGACTAAACTGACCCAAAAATGGTCAAAAATTGACCAAACTGATCTGAAAAATTCTACAATCAGTTGGCTTGGTTAGAAGCTCACTTTTTCCTATAAATAGAAGCCTTCCCCTTTGTTGAAGCTCAATAGTGTTTTTGCACTGTTACCCTACTTCTCCCAAGAGCCAAAAACTGTGAATTTACTCATAATTCATTAGTTTTTGACCTTCCCTCTTCTAAAGATTGGTGGCCACTCTTGTTTCAAACAAGAGTAGATCCCTCAAATCATCAAGCCAAAGGAAAGCTCTCAAATTCTCCTTGTAAGTTGGAGATTCTTCTCTTTTCTATTTCATTTTATGGTTTTTATGATTTTTGTCTTCTCTAATATGAATATGATGTTATGCCTCATTGAAAAAAGGCATTTCCCTCTCTTCTTTAGTAAATTTAACCATTCTTTATCCTAGATGAATGATTAATGGATAAAATCAAGTTTTTTCATAATGTTTCTCTTAAATAAGTAGAAAATGTTTACATTAGAATGATTTAAATACTCTTAGTGAAATTCTAATAAATTTTAGACAGTTAAAAATTGAAAAATGGTCAGCCATACAAAGGAGGTTATGGCAAAATTTTCTAAAATTGTGTAAAATAAGTTTTACTTTTTGTTAAATTCAAAAAGAGTAATTCCCATCGTATATGTATTCTTAAAGTGTTAATTCTCATCCTAGGTATAGAAAAATGCATACTAAAAATATTTTATTAAGAAAAAAGTGTTACTTTCTTAGAATTAAATTCTATGCATAGAAGGAAGCATATTGAAAAATTTTATTTTGATTATAAAAGTATTATTTTCATCATAAATGATTTTTATGCGTAAATGGATGCATAAAAGAAATTCTTTTATATTAAAAGAGTGATTTTCATCATAAATGATTTGTATGCATAAAATATTTTTTTCTTTATATTAAAAGTGTGATTTTCATTATAAATGATTTTTATGCATAATTGGATGCATAAAAGAAATTCTTTTATATTAAAAGAGTGATTATCATCATAAATGAATTGTATGCATAAAAGATTTTTTTGTATTGAAAGTGTGATTTTCATCATAAATGATTTTTATGCATAAATGGATGCATAAAAGAAATTCTTTTATATTAAAAGAGTGATTTTCATCATAAATGAATTGTATGCATAAAAGATTTTTTTATATTAAAAGTGTGATTTTCATCATAAATGATTTTTATGCATAAATGGATGCATAAAAGAAATTCTTTTATATTAAAAGAGTGATTTTCATCATAAATAAATTGTATGCATAAAAGATTTTTTTATATTAAAAGTGTGATTTTCATCATAAATGATTTTTATGCATAAATGGATGCATAAAAGAAATTATTTTATATTAAAAGAGAGTTTTTCATCATAAATGAATTGTATGCATAAAAGATTTTTTTATATTAAAAGTGTGATTTTCATCATAAATAATTTTTATGCATAAATGGATGCATAAAAGAAAATCTTTTATATTAAAAGAGTGATTTTTGTAATAATTGATTTGTAATAAATGATTTGTATGCAAAAACATATGCATAAAAGATTTTTTATTATTTTAAAAGTGTGATTTTCATCATAAATTATTTTTATGCATAAATGGATGCATAAAAGAAATTCTTTTATATTAAAAGAGTGATTTTCATCATAAATGATTTGTATGCATAAACATACGCATAAAAGATTTTTTTTATATTAAAAGTGTGATTCTCATCATAAATGATTTTTTTTGCATAAATGGATGCATAAAAGAAATTATTTTATATTAAAAGAGTTATTTTCATCATAAATGATTTGTATGCATAAAAGATTTTTTTATATTAAAAGTGTGATTTTTATCATAAATGATTTTTATGCATAAATGGATGCATAAAAAGAAATTCTTTTATATTAAAAGATTGATTTTCATCATAAATGATTTGTATGCATAAACATATGTATAAAAGAAATTCTTCTATGCTGAAAGAGTGATTTTCATCATAAATGATTTTTATGATTATAAAAGTGTGACTTTCATCAGAATTGGATTTTATGTATAATTAGATGCATATCGAATTTTTATAATTAAATAAGGGTTCTCTTTAATCCTCTATTAAATTTTGCAAAAATTGAAAAAATGAATAAGTAGGTAATATGTGAGAGAAAATTTTACCAATTCTTATTCACTATGATGGGAATGAGAAAATTCAAATAAACTATCGAAGTCGAAGATCGAGATAAATGATTATTTTATTCCTCCTAGGAATTCATATTTAGTTTAGAAATCTGTAAGCAAATATTTAATGAACGAAATTTAGAAAAAGAGAAATTGAAATATTACGTTTCGAGAAAGATAGTTTAGGAAGAACCTTTCCTCAGACTCAAACTCTGGTTCAGACTTTTGACCAAGACCTAAATCGTTCATGAGTTCGATCAATGACGATGTGTCCAGTTCAGGAAAAATTCACTCAAATCACCCACCGAATCTGAAACTAAGTTAAGACCTTTGATTTTTATCTGAGGATCAAGATTACAAAATTCGAGGAATTTTGTTTGGAAATCCAGACCTGTGATCTAGAAGTCTTGGGATACGGAATTAAGATATAACCATTGTATTCAAAAACAAAATCAAAACTGAAAACTTGCATAGAAACCTTGTTTTCTTAAAGGACTGTCTTACGCCAAAATGCTGGTGGAGGGAGCATTTGGTATATGTGTTTATCTAAGGGAAGTTCGGTTGCAACAACTGGCAAGGAAAGGGATAGCTCACGCGGCAAAAACCTGCCCAGGTCTTGACCAGCCTCGGTATGGTGAAAAATGGTGTGATTTCGGTACGATAGGTGAGGGCCGACGAAGCGGTCCCTGAGTGAAGTACCAGGACACCTAAGGAGGATCCTAGAGGGTTCTAATAACTAGGCGATGCACGGGCTCGCGATGCTTAGGACACCCATGTGTATGTCATGGAAGATATATATGAATGTTGATGAAATGATTATTGTAATCTGTTAACTGGATCTCGTTGCCCATCTGGTCCCAACGGAGAGTCCAGAGTGGTACTCTTTTTGTGAAACAAGGGATTGAATGGAAATTTTGAGTTATGAATCTGTGACCATATCTAATTTGTCAATGGATTATTTTTATATTAAAGTTTTAAAGAGGAGTGTGTGCGTACCTATTTTCTAAAGCTAAAGTTAAGAAAGGCATTCAATTATGGGTGGGTGAGTACTTGTTTGGTTCTACCAATTCCAGTGGTAGGGTGGTGGCTAACCCATGGGCCAGATAGGCTGGAATCAGTGGAGTTTTAATCAAACTGAAAAGTCTTAGGATTACTCTAGGATTCGAGTAGTTAGTTAATTCCCTGATAAATTTTTCAATTGAGTGGATCAATGGATGTGCCTGATCTTGATTAGGAAAAAAGCGTTGAATTACTTAGATGATCAAATTATATCAGCGATAGTTTCCTTCTATCTGGTTTATTCAGGTGAAGGATAGTTTAGGTTTTGATCTCGTTAGAAAAATTCGTTAAGAAAATTCAAAAAGGATCGTCCCCGCTTTCCAGGCATGGAAAATTTTCTCGATTTCGATTTTCAGAGTGACCACCAGCCTAGTCTCGTGCCCGGACATTCGTGGGCAAGGCTCGGAGTGAGAAACCCTACCTCGCGCATGAGGGGGCTGCTTCCGCTGTCAGCTCTACTGGGAGTCCGGTATGGGGAGGTGCAGAGGGACCTCACAGTATCAGAGCTTTGTAAGCTAATAAGGGTAAACAAATTCTTATCAGAAATTGATAAGAAAAACATTTTTCATAATGTATTTTCATTCCGTAAGCTTCTTTAATAAAGAATTTTTAATCAAAGAAATTGTTTTTATAGCCTATGGAAGTTCCCTATTTATTTGGTATTCTTGACCTCACCCAGTCTCAAGATATGACTGCGTTCGCCTTCGAGCATCTCATTTCTTCCACTTCAACTCGAACAAGCCGAGCAAGACTTGTATGCCATTTCGAGGATTTATATTTTCCTAACCGACCGGAGAGACAACAGCATAAGTGGTTTGCAGGGCAGTATGTCCACGCCTCTTGCGACCGCTATGCAATGCTGTGGCATAACCTCTCATTGGCAATGATTCTGTTAAAGCTGAAAATGGTGCATGGCATCATTCTATATCATTCGATGCCTCGGAATTTCAGACTTTCATGCCAAGTCTACAGACTCCTTAGTTGTTTTATTCCTATAAGGAGAAAATAATAGCTCCCTTGTCAATAAGTGAACGTTTGTATCAGGGCATGGCTATGGCCCAATACTATCATCTTATGCGACTCCCGAGGAGATTTTGAATGCTGGAGCCGAGCTGCTCTATGTACATATTGCAACTTTTATATAAATAAAGAAATATTTTTTGGAAAAAAATTTCCTATTGTATAAGTGATTGTTTATGGACGATCTAATAAAGAAAAATCTGTTATCAGAGGTAAAATGGAAGTTCTATCCTTTTGAAGAGGCCCCCTGGGAAAATGAAGCCGATCTGTGTTGCGGGATTACCCCCAGTTTGCGAGATGAGGGCATGTCGTGTTTTTCAAGTGGGAGAGAATGTAAGATTCCTCCCCAGCCTCTCAAGATGTCCAGCATCTTCCCCTGTAAATCAAATCCCTCTTTAGAAATATAAAAGATCTTGTTTCTACCAGTTTTGGCCTAGAGAGAGAAAATCTTCTAGAGAGTGGTAATTTAGTTTTTAAATATTTTTGGATGGAAAAATATCTCTTCTTATTAAAATAAGTTTCCCCGAAACAGAAGTTCAAAAAGATTTTCAGAAGGTGCATTAGAAATAAGGTATAATCTGTTCAAGAGGCCTTATCCTAGGAGTCAAGATTTTTTTGAAATTTTAAATTAAGGTTCCTATGGACCAATAAGATTCATCCAAATGTAGGGAGGAGATAAATGGAAGAATAAAAGGAAAATCTCCCAAAAATGAGTAAATACTCACTTAAAATGAAGAGTTGACTAAGAACAAGGTTAATAGTTAAAAAAGAGAGATATTTAGAAGAAATGATGCATTTTTGACACCTCAATATGGGGGAATTTCCCTCATGAAGGAGGCGCCTATTTTGCATGTGTGGGAGAGTTTTGAACTTCCAAATAATGAGATATTTTTATCTCTCCTCTCTCCTGTTTCAACTAGATCCAAAAAGTGGACTAAACTGACCCAAAAATGGTCAAAAATTGACCAAACTGATCTGGAAAATTTTAGAATCAGTTGGCTTGGTTAGAAGCTCACTTTTTCCTATAAATAGAAGCCTTCCTCTTTGTTGAAGCTCAATAGTGTTTTTGCACTGTTACCCTACTTCTCCTAAGAGCCAAAAACTATGAATTTACTCATAATTCATTAGTTTTTGACCTTCCCTCTTCTAAAGATTGGTAGCCACTCTTGTTTAAAACAAGAGTAGATCCCTCAAACCATCAAGCCAAAGGAAAGCTCTCAAATTCTCCTTGTAAGTTGGAGATTCTTCTCTTTTCTATTTCATTTTATGGTTTTTATGATTTTTGTCTTCTCTAATATGAATATGATGTTATGTCTCATTGAAAAAAGGCATTTCCCTCTCTTCTTTAGTAAATCCAATCATTCTTTATCCTAGATGAATGATTAATGGATAAAATCAAGTTTTTTTATAATGTTTCTCTTAAATAAGTAGAAAATGTTTACATTAGAATGATTTAAATACTCTTGGTGAAATTCTAATAAATTTTAGAGAGTTAAAAATTGAAAAATGGTCAGCCATACAAAGGAGGTTATGGTAGAATTTTTTAAAATTATGTAAAATAAGTTTTACTTTTTGTTAAATTCAAAAAGAGTAATTCCCATCGTATATGTATTCTTAAAGTGTTAATTCTCATCCTAGGTATAGAAAAATGCATACTAAAAATATTTTATTAAGAAAAAAGTGTTACTTTCTTAGAATTAAATTCTATGCATAGAACGAAGCATATTGAAATTTTTTATTTTGATTATAAAAGTGTTATTTTTATTATAAATGATTTTTATGCATAAATGGATGCATAAAAGAAATTCTTTTATATTAAAAGAGTGATTTTCATCATAAATGATTTGTATGCATAAAACATTTTTTTCTTTATATTAAAAGTGTGATTTTCATCATAAATGATTTTTATGCATCAATAGATGCATAAAAGATATTCTTTTATATTAAAAGAGTGATTTTCATCCATAAATGAATTGTATGCATAAATATATGCATAAAAGATTTTTTTATATTAAAAGAGTGATTTTCATCCATAAATGAATTGTATGCATAAATATATGCATAAAAGATTTTTTTATATTAAAAGTGTGATTTTCATCATAAATGATTTTTATGCATAAATGGATGCATAAAAGAATTTTTTTTATATTAAAAGAGTGATTTTCATCATAAATGAATTGTATGCATAAATATATGCATAAAAGATTTTTTTTAATATTAAAAGTGTTATTTTCATCATCAATGATTTTTATGCATAAATGGATGCATAAAAGAAATTCTTTTATATTAAAAGAGTGTTTTTTTATCATAAATGAATTGTATGCATAAAAGATTTTTTTATATTGAAAGTGTGATTTTCATCATAAATGATTTTTATGCATAAGGATGCATAAAAGAAATTCTTTTATATTAAAAGAGTGATTTTCATCATAAATGATTTGTATGCATAAACATATGCATAAAAGATTTTTTTATATTAAAAGTGTGATTTTCATCATAAATGATTTTTTTTGCATAAATGGATGCATAAAAGAAATTCTGTTATATTAAAAGAGTGATTTTTATCATAAATGATTTGTATGCATAAACATATGCATAGTGGATCAACGGCTGTGCCTGTTCTTGATTAGGAAAAAAGCATTGAATTGCTCAGATGATCAAATTTTATGAGCGATAGTTTCCTTCTATCTGGTTTATTCAGGTGAAGGATAGTTTAGGTTTTGATCTCGTTAGAAAAATTCATTTTAAGAAAATTCAAAAAGGTGGAATCGTCCCTGCTTTCCGGGCATGGGAAATTTTCCCGATTTTGGTTCTCGGAGTGACCACCAGCCTAGTCTCGTGCCCAAACATTCGTGGGCGAGGCCCCGTGAGTGAGAAACCCTGCCCCATGCATGAGGGGACTGCTTCCGCTATCATCTACCGATGCGCGGAGGGGGCAGAGGGACCTCACAGGTGTACTCATTGGCTTACATCCTGTCATCCCATATTTTGCAACATATCCAATGCATATTGGCATTGCACTACCCATGTCCCTGCATGGTCTTTGATCACTTCAATCCCAAGAAAATATCTCAATTCACCCGTCTTTCATATCAAACTGCCCACTCAATGCCTTCTTGACATGCATAACATATGTAGCATGATCTCCAGTGACAATCAAGTCATCCACATAGATGACAAGCAAGACAATCCCATGATCTGTTTTCTTCACATAGAGTGAAGAATCTGCTGAAGAAACCTAAAATCCAAGGGAGATAAGATATCGGCTTATCTTATCACTCCAAGCACGAGGTGCTTGCTTCAAACCATATAATGCTTTCTTTAATCTGCATACATGAGTGGGATACCTCTCAGGGTGTACATATCCTTTTGGTTGTGCCATATAAACTTCCTCTTGTAAATCACCATTTAGAAATGCATTTTCCACATCCATTTGATGCATTTCCCAACCATTTGTTGTAGCCATAGCAATGATTGCTCTCACAATGTTCCCATCTTTGCAACTGGACTAAATGTTTCATCATAGTCCAAGCCTTGGGTTTCTGCATAACCCTTAGATACCAATGGCGCTTTGTGGCACTCAATGGAACCATCTGATTTGCATTTCACCTTATAAACCCATTTGCAACCAATGACATTTTTGCCTTGTGGTAAGGCAACCAAATCCGAAGTTTCATTAACAAGCAAACAAACGTGCAGGCTTACCTCCTCCTCCTCCTCCTCGTGTTCTTCACTCCAGCCAGAGAAAGAAGCGCTTCCTCTTTCTCTCTTCTATTTTATTCTCTCCAAGGGTTGGCGGATACCAACGGGTGCTAAATCTACCCACCCCTCCATTTTTTAATTTGGAATTTTTTCATTTATAACCACATTAAGGTCTACAAATTTGTGTTCCCACCTAACCATCCTCAAAGCTTGAATTCGAAACTTATCATACTAACCCTCGTTCTCTCCCCTCGATCTCTCTCTTCTCTCTACCCACTTACATACAACCTTCTCTTTATGTACAAAATAATATTAATCGTCACCATTCCCATGCAATGTGCTTACACCAATGGACAACATCGACAATCATGATGCATGCAAATACCATGACATTCCACACACACATGCTTTCAAATACCATGAAAATGCACCTAAAATAACCACAATTGACCCTATTTAAACCCTAAAAATTACTAAAAATGGCTTCGATCCAGGGGACCATAAAAGCATCCCTCACTACCTCAATCATCTTGGAATCAGTCCAATCATTGAACTCTCCTCCATCACCTCCTATTGTTTCATTGTATTGTGCTTTCAAGAACTCTTTGGAAAATGACTTATTTTTCCTTCTACTCATCTTCTGCAACGACGAGCCATCCTCACTCTTGTTATCTTTTTGCTTATATCTCTCACATTCTCTGAGCAACTTTCGAGTATACCTCGCATTATATTTGAGTTCTTGTCGACAACGACCAATCTCACGATCTTTTTCTCGAAGTAAGGCTTCCCAAGAAGTTTCTTCTTCGTGACAGCACTCTTCAAGTTGCAAGGTCAAATCTTGCAAATGTCTAATTTTTATCTCAACTCGTCCCTTATCTTCCTCTAGCAGCTTCACCTTCCTTAATAATGCGTCCATCGACTCACTAGAAAAAACTCGTTCTAGCTCTAACTGCTCTTGCAATTTCTCAATAAGGGCATATAGCTCTTGGTGCCTTGCTTTATCCCCATCGTCTGCTCTCCTCTGCTTGATTGTATCCATGCAAAAGCAATCCACTACACACTCCTCTGGTGATGACAACCAATCGGTAATGTCATTGTCAAAGTCATTCTCCGAAGAAAAATGCACTCGATATTCTCCCATACCGGCATCCACAGCAAAGTTAGAGCACTCTCTCTTTTGCATTATAGGCTCCTCCGTATCAACCATTTGCATTTGATACCCATTTTGAAGAAAACGAGCATACTTATCTTTATTTAATGCAAAGCGTTCTTGGACTACTTCCTCACCAACGGATGTATCACTTCCATATCTTGTCATTTCTTCGGTTGTAGAAGGTGGTTTAGTGAACTCCCTCAAGAATTCTTTAGACACAACCCTCAATTGAACTCTATCCGTGCATGGACCTATGATTATTATCCCTTTATGACACTTTTGAACACATCGAGCTTGTACTAACCAAGGTCATCCTACCAAGATTGGAAACGCTGCACCATAGGAATGCGGTCGCACTATTAGATAGGTAACGCAAAACTCCAATCCAGCTATTATAGTCTTTACTCCTTGAAGCAGACCTAATGGTTTCACTCGACGTTGATCTGCTACTCGATTTGTGGGCTCTAAACCCTTTAGGCCCAACTCTTCCATTGTGTATTTAGTCATGAGATTCACCGCAGCTCCTCCATCTAGCTGTACCCCCATGACCTGATGATGTCCAATTTCTACCGTAATAGTCGGAGCCTCAGAATCCATAAACATATCAATTACTTGCACTCCTGTTTCCAAAGGTTCTTTAGGAGCCACTTCTTTTCTCACCCGCGAACGTCGACGTGCAAGTCGTTGATACATCTGCTTTTGACATATTGGAGAAATCTCCGCTAATGTAGGTAGACTAATAGACACCTCACACCATTCCAATATATCCCATAAATCAAATTGAGGTTTTGGATCAACTTTCCCGACCTTCTTAGCACGTGGTACTTTTAATCTACTAGGGAAAGGTGTTACACCAAGTTGGAAATGAGGGCCTTTTCCTACGCGTGCTATGGGAGGTTGATCAGACGATTGCTCATCCGTCACACTGGCTCTTGACTCTCTGCAACTTCCTCTAAAGATGCCTCCTTAAGCATGCTTACTTTTCCTCCTTCTAATTGGGTTGATTTCGGCAAGCTTTTCGCAGTCCTTTGCACTTTCCCCTGGGATCTAGTGACAACTCCCACCATTGGATGATTATGAGAAAATGTCACCTTTCTAGATTTTCTGTATGCCGATTCTTTCCTAGCACCTACTATAGGGACTACTTCCACTAAATTTGCTGAAGTACTTGGACCCTCATCTACAATTTGCTTCCCTTTGTCCCCTATTAATTTTGCATTACTTTTAGGGCAATCTTTCTCCTCGTGGCCCTCCTCACTGCATTGCTTGCATAAAGGAACATAATCTTGGTGTGCCCTTGCATTCGGGCAATATGCAGCAATGTGGCCTTCTTGGTGGCAGTTCCAACAAATCACTGTTCCTTGGGTAATTGTATTAGGAATTCCATATCCTTGATAACCCCAGCCAAAATATGGCTGATATGGTGACCCTGGCCTGTGTCCCCTCATTCCACCTTGCCCTCGCCCTCGTGGAAATGGAGGTCGGGCTTGTGCGGGTAATCCTTGCTGCAATTGTTGCTTATAGGGTTCTGGGATTCCTCTTTGCATAAAAGGTCGAGGTGGAGGTCCAATTTCATAAGTAATATTATTCTTATCCATGCAATTAAAATTAGTGTTCATCCCCTGCGCTTGCCTTCTCTCATGTGCTTGCTTAATGAAGCAATTTTCCTCTGTATGATTGTTTTTCAAGCAATAAGTACAAAACAAGATTCGTGGTTGATCAGGTACGACTCGAGATACAGTAGGACACTCTGTAGCCAAGTGGCCATAGCCATGACAATTCCCACACCATATATTCGATCGGGGTGGACTTTGCGCACTGGCTTGCATAATAGGCAGCTGTGGCTCTATAGCCATAACGTCCCTTATTGGAGCTCGCACAACACTTAAGATCTCCTCTTTAAATTTTCCCAACACACTTGTCACAATGTCCCCCACCCTTGCCTCACTCACTAAAGGTGGTGGTGGTGTTCCGGTCTGAAGCATATATGCCGGTGCAGTCATATATGGGTTTGGAGGCATGTATGATGCTGGATTTGTATTAACAACCACGTGTGGTTGTGAGGGACCGACAATTGTTGAGACCTCCTGGGGTCTCATAGAGCTAACCATAGGTGATGTCCCCATAGGGCCATAAAGTAATTCCCTCCGTCGTTGTTGTCCCAACTGTACCTCTTCCCAGTTTCTAGCTTCTTGTTTGGCTGCGTTCAAATCAACAGGCCGACGAAGCCCAACATACTTCTGAGCCTCTAGATCCCTTAGACCATCAATCAAATGACGCTTTTGTGTGTCATCATTAGGGGCTGCTACTCCCATCTTCCTCACAATGGTCTCCATGCAATGTATGTAATGGTCAATGCTCTCGTTCACTCCTTGCAACAAGTAGTCTAATTGCTGGGCCAATCTATCTTGAAAACCTTGCCTTCTAAATTTGGCCAAAAAAGATGTTGATAGATTTTGGTACGTGGCCTTGGAGGCTGCATCCAAGTTGCCATACCAACTTGCTGCTTCGTCTTTAAAAGTTGCCGGAAAGATATGCAGCTTTTGATCTTGATCAATTATCTCGTTAGCAACACATGTCACCTCAAACTTTTGTAAATGCGCATCACGATCCTCGTCCCAAAGTCCCGCAAATTGCACAAAGTCGGCTAACCGGATTGTTGCTCTTTGTGCTGGAACAGCCATTTGGAAAAATGGTAATACCTCAAAAGTTGGATCGTCCTAGAAATTTAAAGCTCTAGGTCTTACCCTAGGTAATCGCAGATAGCTTCTAAGTCCTCTAGGCACACTACCGCTAGTGCCTGCAATAGTCTCTCTTTCTTCTCTTGTTGGACTATCAACTTGTACAGGTCGATTGTTGACTCCTAAATCCCTTATTGTTTGGTCATCACACGAAAGATCTTCCCCGCTTAGACTAGAAGGAACGCTAACCTGAAATTGACCGCTATCCAAGGATCTTCCTTGTGTCACGTTCGGTTCTTGCTCTCTCAACAATAGGTTCACTAACTCTAATTGCACAGCGAGACGGATTTCAGCTCGTTCAGCCCTCCTTTTTCTCCTTTCTTCCCTTGCTTGTCTTGGGTCAATTGTTCGACCCTGAGTAGACTCACTCATGCACTTCTCACTTCCTGAGGTTCTTCGTGATTCTCTGGATTATCTAGCTTGATGGACCTTAAAATTGCCTTGATAAACCACTTCCACCAAATTGGTGCATGGAACAAACCAAAGGGCTCTATGGATCTAAGATAATCCTTGCAGTATGTAGCCTTGATCTTACATATCACATCACTGGGAAACCGTGGGTAATATTCTTGAATGAATATGTCCTCCCACTCTTGTCGTTCTTCTTCGTACGGAACCCAGTTAGCAAAACTCTCCAAAAAATCACATGTGTTTACCAATGCCCCTCTCTCATTTGACTCACGGCCACTCCTAAGTCCTTCTGATCCTAGGAGTCGTGCCGTTTTTTTTTTTGGGTTTTTTTGTTTTTGTTTTTGTTTTTTTTTAAACTCCTAAACCCTAGTTGTCACACGCAAAATATATACGCCGAGATATCGCGTAGCTACTAACTAGCTAGTGATCTCCCGGCGAACGCACCAAAAAATGATTGGCCTTCCTACTCTCTAGTCCAACGCACTAAATACCCACTAAAACAGTGAATGCATCCTAAATAACAACCACACACAGCCTAAATCCTAGAAACACACACCGAAAAGACATCTTTTTGTATGAAATAATTTACAATGTTTTATTTACACACACCCACACAGACACACAAATGGAAAAGAACAAACTACTACAACCCAACAGATCATCAAGACACAACTTCACCATTCTAAACTAAATAAAGAAATTTAATGTCAAAATGGTTTTGTGTAAATTGTTTCCAAGAATTTAATGAAAAAGAACCGATATTTCCAACACTTCCACGTTTCAAATAATCTGCAACAGCATCACTGCATTCAACATTTGGCTAATCTTCACTTCACTCCACCCTTCACTCTCTCTTTTTCACACTTCAAAACTCTTTCTTTCTTTCTTCTCTCTCTCTACTCATTATTCTCGTGAACTCTCTTCTTCTTTTTCTTTCTTTCTCTTCCTCCTCCTGAAACACAAACACAAGAATAATGCATACAATCTAATACATTCTCTCACACTCTCATGCTTTTACTTTTAAGTATGCACCATGTCAAAGTGATCAAATCTCTTTCTCTCTCTTTCCTATTTTGCATGTACACACATAACGCAGTCATATTGCCCTCTCTCTTCTTTCCTTCTTCTTCTACCCACACACAATGTCTCCTCTACTTGCTATGGTTCCCCACCTTCTCTCTCCTCATTTTAGCTTGAGAGCATGGAAACCTCCCACATGCACACACACATTTCTTTCTCTCTCTCACAGTCTACCATGGGTGGCCTTCCTAGGTGTATGCTTGCTCTCTTCATGAGCATCCCCTTAGCGGCCCGCCTTTTCAGGTGTGTCGGCCGGCTACTACAAGGCTAAATAGTCATGGAATGCAGGTGTCACTCCTTGCCAAGCACACAACCGTCTGGCTCTCCGGCCCATGTGTGCTTAGTTGCCTCGCTGCAAGCCATATGCACGGCTAACCAGTAGGGCACACACCTTGGGTGGTCTCTCTTTCTTTGAGCGCCATCTGGCCTCCCTCATGACATGCCACCTTGCTCTATTCGTCGAGCCTTGGCGGCCTTCTATGCACAAGCTGACAGTTGGCGGCCACCCAGTAAAGTGCACACCCTAGGGTTGAGCCCATCCCGGCTCCCAAACTTGGGACACGGCTTATAGCCTTACCGCAAGAGCTCCAAGTGCTCTAGCCCTATTGCGCATGACGCTCAGCTATGCCCACTATGTGCATGGCTGCAACCTTCAGAGGGGCTCCACGCGTGTAGTATTGAGCCCCTTAGTTCCTAGCACTCCAGCCCGGCCATCCACCATAGGCGCACGACTACTCGCTTGCCCTTCAGCGCATGACATTGCGACCATCCTATGGTGCACAGGCCACCACAGGCCCTCAGTCGCGCAGAAGCCCACCATCGCATGACATTGTGACCATCCTATGGTGCTCAGGCCGCCCACCCCCCACAGGCCCTCAGTTGTCGCAGAAGCCCACCATCGTGAGGTGAACGGCGACCTGCCTTCCCTGAGGCACATGGCTCACGAGCCTCGACCAGCTCACTGCATCATCGCACCCTCAAGTGCATGGCGCACCAGTCGAGACCACAGGCTCTAGCGCTCCATGCGTCGGACCCGGTCTTTTGGTATTAGCACAGCAAGGCGGCCTCCTCACCAACCTACACGCGCCCCCTCTGTGTTGTGTAGGCCAACACTTGGCCAAGGGCTTGGCCTACGTGCAACAGCCAACCCTCCTCCTTGTGATGCGCAGGCAGCCAGCCCGCCTTCTCCTTGTGATGCGCAGGCAGCCAACTTCCATACAAGACACGCACACACCCATACTTTCTTTTTATGTACATAATTAACAAGCAAACAAACGTGCAGGCTTACCTCCTCCTCCTCCTCCTCGTGTTCTTCACTCCAGCCAGAGAAAGAAGCGCTTCCTCTTTCTCTCTTCTATTTTATTCTCTCCAAAGGTTGGCAGATACCAACGGGTGCTAAAACTACCCACCCCTCCATTTTTTAATTTGGAATTTTTTCATTTATAACCACATTAAGGTCTACAAATTTGCGTTCCCACCTAACCATCCTCAAAGCTTGAATTCGAAACTCATCATACTAACCCTCGTTCTCTCCCCTCGATCTCTCTCTTCTCTCTACCCACTTACATACAACCTCCTCTTTATGTACAAAATAATATTAATCGTCACCGTTCCCATGCAATGTGCTTACACCAATGGACAACATCGACAATCATGATGCATGCAAATACCATGACATTCCACACACATATGCTTTCAAATACCATGAAAATGCACCTAAAATAACCACAATTGACCCTATTTAAAACCTGAAAATTGCTAAAAATGGCTTCGATCCAAGGGTCATCAATAGGCGTAAGCATCAAAAGAGGTTCCTCAATAAGGCAACAAGTCATACAAAATGGTGGGGGAACAATATGCAATATGCAAGGATATGAAAGGTTTAAAACTAGACATATCCTTGATCAACTCCTCTCCTTAGTACCCAACTATAGGAGGAAATTGCTAAGCAATTTGCTAGACATATCCTTGATCAACTCCTCTCCTTAGTACCCAACTACAGGAGGAAATTGCTAAGCAATTTGCTAGGTCCCAAGGAAGAGGACATTAGCTTGTCTAATTCCTCCACAGCAAAGTCAGAAGATGACTGTCAAAACAACAAAAATAAAAGTAACAGATAATGCCCTAGATAATAGTAATGTTTAAAGGGAAGTAGATATCCAAGGAGTAATATTGGATGGAGGCTTGAGACTAAACCTACTATTAGAATCCATAGCAGAAGAACTCGACCTCACAAAATATTGCCATGCTCCTTTTGTTGTAAAGATGGTGTATCCGCGTAGAGGTCCAACCCCTAGGATTAGTTTGAGGAAAACATAGTCAAATCACTGGATATCGATTCCCAATCATATTTCTAGTTCTCTAAATGGAGAATGAGGGATCATATCTGATGCTATAGGGAAGACCATGGCTCAGTCCAAGGTAAGATCAAACATGGTTGGTACAAGGAGTAGATCACAATCAAAAAAGGGAAAAAGAAGGTGAAAATCTCCATGAACCCCAAGAGGAAAGTGAATCCCTTTGTCACGCCACTATATGCAAAAGGATTAAACATGTTGGAAGGGATTAAAGAGGATGAAGGGGAAAGAATCCTTAAAGAAAACCCACATCTCATACCCTTATTCCAGCTAGACATAGAAAGGATTGTGTCTAGGTACTCGGCATAAGTACTAAACATGCAACCTGCAGAAGAAACTGTAGCTAACACATAAGCATTGTCAGAGGAGTAGACAAAAGAAGATGAATCCTTAGGGAATTCAAAAGAAGATGAATCCTTAGGGAATTCAAAAGAAGACCTATCAGCCAAAGGGCTAAAAGAATGTATGGAGGCAATGCGCTACAAAGATAGGGAGTAGCAGTAATCCATCAGATTACAAGAGGAGGAGCTCATGGAGCTCTATCTGGGGATAGAGGAGCACCTGTATATATACAATAAAAGTCAGCGCAAAATTGGAGGAAGAGAAATGCAAAATGAACTCTAAGAATTGTTGACCCAATATAAAGATGTCTTTTCCTGGAGCTACACAGATATGCCTAAAATTGACCCAAGCTTCTACCAACACAAAATAAACATGAAGGAAGATGCAGTTTTGATTAGGCAGCAAAGGTATAGGATGAACCCCAACTACGCCAAGAAAGTCAAGGAGGAAATTGACAAATTATTAATAGTGGGATTCATCCAACCAATCAAAAAAGAAACTTGGTTGAGACCCATAGTGATCATGCCTAAGAATAATGGCAAGCTAAGAGTTTATGTGGATTACAAGAAGCTAAATGCACCTTACCATACTAGACCCATTTCCATTATCTTTCACAGACTCAATGTTGGATACTATAGTAGGCCATGAAATGTATTCCTTCCTCTCAATAGATTAAGTGGATACAACCAAAAGTTAGAATGGCACCCAAAGACATGGAGAACACTGCATTCATCATGGAATGGGGAGCATTTGCATCAAACATCATGACCTTTGGACTCTGAAATTCACCCCGTAACATTCAAATGTCATGACCTTCGAACTCCGAAATGCATCTCGCAAACATTCAAACGCATGGCACAAGAAATTTTATATGTTTATCTAACAAAATTCATGTGTGAATTCAGTGTCTTTGGAAAGTGTGTGGAGCTTCTGCATCATCTATGCCTATGCTTAGAAAGATGCAAGCAAACTAACCTAAAGCTGAATGCAATTAAGTGTGCATTTACTGTGAGGGGCAAAACACTTCTTGGAAACATGTCCAAAGACCAAATTTCTATCAATCTGGCCAATGTCTAGATGATAAACAAGCCGATTCCATCGCAAAACATGAAGGAGCTAAGCATATTTGTTGGCCAAATCAAATGGCACAACTAATTCCTTGGGCACCTTGTTGACGTAGCACAACCAAATCAAATGGCACAACTGATTCCTTGGGCACCTTGTTGATGTAGCACAACCACGATATAGTCTCACAAAGAAGGGGGTAGAATCAGAAGAGCACAAGAGGGCCTTCCAAAGTCTGAAAATTTTCTTTCTAGAGCACCGATAATCCAACCACCGGAATGGGATAAGACGTTCCATGTGTTTGTGGCTGCATTGAACACAGCAATTGGAAGTATGCTAATGCGATAGATAGAAGAAGGGTGGTATAGGCCTATTTATTATGCTAGTCAGTTGTTGTCAAATGCTAAGAAAAATTACAGCACCACTAAAAGAGAAGCCCTGGGACTGATTTACTCAGTCAATAAATTCCTTCATTATCTGCTAGGTAATCACTTTATGTTTCATGTAAGCCCTACTGTATCTGGTGTGAATAAGCCAAATTTGACTAAGAATTTGCCAAGGTGGATGCTTCTATTGCAAGAATTTCAATTTACCATTGTGCACACTCCCAATAATAAAAATGTAGTAGCAGATTTCCTTAGTAGAATAGACATAGGAGAGAAGCCTACAAGGGTGGCTTACGAGTTTCCACATGCAAACCTGTTCTATTCAGTTTGTAACATGCAAAGAAATTGGTACTTTGACATGCTGGAGTTCATCACAGAAGGAAAATTACCTGACATGAGCAGAGATCAATGGAAGACACTAGCTCTCCAAAGAAGGTACTACCTTAAGATTGTAGGAGCTTTTGTACAAAAAAGGCATAGAGAGAAAGTTATTTGTAGATGCATACCAGACCACGAACAATCCATCCTAATAGAAACACATCAAGGAGTGTCAAGTCGGCACTACTTTGAAGAAACAATGGGTAAGAAAGTCTTGCAAGCAGGCGTATGGTGGCCCACTATACTTAAAGATGCATGGGATCATGTCAGGCAATGTGATGTGTGTTAGAGGATCGGACACTGGAGAGACGAAAAACTCTCTCACTTGTAGCAAGAGTAGCATGATCCACGTATAGCTCAATCCAATGGGATTTGCATCCCTTTCGGAGCTAGGGATTCAACCCGTACCGGTGCACAAATGCTTATCCACAAAGGGAGAGAATGCTAAGAACACTACTACCTTGACATAGACTTAACACACACACAAGCTCAATCTTGCCATTGCTCACTCACTCATCATCCCACTCATTCATGCATCCAATACGAGAAGAACGCTAAGCTAATGCATACACAAGCTCAAAGCATACTTCATTCTCAAGCACTTACTTCCCTAGCATGCACACAAACCTTGAAGCTATCAACAAAGAAACATGCACACTAGAGAATAGACATGAGAAGAGAGACAAACATCATCTCATTGCATTGAAAAAAAGAACATTTCTCATACAATAATGTAGATGGGGAGAGAGAAGAGCTTGCACCTCTATGAAAAAAGAGGGAGAGCTAGTCTCAAGAGAGCTCAAACATGAGTTTAGCCCAATGTGTCCATAAGCTCTCAAACGAGCCACTTTTTATACAAAAACTCTAAAACTCTCAAAACTTCCCATGTGGGATTATTCTTAAGCCCACTCCCACACTCATCTACAACTTGGAACTCTTTACAAGAGCCCTAAATAAGAATGTCACTTGTTTTCCTGCTTGCATCTTTGTGATCACCACTCTCCCCTTCCTATTTTGCACACATCCTCGAGCGCGGTAGAAGCAAAAGCTGCAAAAAAATAATGAATACAAGTAAAACCTTTTATTGAAAAAAAACCAGCAATGACAATCTCACACGTGAGCATACAAGTGAAAGGCTGATTAGAGTTTTAAAGAGTGCTAAAATAGGTGAGTAAAGACTAGTCAAAGTGAGACTAAGTGGTAGATAGTGCTATGCAAAGGCAAGTGTGCTTGCACACCACAGGTTATGACCGCAGTCTCAATGTCCTACAAGTATTTAAGTTATTCCTAAGTGGCAAACCTACTCCTAAATATGAGCAATGGTGATTGGCCTCTTCTTCTTCTTCTTCTTCTTCTTCTTCTTCTTCTTCTTCTTCTTCTTTTTGAGGTGTGTGTGTAAAAGATGATAAAGAGGAAGGTTCCATCCCAATGAGACCCAAGCAATGGCCAAGAGACCTCCGCCAAGAGAATCTAAAGGCCGCTAAGTATCTTAAGGACAACATACCCTTTTCTTTCTTTTTGACATAAGGAGTATCCCATGAAGATGAGGGCATTGGTCTCGAGGGCCCATAATGTACCCCAGAGTCCTACCAGCATCTATCAAGGCGATAGAGTCCTTGAAGGTTTTTTTCTTAATTTTTTAGACGTCGGTGTTCACCCCATGGAAACCAAGGCATCGGCCCCAAGGTGCTAAGACAACCCCACAAGCATTCCACATGGCTGTAGACACGTCATGTCTCGATTCACTTGTATATATTTTTTAGGGCATGATTTTGTAACTTTTTTATTAATCCTAGCACCTAGCCCATACCTAAGAGGTAGCTACCACTAGGGATAACTAATATACTTCGAGAACTTGGCATACTCCGTTGGTATATATCCTACACCGTCTTCAAATAGAAATACCTTCTACTAAGTCCTCTAAGAATCTAGAAATCACTCACCACATTTTAACAACTAATCTAAAACTTAAACCAGCCAACTGTGTGTGAGCATGCAAACAATATATCCAAAAGTTAAAAGCACATAAAGAACAAAATATTATGATTTGAATACACCTGTTGTAATGCTCATTGATGTTGTGCATTTGCATTGATGCATTGCTGATGTTGTGCAGATTGCTTCTCTTTGCACTTTGTAGGCATTGCATGTCTCCCCCCCTTCCTAATTTGTGTGCACGATAGGTGGACTATTGGGGCGTGGTTGTATGCTCTTGTTTAGCTGAGATCTCTGCAAAATTTTTATTAACAAACAAGAAAAGAAAAGAAAGGAATAAAATTTGTTATTGGTACCAATCACCGAATATAGCCGAGGGGAAAAACCCAGTGGGAGAAAAGTGCCCTGGCTTGTTGATCTTATTGTGGAGTCGACTCGATGAGCTTACCCTTGCACTGGTGGTGGATCCGTATCCACTTCTGCTGGAAAGATGGTATCAATCACTTCAAGATGCAAGGACAACCCTGTACAAAAATCGGCCTCTGGAGAAGGTGGTAGAGGAAGGAGTGCTTCCTCACTATAATATGGCATTGGTTCTATGGGAAGGTTAAGCAAACAATTCCGATTTTGGAACTGCTCAATGTAGGTACTCATAGTGATCCAAAATTGACATGTTGAGGCTTGGGGAAGGAGGGCTTGCAAGATAGGTGGTTGCAAGTCATTTATGTATGTATCCCTCCATTGTTGTGCTTGAACCTCCTCAGGTAATCTATGTTGATTTGGTCCTCTCTCTGGTACTCTCACATTAAGAAGTTTATGGTGTTGGGGTGTAATTCCCACAATTTGTTTCATTAAGCCCGTGCCATATCGTCTAAAGTAAGAGCGGCATATCCAACAAATGTGTGAAGCTTCTCCTAATACGAGTCTTGCACACTCTTGACAATGTGGAAATGGGTGATGCTGTTGATAGAATAAAGTGACAAAGTGATGCCCACAGCAATTTTCACCTAAGGGAGCATAAAAGTACCTAGAATGAGTTTGAAAAGGAGGAGCACTATAACCCCTGCAATGTTCACGTTGAGTACTATCAGGGTCAATGCATGGTGGACATGTATCTCGCCAAGTATCCATCAGGAGGTATCTTATCTTTGACGCTTTCTCTGCAGATTCGCCTTCTTTTTCGTAGCCCCACGTTTGCTTCCACAGCTGGCTCTTCAGTCACCACCTTATCTCCAAACCCAGCCCTTCAGCCTTCGCCTCCTCTGCCCGGCATTCCAAAGCTGTCACCTAAGCTGCAGGTGCTTGCGCCAACTCGCCTTCTACACGGCCTCCGCCTTCACGCCTTAGCTGCAGCTACTTGCGCTGCTTCTTCCTTCACAGCGTAAGCTGCAGCAGCAGCTGCCGCCCTGCTCTGCAGTCACCCGTCAACCTTCGCTTTAAGCTGAGGCGCTTCTTGCCTTCTGCGTTCAGTGGCCTGCCTTCTTGCCGGCCACCACTGCCTTCTTCTATAGTCGGACAGTCACCTTCACGCCGGCCTTCGCACCAGCCCTTCAGCGTCTGAGTCACCTGGGCCTTACCTTCTACGATGAGCCACTCTCCTTCCCAAGCTCTCACCACCCGACTACTCGTCTCGCCGGCCCCTTCACCTGAGTCGCCGGCCTTGCCCTTCGGGTTTTTTTTTTTTGCCTTCAGCCACCTAACCGCTGACACCAGCCACGTCTTCGCCTCTACAGCCACCGCCTCCTTGCGGCCACTTCACGGCGGCTGCACACCTTCTCCTCTCCTTCACACTCCTTTCTCTGCACCTTCCTCCGCACCTTCACCTTCTTGTGAAACGAAGGAGATAAGATCTGAGAGAGAGGATGAAACGGCCGAACACTCTCTAGGGAAAGACGTGCAAAGTCGCCTTCCACAGAGACCACAGAGACACGCAGCGTGTGCCTGCTCAAAAGAAGTGCTGGCTATGGCGACAACTTCAGACTTTTGCCCTTCCGGCCCTTCAGTGCCGGTCGCTTCCACACCCTTCAGCACGTGGCTTTTTTTTATTTTTTTATTTTTATTTTCTACAACTCCTTGTAGCAGCCACTTCACACTAGCCTCTCCTCTTCCCAAGTGGACCTTTGACGGCTTTATTTTTACCTCCAGCATTTGCTTCCCTCTTGCTACAGCCAGCCGCCCACACGACCTTAGATGCAGCCAGCTAATATTGCATTAAGCATTAATCTATTGCATTATTACATAATGCAATAAGCTTAAGCCATAATGCATTAATACATTAAGCACAAGTTTAATGCATAATACATAAGCTCACACATAATGCATTGAGCTTAATGTATTATTCAGATTTTTGTTTCTAATCTATGAACAAAAAATGAACACAACGATGAAAACAACCATGGAAAGCATGTACATGAATGAGAAAACATTAGCGAGAGTAGATCTCAACCGCACAAGTAAGTACTAATCTATTTTTTCTCTTCTAAACACTAGCTCCGAGATTCCACACTCATGCTAACCCTAAACCTAAAAACAAAAAGAAATAGTGGTAGTAATGCAAGCTTCTCAACCGGTTTTGAGTCTTCTCCCCGACAGCGACGCCAATGGAGAGACAAAAAACTCTCTCACTTGTAGCAAGAGTAGCATGATCCACGTATAGCTCAATCCAATGGGATTTGCATCCCTTTTGGAGCTAGCATCCATCACTATCCCGCCCCTATCCGTCACATCATAGCAGATCACTCCCTCCACCTCTCTCATCTCCTCCTCTTCCGAACTGTCTCCTCTAACTCTTCTCCCTCTATCTCCTCTCTCACCGCGTGCCCTACTACCTCCCCCACCAAAGCACCCACCGCATCCTCCACTCCCACTCTTCCTACTATTGCGGGTGAAGTCACGACTGGGGGATTGTCTACGTGATGGTGGCTCTGAGCCCTGACGTGACGGTGGCTCTGAGGGAGTACGTGATGGTGGCTGTGAGCTCTGACGTGACGGTGCTTGGGAGGGTGTGCGTGAGTGTGTCTGGGATGAGGTATGTCTCCTCGGTGGGCGTGGAAGAGGAGAAGCTGCATGCCATCTTGTCGGACTCGTAGGCATAGATGACAGTGGAGTGCCCTGGATACTCGCGGTAGGGGTATAGACACCAGGCATGGAAGGAGGGGGATGGGCATACATGTACTCTCTGTAAGCTCAACTGGACCAGGATGGCACCCAAAATGATTTAGCATCTCCATCAGCCAATTGCTGTATGCATATGGATCGGATGAAGAACCTGGAATATCCATAAAGAATCTACAAAAATAATCCTCATGTACATCATGGGCTGTCTCTTGACTCACACAAATATCATCATCCAAGCCACCTATCAGCCTGCAAACCATAGAAACAGGAAACACAGTCTCGTGTATACACCCGTCCAAAAACGCGTGTATACACCCGTCCAGAAACGCGTGTATACACCCGTCCAGAAACGCGTGTATATCCACGTGAACAGTCTGTGCAGACAGGATACACGCAGATATACATGCGTTTTTACACGCGACCTGCGCAAAAAAAAATTTTTTTTGAAAACGGCCGACCTCCGACAATGTGTCCTTATAAAAGGCCCACTGTCGTCCCTATCAGAATCGTTCACCCAAAATCGCAACCAGAGAAGCAAAAGTACGGAGACAAACCCAAAAAGCAAAGAGAAAATAGCATAAACAAATCTGAGGACAAATCTGAGGAAGGAGACAAGGCAAAGGACAAACTGACTCACCTCTGAAAAAGTGAGTCTTCTTTCTTGGTCGGTTTTCTTCACTCGTGTGTACTCCTTCTCTGCTCCTTACACTTAGGTTTAGTGTGTGTTGGAAGAGGCAAAAATGAAACAGAGCAGATATGTCAGTTCAAAATGTTTATTTGGGGAAGGCGGGTTATTTTTAGTTTAAACAGGTCGTCGCGTGTAGAAACGCGTGTATTTTTGCGTGTATGATAAATTAGCCGCGTTTATACACACGATTTAAATGATCTAGCTGCGTTTATACACACGATTTTCAAGAAGTAGCCGCGTTAATACACACGATTTTTATACTTTCATTAAAAACATATTATGATTTTGTGTATTCTGGTTTGTACATAGGATGTCATCAACCTCCTCAAGCAGGGGAAGATGAGACAATGCGTCATCGTAATCACGATGTGTGGTTGGAACAACGGATCAAGTGTATGTGTAATCGATGTCAAGGATGTATTGTACGAGCACATCGAATTACTTTGAATCACATCTCCATGTATGGAGAATGGAATCAAACAGGTTTAGAGGTGAGTAGATGTAAATTGATGGTATTCAAATGACTCATGGTATCCAAATTAAATTAATGGAGTTATAATATATAAACTCTAATTGAAGCAAGATGCAGTACCACACCCTAACATGGTGCCCTACGCACGGCGAGAGCACGCAAAGTGTCGACGAGATGATGCTGGAGCTTCGGGATCTATTGTCAGAGATGAGTGGGAAAGGGATGACAATAGCCCTGCACCCCACGAAGTTGTGGAAGAGGAAGTGTTTGATGATATGGTGCGGAATCTTTTTAAGGATGATCCCAAAGGTATGGACGACGATGATATGGAACAAGAGCATCTTTACAAGGCTTCATCGACACCGATTTTTGAAGGGTGCACATTCTCTATTTTACGCTCTTCACTTGAACTACTCAATATACAAACAGTTTATGGATGGAGCAATGCAAGTCTTGACGCATTATTGAAGTAAGCATTCTAACTTGCAAATTTGAATTAGTGGTTTAAGGTTTAGGATTTAGGACTAATTGATGATATTGGATGCAGGCTATTATCAAACATGCTTCCAAAGGGACATAGACTACCCACCTTAAGAGACATAGCGAGGCGCTATGTGACATCTCTTGGAGGATTGGATTATGATCGCATACATGCATGCGTCAATGATTGCATTCTCTTTCGTGGGACGCATAAGGAGGCTCGACATTGTCCCACTTGTGGTGAAGCAAGGTATAGAATAGATGTGAAGAGTTTTGATGTACCTTGTAAAGTCTTGAGACACTTTCCTATAATTCCTCGCATCAAACACATGTTCAAGTGCAAATCCATAGCAGAGCTCATGTCATGGCATTCCTCACATCGATCGGATGATGGCATGTGGAGAATTCCCGCAGACACTCCTGCTTGGAAGCATATTGAAGATGAGTGGCCCAGCTTTAAAACAGAGCCCAAAAACTTGAGACTTGGCCTAGGTATGGATGGAGTGAATCCATTTGGTTTCAAAAGCACCGCATACAGCGTGTGGCCAGTTGTGTTGGTGAATTACAACCTTCCACCATCAATGGCGATCAAGAAGGGACATTTTATGTTATCCCTTCTAATTCTAGGGAAACATAAAGTCAAGCATATGGATGTTTATCTTGAACCGTTGATTGATGAGTTGGAGAAACTATGGAGAGGTGTTGCGGTGGTGGACATTAGTAGGCCTCCCTCCTCTCGACACTTTGACTTAAAAGCAGTGTTGATGTGGACAATGCATGACTTTCCAGGATACAGCGATTGTTCTGGTAAGAATTCTAATTACCTCCCTACTCTAATACTATTGGCTATATTAATTATAAATATTGACTTTATTATTCTAACTTTTATTTATATTTTAACAGGTTTAAAAACATCGGGTAAACATGCATGTCCTGTTTGTGGCCCTTCGTTAGTACATGAGTATGCTGACGGTTTGTGTAAGACCATATTTGATAATCATCATCGATTTCTCCCCTCAGATCATCCTAAATATGTTGCTAGTAAGAGTAACATTCCTCCACAAACACTTCGTGCAAAAGATTGGAAGCGTATTTGGGAGTCTACAAATATTGCGTATTTGGGAGTCTACAAATATTCTTCCTCCAGATGGCATGAACAGGTATAGTAATGTTTTTCAATCTTGTTTTGTGTAGTCTCTAACTGGATTAAAGGTCACATAGAGCAATCCCTTGTGTAGGTACTCCATTTTTTTTGGCTACCATATTGGACCCATCTTAAGATCAACCATCTTCTTGATCCCATGCACATCTTCAAGAATGTGGGATCTGGTATTTGGGAACATGTTATTGGTTAAATGAGACAATGTTAGCGTACGTGAGGACTTGCGGGTCGCAGGACGTATGCGTCAAGCTTGGCCACGAGAGGAGGGTGGGCACGTTCGTCTTCCGCCTGCACCATGGATTATATCAAAGAAAGAGGAGAAGCAGGTAAAGCAGGCCATCACCACTTTGCGTACTCCCACTGGATGCATGAGATCATTGAAGGGAGCCTTTACAACCACTAAGAAAAGAGGCGTTGAGCAACTATATGGGTTGAAGTCCCACGATTGGCACAAGATGCTCCAAGTAAGTGTTTTCCAAGTCTTGTAAGTTGAAATTAAATTTTGTAATGCCATTAACCATACGTACATGTGCTCTTATGTGCGCAGTTCATACTACCTACTAGCATCGACCATTGTGCAAATAGGAGTTTGAAAAAATGTATTTATAAGATGGGCGAGCTTGTGAGGTATGTAAAATCCATGTCAGATCACCCTTCATTATACCTTGCAAAATGAACGTGCATGAGGTATAACGTACTATTATTTATTTTTCAGATATGTTAGTTCCAAAGCAATTGATCCAGCCACGTTGGATGATGCACGTGTTATGGCAGTGGAGGTGGTTTGTTTGGTAGAGGAGACTTTTCCGCGAACCATTCTCACAAGTCAACTACATCTCATTGTGCATTTAGAGGAAATCGCTTTATGTGGCACTGTGCATGCACGTTGGATGTTCTTCCTAGAGTGCTTCATGAACACCTTAAAAGACTTTGTGAGGCAAAGTGCAAGGCCTGAAGGAAGCATGGCCGAGGGTTGGTTGATACAAGAGTCTCTTGTATATATTTCAGAATTTCTTGGTCAGGTGGACAGCTCTTTGCCACAACTATGGAGCAATGAAGAGGACTTGAGGATGACCTCTATTGTGCCTCAAGAAAAAGGACAGAGTAAAGTAATTGACAGAACATTGATTGATGATCTCAATTTCACTTGCATCCTTAATAGTGATGTGATGAGCAGATGGGTTACAAGATATGAGGATGCAAAGACAAAAAGGCAAGCAGAAAGAGCTCTCTTTCGGAGGCAACATGGCTCTCGTAAGGCGTACCCTAAGCATCTAGCAACACTTCCGAATGATATCCATGTTGATTGGTTGCATGAGAAAATGGAGAGAGCAGAGAGCAACGAGGGGCTGCATATCACGGCGGAAGAATGAGAGTATGCACGAGGATGCATGTTAAAGGTACATAGAACTAATGTTTTGCATTGGTTGTAAGTGATTTGCTTTTAATATTTATTCACATTGCTTACACAAATATTGCTTCTATTTTGGTCCAGTGCACTATGTTCAATGCTATATGGTGTGAAGGCAAGCATTTTCGAACACAAAGAATTGATGAAAAGAGGAATACACAAGATTGCGGTGTCATTAGTAGCTTTGAGGGAGCTAATGGAAAAATGGATGATTATTGTGGCACAATCCAAGACATATTTAGGCTTGACTTTCGTCGCTTCTTTGTGTATGTTTTGGATGTCAAATGGCAAATAAACGTGGTGGAAAAAGGACCTAATGCAATGATAAAACGCCATGCAAGTGGCTATGTAACTATTGACTCTAAAAAGTTTTGGCAAACAAAGAAAGATAGGCTCGTATTGCCACAACAATGTGAGCAGGTATGCATTTTTTACTAATGTGTTTCATGTACATATATATCTAAGCTCGCATACCCCTTGACTTTTGATATGCTAATTAATTACTGCAGTATGTGTATTTGAGTAGGTTATCTATCTACCAATGGTACATGACATTAAATGGTGGTACGTCATCCCTATTGCACCACGTTCCAAAGTGATGTATAATACATTCACTGATATGGAGCATATGGAGGATGTAACAAGCCGCAATGAAGATGATGCCGAACATGCCAATGAAGATGTTGTGATCGATGATCAAGAAATAAGAGATGATCATGATAATGAGGATGAGCATGCCATTTCTCATTATCATCATGACAATGACCCTACCATTGAGGATGATGGTGATGTTAATGAGGATGATCAGGACATCGATACCATTATCAATGGACAGAATATCGATAGTGGAATAAATTTAATCGTAGCCTTACAAATTGATCAAATGGATATTGATGTTGATCGTTTGGCAAGGATGGATCTTATTGAAGATGAGATAGAACCCTAACCAATCCGTCACTGTATCGTTCTAAATTGATGACATTTCTATTGTATGTGTTGTCTTTTAATTATCATCTTATGATTTATTTTTAAATATATTTCATTGTTGTAAATGCATGTAGTGGGATTGTGTAATGATATATACTGTAATGTACTATGAGATGGTTTAAAGAAAATAGTTTTTAATTTTGTAAAGAAATTCAGTTTTTCTCTACCAAGCGTGTATTAATGCGTATATTAATGCATGTATTGATGCGCGTATTATTGTGTGTATATACACGCGCTTATACACGCGCTGATAGATGCCAATATACATGCAAATTTAAATGCCAAAATACACGTGTCCGATTCTATTCAAATACACGTGCGACCATACACGCGCCCGCGTATATTAATGCATGTATTGATGCGCGTATTATTGTGTGTATATACACGCGCTTATACACGCGCTGATAGATGCCAATATACATGCAAATTTAAATGCCAAAATACACGTGCCCGATTCTATTCAAATACACGCGCGACCATACACGCGCCCGTAATTTATCGCGCAAATTTAAATGCCAAAATACACGTGCCTGATTCTATTCAAATACACGCGCGACCATACACGCGCCCGTAATTTATCGCGTGTATGAAACGCGTGTATGGCAGCATTGTCTTGTAGTGTAAAGTGAATCCTCCTGCAGATAGTTAATCAAAACATAATAGACTAGGATAAAAAGCTACACTCTGCACTATGGGAATTCCACATAACATTCCACATAGCATACAATGTAAGCATTGGGTTCACCCCAAAAAATGGCCAAACCCAGGCTTGAATTCACAAACATTCTGGTTAAAATGGCTAATGGTCTTGTTACCAAACCAATTGGAATGTTATGCAACCTTAAGATCAAGGTGTTGAATCATCGAGTGAGGCATACGCTCATTGTGATGGACTTTTCCAAGCAACCTGATATGATTTTAGAATACCATTTACCATTAGGAAGTGAATGGGGTCTTCTTGGGCCCTTTAATTTGCCCAAGCCTAATCAAGGTGATTAAGGAATAGCCAAATGGGGGGTTGCCATGTGGACTGAAATGTTGGGTTTTTAAGAGAGGTGTAAGAGTGGTCAAAGGGTGCACTTTTTTCCCAAAGGGGGGGGCAATTTTACAATTTTCGGACCTCCATAACTTCTACATACAAGCTCCGATTTGAGCGGAGATTACAGATCCGTGATCTACGCATCAAGAGCTTTCCATAGATATGTTACATGATATGGTTTTATCCGATAGATTTTAAATTCCATTTTTCCTCCAAAATTCAAATTCGAATAAAGTAGCCGTTTTGAAGCTTCTAATTAGAAAACGTTTCTTCTTAAGAGAAAAGGTTTGACTCCCTTAAACTGCCAAATAAAAGGGCCCAAGAAGCCTTCCATTGAGGTCCTAATGCACATGAAGATAAAATGGTCCATTATTGGTCCAAAAATTATGTCTACCTACAATTTGATGACTCAATCCTTAGGGATCTTTGGACTAGCCGCGCACATCCTATAAGTAGTGGAGGACTTTTTGAAAATCATTCAGACACCACCACTTATTCAACTCTGTTACAATGCTTCTATACTCGTAGAGAAGTGACCTACAAGGATTCTTAAAAAAACTATTGAGCATGAAGATGATCTAAACTAGATACATATGATGGCTACTACAATATATAGTTAGGTAACTAGAGGATCTACATAGGTTACCCTAATGATGAGGAGACCTCCCCAAGTTTTTACCATTACGAATGATTCATGCTCTACCTTATGATGTTGAGGGGAATGGTTATAGTGAGCTTGAGTCCACATGGGATGACTCGGATATAAGCACCAATGGTGGTGATGAGGAGTCTAAAGCAGAGATCAAAAGCGACAACAATTCCTCATTTACCACAAGTAAAATAGAGCTGACAACATCAAAAGAAACTATAGGGAATATAGCTCTGAATTTAATGTGGATTCCTAATATAAAAGAAGGGATGAAGTTCTTCAAAACACCAAGGAGCATCTCCAAAAATGGTGAAGATGTAAATGCTACACAGCCAATCATCATAGAAGGCTATGAGAGTGGATAACTATCGTCTAATGGCTGCAATATGTGGGTGCATTCGATGCACATTGCAAGTTTATTGATAACTAGGGAGAATAATTACAAAACATTATATATTGTAACACTCCTCCCACTGAGGTTATAGCCAAAATTGATGTCGTGGATGAACCAAAGCTTTATCATTCCATGAGGCAGGAGAAGAACAAAGAATTGGTCCAAAAAGAGAGGGAAGCAGAAGCTGTAGCTAAGGCAACTGAGGAAAATCAGGAGTTAGCATCTAACTTGCATCCTACCCCAAAGCATTATAAATCTTTTACAATTGGGGACCACAAGCTAGTATTTGATAATGCCCTCCAATGCCTTCTCCCTCTTTGAGTTCCAAGCTGAAAACCTTAAGTCCATTCACACTCACACCCTTCTCTTCCCCTTCTACATAACCTTAGTCCCTTAATAAGCTTGAGTTTGAGGTTCTTGCTCTGAATCTTACTGTTTTGGAAGGGAGGGATCAAGGTATTCCATCCTCACAGTTTGCTTCATACGAGCCATACTTCCACGAAGTGATAGTGAGAAAATAAATCAAGATGATGATATCAATCGCATCGTCGACAAAAAGTAGTCCATGGAGCGATGAAGCAAATTTAACCCTTCTCAAAGAGCTGGATTCGTGCCATTGAAGGAATTGGGCGATGAGCCAGAGCATTGTCCACAGAGCGATTAGGTAAATCCAAGCCTGATCAAAGAGCTAGATTTGCACCGTTGACAGAATCGGGTGGGGAGAAGAAGCCAGAGTGATAAAAGAATTTGGCGGCTGTCCATGAGCGATGAAGCAAACTCCCACCCTACACGAAGAGCTGAAATCTCACCGTCGAAGGAATCGAGAGAAGACACGTTTCGTCCAGCGATAGAGAAAATATGGTTTAAGACTATCCTCAAAATTGTGCCGTCGAAGGAATGGGCCGATGCTGCAACCGTCCATAGAGCGAAAAGAAAAGTTAAAAAATAGTGAAAATAATTCTCGTGCTATCAATGATACCCGACATTTTTTTTGAATATTTTCTCCTTTTTATAAAGTGCGATGTCATCATTGTGAGGATGACATAATCCCTACACGTGGCTCTTCGATGATGATGTCAGCCCTACATGTGGTGAATCGATGCGATGATGTCAGCCCTATAATAATGTCTATATATAGTTGTGCCTTGTTTAAATTTCAAATTTTTTTCTTTCGGTCCCCCTTCCTCGTGCCGTAGATTGGTTTTGGTCCCCCTTCACTCGCGCCGCGGGAATTCAGTTCACCACATGATTAGCAATTTCGCTTCTGGTTGGTTCTTTGTCCTCATGCCATGGCCATCAATTCGAGCATGGAGTAGGTGGTTCACTATTATGATCCTTTGGAAGATATAGAGACACTTGAAGATGAAAAGATGCAGGGGGAAGAGAGCTTGAGCTCTTGCAAGCACACACACACTCACAAAACCCTAATAGAGAACACACGAGGTGAGAGGCCGAAAGTCTTCTTCTTCTTCACTCAACACTCAACACTCCATATACAAGATAAGAGAGTACACAAGTATGAAAGGTACTCAACCAATACATACAAGGGTTCTCTATAGTGTGAACCCAACTAAATGAGCTGGCGCTATAACTATGCCAGTCTCTAGAATGGCTGTCACACAACCTGTCATCCCACTGGCCGCATATCACCCAAGATCTCACCAACCATGCCAGTGGTGTAAGTGTGGGGCCTATCCCCCAGGCGGGTCATCAGTGTCCACCGCCTCACTAGACGAGCTCGATATCTCAACACTCCCCCTCGAGCTCAACTCCATCTCATGTACACCAAGTGAAGCTCTGAATCTGCGGAGCTTCTCTGTACCCAATGCTTTGGTGAAGATGTTAGCTACCTGATCCTGTGTGCTAACATAAACAAGGTCAAGGTATCTTGCCAAGACCTTCTCTCTGACAAAATGGTAGTGGACCTCTATATGCTTCGTGCGAGCATGAAAAAACTGGGTTCCTGGCCAACTATATACTGCTAATGTTGTCACAGAAAATGACAACTTGTCTATCCACTGATAGACCCAAATCTGCAAGTAGCTTTCTCAACCAAGCTACCTCACATGCTGCCATAGCAGCTCCTCTGTACTCGGCCTCCGTACTGGATAGAGCAACCGTAGGCTGCTTCTTGCTGCTCCAAGTCACAGCAGCACTCCCCAAAGAAAACATGAAGCCACTAGTAGATCTTCTATCTGAGATACTACCAGCCCAATCAGTATCTGTGTACCCATGTACACATGTCTATGTCCTAGTCTCATAAAATAGTCCACAATGCAAAGTAGACCTCACATACCTCCATATGCGTCTCAATGCATCCAAATGCGGTTTTCGTGGAACCTGCATAAACTGACTCACCAACCCAACAGCATAGCTCAAATCTGGTCTGGTGATCGTCATGTAGATCAAGCTTCCTACTATGCGCCTATACATAGTAGGATTCTCTAAGATCTCTCCTGAATCTACACTCAACTTGCCATTCTGATCCAATGGCACGAAAATAGGCTTACAGCTTGTCATACCATACTTGGACAACATGTCCAAGCCATACTGTCTCTGCAGTAATCCAATACCATGTGGTGACCTAATCACCTCAATGCCCAAGAAATATCTGAGCTCCCCCAGATCCTTCATCTCGAACTTCTGTCTAAGCAAGATCTTTACATCAAAGATCTTTGCATCATGGTCCCCCGTAATGATCAAGTCATCTACATAGATGACAACAAGCACAACCCCTCTATCACCATGTCTCACATATAGCGAGAAATCTGCATTGGCTACATGAAAGCCAATAGTGACAAGATATTCAGAAATCTTTTCAGACCATGCTCTTGGTGCTTGTTTTAAGCCATACAAGGCTTTCTTCAACTTGCAAACATGCTCGGGGTGACTCACATCCTCATAACCAGGTGGCTGCAACATATATACCTCTTCTTGCAAATCCCCATGCAAGAATGCATTCTTTACATCCATCTGATGTAAAGACCATTGCTTTGACGCATTCACTGCTATCACAACTCTCACTGTTGCCATCTTGGCAACTGGGCTGAAAGTTTCCTCATAATTAATGCCATATGTCTGCGCATACCCTTTGGCTACCAATCTAGCCTTATACCTGTTTATGCTTCCATCACTGTTATGCTTTACTTTGTACACCCACTTGCATCCAATGGCTTTCTTGCCTTCAGGCAATTGCACTAAATCCCAAGTTTCATTTCCATATAGTGCATCCATCTCCTCATCCATAGCTTTTTCCCAACACACATTTCCAACAGCCTCATCAATGCATGTGGGCTCTACAACCTGCACAACCTTTGCCATATATGCATAGTGATGTGCCACATAACCATCATAGGTAAACCTCTGCACAGAGGGTTTTTCACTCTCCCAGATCTTCGCAGCTTTTTATTCATGGCTTCCATAGCCTTCTTTACACCAGGTGTTCTCATAGCTGGGATCCCAAGCTCCTCTCATCAAGGCTCATATCTGAGCCACTAGACACTCCATCAACATGAGAATGCCCTGCAGAAATGTCAGGCATACCAAGGGGCTCAACCACTTTCTCTTTTCCTTTACGTGATGTACTAATCACATTTGCAGAACTGGCATTATGATGCAGCCTGCCACTCCATGGTCTATCAACAGACCCACTAGATGAGGACTCTCCTGGTCCACTCAAAGACTGTGATTGCTTACCTGCATTCTGTGCAACCACACTTCCACTCACATCAGCCCCAAGAGCTTCTTTTTCAGCAGCATACCAGCTGCTCATCTCATCAAAGACAACATCCCTGCTTACCCTCAACTCACGTGTAGCAGGGTTATAACACCTGTATCCCTTTTGCTCAAGGGAATATCCAATAAGCACACATTTTTCAACTTTTGGATCCAGCTTAGTTCTCAGCTCATCTGGCACATGCACATATGCAATGCATCCAAAAACTTTCAGATGAGACAAATCAGGTTTTCTACCAGTATATGGCTGCAGTTGGAGTCCTGTTCATGATGTGTACTATTGTAGAAACAGCCTCATCCCAATAGCTATGCGGCATATTCTTCTCTTCCATCAATGCTCGCGCAATCTCAGCAATGTGCTTGTTTTTCCGCTCAGCAACTCCATTTTGCTGTGGAGTGTATCTGCATGTAAACTATCTCCGAATATCATTCTTCTTCAAAAATTCAGAGAACTCATTGGAGAAGTACTCTCCCCCTCCATCTGACCTTAGGCACTTTACATATTTCCCTGTTTGCTTTTCAACCAAAACTCTAAAATTCTGAAAGTGAGTGAACACCTCACTCTTCTCCTTCATGAAATATACCTACAATTTCCTTGTGTGGTCATCAATGAATGTCACATAATACCTGCAGCCTCCCATAGACATGGTCTTCGTAGGACCCCATACATCTGAATGCACAACATCTAGCGCATTTCTGCTCACATATCTGTTATGTGGAAATACATGCTTTGTTTGCTTTCCAAATTGGCATGCTTCACATATTCTCTGCATACCTTCCACCTTAAACTTTGGCAGCCCTGTCACAATTCCTTTAGTCTGCATAGACTTCATTCTCTGCACATTCACATGTCCAATTCTTTTATGCCAAATGTCTGTGTCTGCAACGATTCTTGAACCATTTGCAAACATCGCAGCACTCATTTCAGGCATGTCTACATTCAACGTAAACATTCTGCCCACTCTGTTGTCTTTTGCAACCAACCTGCACTTGTCTTTAAAGTCTTCAACATAACAACCATCTGGGTTAAACCTAACCTGCAAACCCTGCTCAATCATCTAGCGGCCAACTGAAACCAGATTCTTTGTTATGTTCGAAACGTGAAGTACATCTGCAAGGTACTTCACTTTGCCATCCTGCATAGACAATGGCACATCTCCAACATGGGCAATTGGATGAGTAGTGTCATCCCCTGTTTCCACAAAACCTGGTCTTTCAAGGTTTTTCATCTCCTTGAACCACTCCCCACCATGACTTGTCATGTGGTTCTAAGCACCTGAATCCACATATCATATATCATCTTTTTGTGATGCTTCAACATTTTCAGACATGGCATTCACGACATGCTGCATAACAAACAACCTTTCATTATCCTCATTGTTTTTGCTTGAGGATGCATAGTTGTTCTGCTGCACTTTCCCATTTTGCATGTCAACCTGCTTCTTATAACATTCAGCCTGCACATGTCCAGGCTTACCACAATAAAAGCATTCACGTGCATCATTATATTGCCTTTGCCAATTTCCACGTTCTCTTTGACTCCCCCTGCCTCTGAATTTACCTCTTCCACCTGTGTGTTGTTGACGTTATTGTTGTGTATTCTGGGATTGTTGTTGTTGCTGCTGCTGGCCATAATTTTGATTACCTGTTCGGCCACCTCCTTGACCGCGTCCATGGCCTCCTCTACCTCGTCCTCTTCCTGAACTTGTGTAGAAGGCCTGTTGCTCTGAATTGTTTTTGTTTTAAAACAAGATCTTTCTTTTATTTCAGAGAGGGGAATAATTACAAGAACAGAAGGGGAGGTTCTTACACCTTTACAACTCAAAAGTTGGATGGAGGAATCTTACAGATACAATATTATTCTCCAATTTTGTGTTGCACATCATCATTGCATGTCCTCTTTGCTAATCTTATCTTTCTGGGGACAGGAGAAATATTCCTTGTGATGCGTTGTTTGCGAAGTGTATCTTTTAGCAATTGATAGAGGGATTGATATCCTTTTGTTCTAATGCCCACCTCATCGCATGCATTCTGAACCTCCTCGATGCTTAGAAGATTGGTAATATCATCCATTATATCTCATTTTCAAGTACCTGACATATCTTCTTGTGGTGTGGGTCTCGAATGATGGAAAGAATGTCACGCCTCCTCACACAACTACGTAATATTTCTCTAAAATCTTTAGGACCATTATCACCACATGCTTTAGAAAGTTCCTGTCTCACAAACCAATAAAGATTACCAAAAACACCTTAATCTATTGCTTATAACAACCATAATAACCAAAAAATACCTTAATTAAAATTACTTGAACAATAATAGACAATAAACAAAAAACACACCTTGCTACATGGATTCTTTGCTTGCGAGCACCACCACCAACTACGAGTTTTTGAATGGTATTTGATTGTCCTCTTTCGCTCTCTTTCTCCCACACGGGGGTGCTCTTCATGTGAGAGATTGTGTCTTGTAGCTTCATAACACGAGCCTCTTTCTCTTTGTATCTTTTCTCTAGCTCTACAATATTATTTTGTGCATCTTATAGTGCATGTTGCACACTACTTTGTGAGTGGAGGATTTGGAATCTCCATGCATCGCTCATGCTTAACCTTCTACAGTACCCACCAAGAAGCCCATTCTCACCCTCTCCAACAAACTGAATAAATGAAGGGAGATCAGTGAAGGGTGGAGGATTTGGAATATCCATGCATCGCTCATGCTTAACCTTCTACAGTACCCACCAAGAAGCCCATTCTCACCCTCTCCAACACTGATTGAATAAATGAAGGGAGATCAGTGAAGGGTGGAGAACAATGCGAAGAAGGATCATTAGGATATAAATATCCATCAACCCAAAGATCCACATTAGTCCGACCCTGTTGTCTTCTTGCATGCTTCTCATGTGCATTCAGACGTTCTTTCTTGATTGGTGCATATTCATTCAATATGCGAATATGCAAGTCCATCTTCCGCACTCTTATTGAATCTGAAATTTTTGCCATTCAAAAAATGAAAGAGACTATTATGAAGTTACTCAAGGTTGTCCTATTGTATTAACAATAGGGCTATCCTATTGTGAAGAGGGAGAGAGATAGAGAAAGAGAGAGAGAGAGAGAGAGAGAGGGAGATAGACCTATTATATTCGTAATAGGAGAAGAGAGCTTGAGAGAGAGAGAGAGAGAGAGAGAGAGAGAGAGAGAATGTTAAGCAGAGGTTGGTAGGAAACGTGATGAATAATAGTAATGATTGAAAGAAACGGAATGTGGGGGGAATTTCAAATATGACTATTAAAGTGGACTAAATAAGATTGAAAGCATAGATATCAGTGATCCTAGTAGGGGTTCTAATAGCTAGAAAGAGAATCCTAGAGAGAATCCTAGTTCAAAAATTAGAGAGATCCCCTACTTTTAGGCCCAAAAGTAGGTATCATTATGAGCTTTGTCTCCTTAAGCCTCAATAAAATTAGTCTTAATTCCTTAAAATTAAGGATCCTTACAGGGCCCTTTTTATGCTCAAATACCATGATCCTATATGGTGATAGTTAGCTTCTTAGTCTTAATTCCTTAAAATTAAGGATCCTTACAGGGCCCTTTTTATGCTCAAATACCATGATCCTATATGGTGATAGTTAGCTTCTTAGTCTTTCTTTTGTGTGTTTTTTCCTCTCTTAAAAAAAACAATGTTTATTTTCTCACCTACAAAAGGTCACTAAAAGCTGAGTGGGAGTACTTGGCATACTCCATTGGTATATTTTAAGGTCATTTCATGGATAGGTAGGGATATTACTAAGTCTATGAAATAATATGGTCTTAAAGCTTCTCTAAGTGGCAATTAGAAAGTAAATTTTACCTAATCATAAGGTCTTTTTAGTTCTATGAATTTATGTAATGTTGTGCAAGAATAATTTTAAAGTTGAGAGTGAGTTAGGATACAACTGAGAAAGTGGAAAAATCAGGTTTTTATCGAGTTTGCATGTCCAATGTTGCAAGTTATAAATCTGGATCTGGTCTACACGACTATACCTCAATAACTTGTAAATCAAACTCATCTAGCAAGCTCATCATCAGATAACCATAGGTTATAAGCATGCTCCAATTTGACGTCACTAGGTTGATCTTCCCCCTCACTTGGGTTTCCTAAAACATAACCTTCAGCTGGATGGAAAGGCAATAATCTCTGTGCATCTTGGCTATGAAAGGGCATAGGTACTATAGGTAAGTTGGTCAAGTATCTCATGACCTGGAAATCATCTATAAACTCGCCTATTTCTACTAGAATAGACATGGTGTGGGTAGGAGAATTTCATCAAGTGGTGGAGTGAGCACAATGTAATGTTCTTGCCTCCATTGCTCCATTACCTCATCTTGGGGTGTTCTTACTTGGTTAGGTCCACTGATCGTGTAAACAACACTTAGGTCATCATGCCTTTGAGGTGTTACTCCTAACATGGATTGGAGTAATGTAGTTCCATAACGTCAAAAATATGCTCTACATTGCCAACAAAGGTGGAATGTGGCAAGAAGCATACGCCTTTTACATGTATGGAACCGTAGGATGGAATTGCATTTAAAATAAATCGATGAAATTTCCTCCACAACAAGTTGCTCCTAAGGGTGCATAAATGTAATGTGAGTGTGTTTGGAAAGGTGGTATGCTAGACATTTCCTGATAATACCATTCTTGACAATCCAAATCTAAATATGGTGCATTTGTGTCACACGCGCCAAGTGAAATCCATTGCGTCGTGAGGCTTGTACATTAGCCAACGGAGTTATGAAAACCTTGTGCTTTCAGGCATTTTCTTTGTATTGTTGTGTGCTCAACTCTTCATCTTTTTAAGGGTTTTTTTTTGTAAAATATGTGGTATGTGTTGTATGTTTTAGTATGGTTTTAATATTTACCATACTTGTGGAATTTATGTTTTTGCAATAGGCTCCTTATTTGTGTGAATGTAAGTTATTAGGGAGCAAAATTTTATTTGAGGGTACAAATATTGAAGTTGGTTGTACATCCCCCTTCCCGCTTCTTATAATCCATGGACTTCTCGAAGGGTGATGTAAGCCTTTTGAAGCCAATTTGTCCATCTTCCTTGAGGATGAGGTAGGTCTGATGAAGAGCACTTTGGCACCATAGCAATGTTGACATCTAGTTGTAATGCTGGGCAAATGACTCTTCATAAACCTAATTAGACCTATGGTTTCTTCTTTTAGAGGATATGTGAATAGTTGAAGTTTGTGCAATACATCAAGCATCTTCGTTATAGTAGATTCATTGTACAAAACCTATGGAGATAAGGGTGAGCTTGATAAAGAAGCTACATGTGAAGCCTCTCTTAGTGAAGCACAAGTTGCTGAAGTGGAAGCATCCTCTATTTCCTAATGCATTGTAGAGCATTTTACCATAAGAGCTAGGTACTATAAGACCTAGGTAATTCAACTTGTATTTTGAGAGGTGCAATGTGATCTCCTCTCCTACATAAGTTTTTATAGTTTTCAAGCTTTCTTTGTGTCGCTGCCAAAGTTTGATTTGTCTAGCTTGAGATTCCTCTTGAACTTGAATTTTCTTTTGAACATCCCATTCTTTTGTAGCTTGCTTATAATGGGTAGCACATAATGCTTCCTCAGTGATAGGCCATATTATTTTTATTGTTTTAGGTAGCTTTTATAAAAAATTTTAAATATTTAAGAATTAAAGAAAATATTGGTTTTTCGAAACCGATTTCTTAGCCGAGGGATGAAACCTTACGAAACAAAACCCCAAAAACCTCGAAACGAAAAAAACCTCGGAACGTTTCTTGTGACTATGCTAGAGATTCGCCGCCATCAAAGAGAGCTCATGCTTAGGTAGCACACTGAGAGATAGTGTCAGCAAGGCGCCTCTTGGACCTCCATCACAGATTTCTTTGGGTCACAACCACCGACTATCATGGCGCGGCAGGAGTAGCATTAGGATCAGCCACTCTTACTCCCATTAAAGAAGCCAATGGTTTCAACTTCATCTAGAGTTTCTACACGTATTGTCCATTGGGGTGTAATCTTGCATACCCTGAATGGTCCTTTCCCCATATATTTAAGCCTTTCCTTTTCATTTCATACCCTGAATGGTCCTTTCCCCATATATTTAAGCCTTTTCTTTTCATTCCAGACCTCATACATAAGTACAAGATCTCCAACATTAAGTTCCTTATCTTTTATATGTTTGTCAAAACACTTTTTCCTTTTGTTTTTCTCAACTAGCATAGTTTGCATTGTTGGTTATGTCTCCTTCTCAAGTCATTCCAAAGTGAGCAAATGTTCAACTAACTCATTACCCCCAAGATTTTTAGTTACAACCACTTTTAATCTGGGTACCATGAACTCCCAAGGCATCACTACCTCAAGTCCATAAACCATCTTAAAGGGTATGCAGTGCCATAAGGCCCAAAGTGAGCAAACGTTCAGCTCACTCATTACGCCCAATATTTTTTGTTACAACCGCTCTTAAGCTAGGTACCATGAAATCCCAAGGCATCATTACCTCAAGTTCATAAACCATCTTAAAGGGTATGCACCTTGCAACCTTACATGCAGTGCGATAGGCCCATAAAGCTATTGCGAGTTTAAGCTCCAAGTCATTGTGTCGAGATTACTTGTTGGTTTTTTTTGGAGCCTTCATCTCTCACTTGAAGGGCCTTATGGCTCAACTTGCATCAGTGAATGCGAGAATGGATGAAGATGATGCAGTGGCTGTTTTGCTCAAAGCAGTCAAGAAGGTGTACCCCACCTTGGTCACCACCCTAAAGAACATACCTAATCCCACCCTCGAAGGAGTCATTCAATCATGTCTTGATGAAGAAAAGAGGCCAAAGGGAGCAGCTGAATCTTTAAATGCAACCACTTCATCGACTATCGACGGCGAACAAGCTTTGTCACATCAAGTGGTCAAAGTAAGATGTGCCCATTACAAAAAGGTGGGTCATTTGGCAAATAGTTATTGGATCAAAAATCCCAACAAAATGAAATGTAACAAGTGTAAACAAACGGGACATATCACTTCTAAATGTCCTAACAAAGAGTCAGAGGCAAACTTTGTATCAGCCTCTACCTCTGCGCTGAGAAATTGTTTTAATTCTCAATGTAATCACACCTATATTCCAAACCTTGTACGCCTAATGTTATAAAGTCATCCTATATCCAATACCACCTATTCCATCCTTTCATAGTTGGTATTGAGGGGGGGTATTAAGGGACTAAGGTTATGTAGAAGGGGAAGAGAAGGGTGTGAGTGTGAATGGACTTAAGGTCCACTAGCTCACCTATTTAAAGGTAGAGCTATGAGGCATTTTGTATTGAGCAAGGCCTAGTTGTATTCATAAACAACTTAATAAGAAAGATATTGTTCTTGTATTTTGTGAGCTCTTTTCCTCCACACACTTGATCTAGCATGAGCACCACGTTTTCTCAACAAAGCTGAGGCAGCAACATCTAAGCAACCATTAGAGAAGAAACTAGTAAAGGGTAGAACTAATATATCTAAGGCAAGAACTTTCCTTCAGAAAAACAAAAGAAATTGTTTACTGAGATAAGGCAAGCACAAGAGTCTACACATCTTCTCATCCCTAGGGCACCATTCCTAAGAATTGTAAGAATAGTAAATGACAGTATCAAAGGGCAAGGACATTATAGATGGCAGAGCAATGCAATGGCATGTCTACAAGAAGCTTGTGAGAGTGAAGACTTCCTTATAGACTTTATGAATGATAGCTTCATATGTGCTACCCATGCAAGAAGAGTCACTTTAATAGACACAGATGTTATATGCACATTATGAGTACATATACTAGGAGGCTAACCCACATTAGGCTTGTGAGCATGGGAGCATGGGAACAAGCTCTAGTGGAGCATGGGTTAGGACAGAGGGGGCACTTAAGAAGGGAGCACTTGATAGAGGTGTAGGGTGTAGGGGGCACTTGAGGAGGCGTGAGAGGAGGTGTAGAGGAGGGCGCGAGAGGAGGTGGAGGGGGGCTATGAGTGGGCCTGAGAGGCTTGAAATAACCATGCATGGCATGGACATGTCCATGCATGGCATGGACATGTCCATGCATGGCATGGACATGCCATGCATGGCTACCACATGTGATGTCCATGATGGGCATCACACGTGGCCGCCACATGTAATGCCTGAGTGTGGGCATTACACGTGGCCACCATGATAAAAGACAGATAAAGGGAGAGCACACACAAAGAGAGAAAACCCTAATCCATTAGTTTAACCCTAACCAAAGAGGGAAGCCATATCCACTCTCACACAATGCATAATAGAAGAGATCTACACACCACACACACAATGTGCTATGTTCACACACCAAATAACCCTATCTAATGTCCACACACTGTGGCCAACTGGACGCGGCCATTTATTGTCACACACATGTTGCTATCTACCATGCCAGAACATAGCGTGCCTAGCTCTACGCTATCATAGAGCTTGTAATCTCAACAACCCCTCTTAAGCTCATCATGTACAGCCATAGATGAAGAAGATGAGATTGGGCTATCAACACTTTTCTTCTCAACACTCCCCCTCAAGCTCATCATATCCATCTCTCGTACTCCAACCCTGTCTTCTTGAAAGTACTCAAACTTGTCCTTTCCAAGTGACTTAATGAATATGTCATCCACTTGCTCATATGTCTTCATATAAGACAATTCATCTGTCCATCCAACACTTTCTCCTTGATGAAATGATAATGGACCTCTATGTGTTTGGTCCTCGTATGACAGACAAGGTTACTAGACAGTTGTATACTGCTCATGTTGTCACAGTATATGACAACTCCATCATCACAATGCTGACCCAAATCATCAACTAGCTTTTTTAGCCACATCACCTCACATACGACCATAGCCGCACCTCTATGAACTTCCTGCCCAATCTACATCTGTGTAACCATACACATTCAACTCTTTCCCTGACTCATAAAATAGACCATAATGGGCAGTGGTCTTCACATATTTCATAACCCTCATGACAGCATCCAAATGAGGCTTCCTAGGACTCTGCATAAACTAACTCACTGGTCGCACAGCATAACATAAGTCCGGCCTCGTAATAGTTAAGTAGATAAGACTACCACAACCATTTTCCTGTACATGGTGACATCTTTCAATTCATCACCTAAATCAGCCATAAGCTTCATATTCTGCTCCAAGATGTCATCATAGGCTTACAACCTATCATTCCATACTTTGCTCACATGTCTAAGGCATACCACCTTTGCACTAGCCATATACCATGAGATGTCCTGATTGATCACCTCAATACCAAGAAAGAATCTAAGTTCACCCAAATCCTTCATGTCAAACTATAAAGATGTCTTCACATCCTCAATGTCTTTGCCATAATCACCTTTGTCACAATCAAGTCATCCACATAAATGACTATCACAACCAATCCATTCTGTGTCTTCACATACAGTGAAGAATCTGTCTTCTTCACATAAAGTGAAGAATCTGAGTTTTCCACATGAAAACCAATGCTCGTAAGATACTTGTTTATTTTGTCACTCCAAGTTCTTGGTGCCTGCTTTAAACCATACAATGCTTTCTTCAATCTACATACAAGTGTGGGATACTTAGGGTGTACATACCCCTCTAGCTGTTCCATAAATACTTCCTCTTGTAGCTCACCATTGAGGAAGACATTCTTAACATCCATTTGAAATAGATTCCATCCACAAGAAGTAGTCATAGATATCACAGACCTTACTGTAGCCATCTTAGCCACTGGGCTAAATGTCTCATCATCATAATCCAAACCATGTGTCTGCATATCCTTTTGCAAAACCAACGTTGCTTTATACCTCTCTATTGAACCATCTGATTTACACTTCACTTTGTAACCCATTTATAGCCAATCACATTCTTATCATCTGGCAAATCTACCAAATCCCATGTGTCATTATGCACCAAGGCATCCATCTTCTCATCCATGGCTATATCCCATGTTTCCTTGCCAATAGCCTCTTCAAAACATGAAGGCTCTACATGCTTTACCAGTGATGTCATATATATGCATAATGCATAGCATAACCGCTGTATTTCAACCTCTGTACATTGGGTATCTCATTCTCTGTGATCTCCTCACATCACTGGTTGTGGCTCACTATCGAGCTCCATGTTCTCTAGCATGTGGTGGCACATACCTGTCATTTCTAACACTTGGAGTTCTTATTTTTGGAATCCCTAATTCTTCATCAAGGCTTTTTGAGCTTGATGAATCATAACCTATAGTACCAATGCCAGCACCTTCCACTTTCTTCTTTCCTTTGTCCACAACACTACTCTCAGTGCTCACATCATGTCTCAATCTTCCTAACCATGGACTCACATTATCACTGGATGACTCAAGTGGTCCACTCATACTCATAGATTTCTGCATAGGAAGATTCATATCCTCATTTGCATCTATGTCATCAACTATGACATGCTCACTTTCTTTGTACCAAGTTCCCATCTCATCAAAGATCACATCTCTGCTAATGACAACCTATTTTGTCACTGGATTATAGCATTTGTATGCTTTTCTCTCTTGCGCATACCCAATGAAAACACATTTTTCAGCCTTTGGATCCAATTTCCTTCTTCTCTCATCTGATACATGAACATATGCAACACATCCAAAGACTTTCAAGTGACCAATATCCGGCCTAAATCCTATCATCCTCATAATAGGTGTACTCTCATGTATAGTTGCGGTAGGAGTCCAGTTCAACAAGTACATTGCAGTAGCACATGCTTCTGCCCAAAAATAATTTGGCATAGACTTCTCATTAAGCATAGCTCTTACAATCTCACCAATGATCTTGTTTTTCCTCTCAGCAACACCATTCTGCTGAGGTATGTGCCTGCATGTAATTTGTCTTCTTATCCCATGCTCTCTCAAGAAGGCATCAAATGTATGTGATGTGTACTCACCACCACCATCTGTCCTCAAACACTCGATCCATTAACCATACTATTTTTCCACCAATGCTTTGAAGTTAATGAACTTCCCAAGTGCTTCACTCTTCTCTTTCAAGAAGTAAATCCAAGTCATCCTGTTGTAGTCATCAATAAATGTGACATAATACCTACAACCATTGATAGTTGGAGTCTGTGCTAGACCCCATATGTCACTGTGAATGATTTCCAATGGTCTTCTATTGATTTGACCATCTTTTGGAAATGGCAACCTTGCCTGCTTCCCAAATCTACATGCTTCACATATATGATTACTACCATCATATTTGAACCTAGGCAAACCACCAACTATTCCTTTTTCTTGCATAGATTTCAGCTTTTAAATATTCACATGCCCAATTCTCTTATGCCAAATATCAATGTCTGGTACAACCCCTTGACTTTTTGAAAACATGGTAGAATTCAACTCTAGAATGCATGTACTCAATTTGGACAATCCACCTTCTTTCTCCCCCTTTGCAATTAACTTGCAACCATTTTTGAAGTCCTCAACAAAACAGCCATGTTGATTGAACCTGACTTGCATTCCTTGATCCACCATTTGACCAACCGAGTGCAAGACTCTGTAATTTTTGGCACATACAACACATCTGACATGGTTTTTACTCTGCCATCATGCATACGCAATGCCTCACTACTACCAACATGCGTAATAGGATGTTTAGTATCATCTCCCTAGTAGCAACATAGCCCTGATGTGCAGGCGTCATCCTTTCAAATCACTCACCATGGAATTTCATCTGGTTTGATGCTCCAAAATCCATGTACCAAATATCATCACTCTCCCTTTGTGATGTCGTAGTACCTATAACATGTTTCATGGCAAACAAGTGATCCTCATGTTGTGCATTACTAGATAATGCATAACTGCCATGCTGCACTCTTCCACCACGGAAGTCATTCTACCTTTTATAGCAGTCTCTAGCCATATGTCCCATTTTACCACAGTAGTGACACTCAATGTTACTAGCATTCTGATGCGGTGTTTGCCATCTCCCCCTGCCTCTAGATACAGATATTCCTCTAGCATGAGGGTGAAAACCACGACCACCTCTAGCACCGAATGATGGCTGAAAATTTTGTTGAGGCTGTGGTGATTGATCATGCCAACCACGGCCACCTACACGTCCTCTTGGGCTAAATCTCCCCCTTCCTCTAGCACACCTCTATGAATAGAATGCTTAATTCCTTGAATTTTTATTTGTGCTAGATGAGGCACCTATTCCAAGTTTTATCTCTTCCATAATAAGCAATGAAATCGGCTCATCAAAGTCTGGGGGGTCTCCACCTCTAACCCTGAGATAGAGGTTTCAAATGCCTTGTACTCTTTACCCAAGCCATTCAATGTAATGGCTATCAAGTCATCATCATCCATAGGGGCACCAATAGATGCTAGTGCATCAGCACATTCTTTGATCTCTTGCACATAATCATTTACACTTCTATTGCCTCGAGTCACCACACCATGAATCTTCTGCTTCAATTGCATCTTCTTTGGTGTTGTAGGCGTATCATACAACTTTACCAAAGTATCCCATGCATCCTTGGGATTTTGTGTGTCCTGTATATGGCATAACATGTTGTTTGTAACATATATCGAGAAGTAATGCAACACTTTGAAGGCTCTCTCTGTCCAATTTTGATGTGATGTAAGTTGGGTAGGTGTTGCATTCATTTGGGGAACCCTTGGCTCCACCTCATCGCCTGTCACCAAGTTCCATAGGCCTTTGCCTTTGAGAAAATTTGTCATACGACACTTCCAAATATGGAAGTTGTGCTTGTCAAGCTTCTCGCCAATAATTTTATCAGGACTATCACTCATTTTGTTTACCACAATACTCACTGAGGATTTACAATAATCAACTCAGACATGCACATACACACATAAACCTCGGCACCAATGTTGTCCACAACCCAAATTTTTTATGGCGATAACTTCTTGGACTCAAAAACACTGTTTGCAAATGTTGAAAATAACCTCGCACCGCTCAAAAATTCTAAGAAATGCATCCAAAATAGTCCTCCACTTTTCAAAAACCTTTAATTTGCTCGTATTATGCATACAAGATCATCCACATAGCATTTGGGCTCAACCATGTACAAACAGTCCACTTTGCCTTGTTGTGACAATTTTTTCGAGCCTTTCAATCTTCCAAAACACTGGGAAATGATCAAATCAAGTGTGGAATATATGCATTAACATCCATACATCCTCCATGTAGTATATAAACATCATTCGAGGTCATTACATGCCAATTGTTGTACTCTATTTTGATAAAAACCTATAAATAGTGATTTATAGTCACTAATCCCCCTCTAATCACTTTAAATGAGATCCAAATTCAGGGCCCAAGAATTCATTAACTCCATGTGATGTTGCTCCACCTCCGTGTAAGAGGAATTGATCCAATTTTGAGTAGTGAGTGAGTAATTGATGAATTAGTAAGCTCTGTTTTGCTAATTACTGGCTTAATCCTCTACTAATCTGCTCCAAATCAGCTCCTTTCCATTAAAGCTTGCAAAAAACCAAAATTTTCACTTGCTTTAGGCAACTCAAATCTTGTTTGCTTATGTCAAATCACCTGCAAAGGGTGTTTAGCTTTGCTTACCCATGGTCCTTAGCTTTCAGATTTATTTCTCTCTCTCTCTCTCTCTCTCTCTCTCTCTCTCTCTCTCTCTCTCTCTCTCTCTCGTGTTGTTGAGATCTCACTCCAATTGCATCATCTCTCTCAAAAATATATGTCATGAAAGAAGCAAAAAACAAAGCCATTGTCATAATATGATTGAACAACAATAATGTCTAAAACCAATATATTTCAAACATTACAAGCTACTGAAATACATCAGTATGGACGCCGAACTCCCCGGTGGAAGAGGGGAGGTGGCATGGGGTAGGGACCTCTACCAAAGGTGCAAGTGCGGGTGGAAAAAGTGGCCTTGAAAAATCAGGCCCTTGGTGCCCATGAGGGAACTGCAAATGAAGATACAGGGGATGTATGTGGCAAGACATGACGATATTAGGGCTCCATTGGAACACCAGGTGGCCATGACGAAGCACTAGACTATGTTGGGCTCATGGGTACTGGGAGGACTGGGGAGTGATCGCAGACATAAACTAAGGCACACCTCATCGCTCTCCATGATAATAAAATGTCATTGTTGTTGCAGTGTCCTGCATGCTCTAACCAACAAAACAATCAAGGACTGTATCCCCATGATCAATGAACATCCCAAGTAACCGCTTGTTGCCATAGTAGAAGCCCACAATTACCATATGTACAAATGCATGACAATGCCTAAGACATTGATTATATAACGATTTCACCACTCGAATCGTGCACATGATTACCTTGTGAAATGCTCGCTACACTCAATAGTATAGGATGCCCATCTGCATCTAATTGATATGGGGGGGTTTCCTCCTGGGCTTTCAGCTCTAAGAAGATATCATCGCCAACCTCAAAACCTCCACAATCTGCAGCTACCTTGCCTCCCTGCTTGTCATACTATGGATAAGTGGACGTACTCTCACTGGGTGCATGAAGATAGCGAATGACCAAAGCAAAGACCTACTTGCACACACTAGTAAGTACGTTAGGGAGGGAAATCATTGAGCTTGACTTTCACAACAACCAAAGAATCCTGCACTCACCTCTTCTTGGCCATCTTCTGACATGACATAGAGATATCGTAGGATACGCAAGAACAAAGTCCTTTACAATGTGAAGTTCCAAGTTCCTGCCTTCCACACAAGAATCCCCAGGTGCTTCGTATGTAGAGTGCACACCATAGTGTCATTGGCATGTAGGAACTCTGCAAGCAAGCACAAAAGCCGACTCCACAAGTATCTCCTGAAAAACATTCCACTGAGGAACCTCTAAAGCACCCTTGTGGAGACACGTATCTGTAGGAAAATCAGCCCACACCAAGTGCATGCCTCTCCAAGGCTATCGAAGGCGTACATGCTTCCCCCCCTCATTAGAGATCCCATGAATCGTTGCAATACTGCAAGATTCCTGGAACAACAAAGCATGTAAGGGGAGTGCAAATGCTATAATGACGATGAATGGAGAGAGTCACTCCTCACACGCCCGAGAGATCGTACATGTGTTTTCACTTTCCCACCATAAGTGCGAGATGGAGGTGTTCAATGTTCAAAATCAAAACTAAGTTCAGGGGGTTCACCATAATGGGACGGTAGTCTTCATTTACACAACATCAAATACATGTTATGAGCATTGATGAATAAATGATCTAGTGAATGCTTTAACACGTTAACTTTACTTACTAGATCCCAAGAGGTTTGCCTCATCATCTTTTGAACTCTCCGACCCCCGTGCTTGGGTCTCACCATGCAAAGGGGTCACTTGTACTTTGCCCTGTGCATGGGACTACTGCTCATCTTCATGCTCATCATTCTTGGAATGGCTATTCTCAGATTCCTCATCTAAGTCATCCCCTTCCCAATCTGGCCGCCGTGACCTTTTTTGGGCTGATGGAGATGTGGATTTCTTACCCTTTTTCTTCTCGGGGTTCAATTGTTGCTCGGTGGCAGACTTCTTGCCCTTTTTGGCCACTGCATTCAACCAACATTAGAACTGTAAACTCCCAAAAAATAGGCTTCATACCTCGTACAAATTAAATATTGTACACAAGGAAACGAACTCTGAAACTGCTCTGCCTTCTCTGGAGAAAAATCCCCCTTTGGTGGGTAGTCTAACCACCACCATGGGAAAAGTATCCATGTGTCCTTGCCCCAAAGCTCATCGATCCACTTCTTGGCGTACAATCTTGTCTCCTCTACCTTAGACAGCACCCATGCATCTAAAGGGTGCTCGGGGATGTAGACTCGATCACGTACACTACTTCTCCACCACCTAAGACACCTCCATTAATGTCACGTAGGCTGTAATGCCTGTGACCGACGGCAGACCGGATGGCCATGTCCGGGGTTCTGTGGGAGAGGACGCCCATGCGGAGTCATGGGCGGCCAGGCTAGTGTGGATGGCAGGCCACACACTATATAGCCTGGGGGATGAGGGGCAATCCTCATTCTTCCTCTATGGCTGGGTGGTGAGCCAGAGGCCGTCCCCTCTTGTGGTAACGCCCGTAGCGGCGTTACGGGAATGTAACACTGGTATCAGAGCGTGGTTCGATGGGATTGTCAGAGCCCGTGCGTGACCGCCGGGGGACACTCGATGGTTTTCGACCATTCGTCTCCTTATCCTTATCTCGAATGGAGATCCTTATCTCGAATGGAGGGTGTGGAGGGAGGCGGCCATGGAAGAATGCAAGGGAAGAACACTCTCTCTCTCTCTCTCCTGGTCACACACAGCAAACGAATCGCAGGTAAGCTATTTCATTTTTTTTCCTTTCGAAATCGATGTGTCTGCGCCATTTTAATCTCGATGTAGAGAAAAAAGTGCAACTATGTGTGGGGGTGGGGGGGCAAAGAGCAGCCCCATAGCCCCACGCTTTTACCTGCGCTACCAAGGCGACGGCAAGCGCGTGGAGGTTGAGAGGGCGAAGACCCTTGCGTTAAGGAGGGTTGTTGTGCGAAGGCCTTTCCAAAGTGGTTGTTGAATGTGAACACTAGCTGCTATGAATAGACCACGACGTGGGAGCGTAGAACCCAGCGAACACTAGCTGCTGTGAATAGACCACGATGTGGGGGCGTAGAACCCAAGAGTGCGACTGGTGTTGTGCTAAAGGCGAAGACAGCCCCACGAATGAAAGCTGAAACGCGCCGCGTCGTTTGTGTGGGCGATTTGCTGAATGGAAACCTCATTTGGAGGGGGCGCCTCTGCCTGTGCTGCCAGCCCAAGCGGCCAGCCCAGGCGGCGGCCAGGCCAGCCAGCTAACGGCGGCCAGGCAGCCACAACACCGGCCAGCCAGGGGCGGCGGCGGCCAGCCGACCAGCCCAGCAAACGCCACGAGCAAAAAAAAAAACATTTTTAATTGTTCATTTTTTTTAAAAATTAAAAAATGAAGCGAACGGCCCTAAGGACGCTCCCCACGGCGGGCGGGCGGTCGCGCCCGAAGCGGCAAGGGCCGGCCCGGCCCGTTATTTTTTTTATTTATTAAAAAAAAACATAACACACAAAACAATGGTACACCCCACGAAACAAACCCAACTCGGCCGTCGTGCCGTGTGGCCGTAGTGCCCGTTTTCCACGAAAGGGACCCACCGCACACGGCCGTAGCGCCGCGTGCTAAGAGAGAGACAAATCCCATGGCCGTAGTGCCGAGTTCTTCGACAGAGAGCCCTTCTAAGGCCGTTGTGCCTAGTGAACACGTCTATGGCCGTAGCGCCTCGAGAATAACACATGTGGTGATCACACATTTGGTTTGGAGAGACTAAATGAAAGCAGAGCATACACTTAGTATTGACCATCAAAGTCACGTAGTTTAGCTATAGTGTAAATCTGAAACCACGGTGTGTTTTACTTGGGCTAAGACCGGCATGGCGTCAGTTGTGCCCAAATTAGACGAAGTGCTTATCACGAGAAATCAAGGTAAGCCTAATTGAGCCGTAGTGCTCATAACCCTTCATAATCTTTTAATAGATGCTAGAAGATTGTGATAAACTTTGGCAAATGAGAACCATGTACAAGCGTAGTCTTGATGTGGTTATGCCTCGTGTCCAAACAAGTTGCTTACTGTTTGTAGCAACAAAAGGCCTTGGCCTGTAGAGGCAAGCTTGCCCTTGTTAAAAGTAATAAAATAGTGTCACTACTTGGGCCTAGAGAGTGGTGACTAGTTTGATTTAGTCACGTGATTTCCTGGTAAAAGTAATCCCTATGGTGTGTATTACTTGGGATAAAGGGGCTAGCAGTGCTGCTAGTAGTACTCAATTGAATGGTTTATCTAGGAGTACTAATCTGAGGGATTAGCATACGCCTAGATAAAAATAGCAGATTTAGGATTGATTTGTAGAAATCAAAGGTAAATCTGAAGGGGTATAGTCTTGAGATGTAATGCTCAATACCCTTATAAAAGTTGATCGAAGAGAACTGTTCTTAAACTTACTAGCATGGTTTTCTCTTCTTTTTATTGCCATGCGTCGACATCCCACTGCTCGAGAGTTTGTGGTGATCTTTCGAGGGGGGAAAGAGCCTTTTTATATGTCACATCAATTGGTTTAATGGTAATTTGATGGTATGGGACATCAAATTCTCACAGAATTGATTATAGTCTTGGTGGAATGGGACACCAAGGCTTGTGCATGTAACTTAACTCTTTGGCAGGTCTGTATGTACACTTGTCTGTAGTGATAAAGTGTGCAAGATAAAATTTGAACTTTGAAAATTACCAAATATAGCCATAAGTTGGGATGGAACCCAGTTACGAGTTCGAAGAAGCTCTAGGTAGTAAGACCATGATGGTGTACTAGTGCTAACAGAGTGATTTAGTTCTGGAGTGATCTAAATCTGAGGTTAGCAGTAAGACTAGTTTGGTTGGACAGTTTCATGCATGGGGGATGCCCTATAGCATTTTGCAAGTGTAGACTTGCCTATGTTCAACATAAGTGTGCGATTGTGAGCACATTTTAGTTGCTACCATATGAATTTGGGAAATATATTACTTTTCTAAATAAGCAATTGTAATATTGCATGAAAGGCTATTTTGCTTACAAAGTTCATGTGCGTGTAAACCCTATAAGTCATAGACACCTTGGGAATGAGTGGAGCATTCCATGGATTTAATAAGGTTTTACATGACAATAGTGAGTAGTATCTCACTCCAGATGAGCCTGGTTGTTGTTAGTATCGGATCCGACATATGAAGTGTACATAAACTCGGGCTGAGTTAGGATAGGAGGCTAAACCGGAGAGCTTAGCGGTAAATCCTACTGTATCTCGTGAGTTTTGACTTAACCGGAGTGTTAAGAAGTAAACTCAACGTCTGGGGCTGAACTGGAGTGTTCGGAGGCAGACATATCTTTTGTTAAATCGGAGAATTTAGCAAAACATGAGCTTGGGGTGAACCATGGTACCCAGGAAAAAAGCTCTTCACACTAAAATAGTGCACAATAATTTTAGGGTGATAAAATCCATCGCAGGAATGTTGTAGAACTTTCCATAGATGATAGATGAAGACCATGTACTTTACGGAGTTAAAGTACATAGGTGGTGACTTCGGCGCCACATTTTTTGCAGGAAGTCACCAGTGGTGTGGTTAGGTTAGCCGAGACTCCACAAGACCTATGCACTAGTTTTTAAGTTGACCTCTATGATAAGGACGTCCAAAAATTCGTGTTGTAATACCAAAAATTGTACTGCAATGTGCAATGGAGGGGTCAATTTGTGTAGTCACTTCTTAGCAGCAAGTGACTTCAGCATCTTGTTATAGATGGTTGTATATGGTACTCCCACTCGGGGGAGGTACGCCATTGGGTACGGAGTTACACACAGACCTGTATGGAGCTACTAGTGTGATGATAGTGGGTACGTAGTTACTCACTACTAATACATAGCTGCTAATAAAATTAAGATCCTCGAGTGAAAGATACTCTAGATCAACATTTTAAATTACTGAACCACAATCCATGAGTATCGAGGTACTCATAAATATGTTGACGTTGCTCAAATCGAGGGACCGATTTGTTCGATGGTATGAATAAGCAAGGAGAGTGGAGTAACTTAAAAGTTAAACATCACTAGTCCTAGTGAGTTGTCGAGGTCATCCGTAGTTTGATGATCCCCTCTACCTATCAGATAACATTCAATTTTGCAAGCCCTGGCATTTAATCCCCGTAGTGATTATGAGTTTGGTGTGAGATATGGTTATGAAGTTCTTACAAGAGTACTCGTTTATTTGCTTGTCATCGGTTATAGCTTGGTAGAGATTGCCACCTGTGATAGGTAGGTAGCTTTGCCGCTATAATGATGAGGAGGCAGCAAATAATGTTCTCATAGTTATACTTCATACCAACACCAAACAGGGATAGGATGAAATTCCTAAGTTCATCATCACGAAGTACTGTGATGTTTGCATTTATATTAAATGTATGATGTAATGAGACATTGAGCGTGTGTAATTACCATCAATTATCTAGCAACCTATGGCTTCGCAGCAAGCTCAGTCATTATCTGTGGATTGATAATGTGGTTATTAGTAGTTTGGAATTTTTCTTGATAGATGGTACAACCCACCCAAATGATTCATAAGTGTGTAACCGCTTATGAAGGGTAGTAATATGCAACAATGAAGCACTTTGTTACAAGTGTGAAACCACTGATCTGTTGCAAAACAGTTTATCAATAGTACCACCATATGTGCGTAGACACTATACCACATCTTCGGTGCAAGATGTTTAAAAGTTTCTTGGAAGGACTCAAGAATAAAATATATATTAAACACGGTCTAGACTCGTTCTTGGACCTATGACACTAGCGCGTAGTCCGCTTGAGAGTAAAATTTTGAGGACAAAAACCTTTCTTGAGGGAAAGGAGGGATATCCTCAAATATCACATAAACTCGAATAGTTATGTGAGTCCAGACAATACTTGAAGGGATGTGTCTGGTAATAGCAACAAAGAGTTGTAAGTGATTGGATGTAACTCGAGACACCCGTAGTGGTGCAACAATCTTTATCAAACATCTCCACATACTATATGATCTGCTCGCATATATAGTATGGCATAAGAGATAGGAAGTTTGATTGCTATATTTGAATGGAAATTTTCAAAAAGTTACATTTACTCTGAGTTAGAGTGGAGTTTAACCATCCGTAGATTGATGGTAGTTAAAAACTCAACAAGATTCTAGAGCATATGCTTGTGCAAAGATGTTACTCTAAGAGAGAAAGTATCTCTCAACTTTGGAACTAATCCTTGTGATGCATGATTAGATTGGCTCTAGTTTATTTCTCCTATGGCCGTAGAGTTTTCCAAGGAAAAGTTTTAACAAGTTGGTGATGCAACATGGTAGCGTAGTCTACAAATATCTAGTAGCATGGCCTAAGAACTTGCGCTACTAGAGTGCTCTCCAGTACATTAGCTTCTGTGCTAATGACATGATGCAAAATCAAGGCATGAAATTTGCCTTAAGGTTTTGGTTGAAATACCAAATCATGGCTTGTGTGAGTATGATCCTGTCTTTACAGAGGTGTGGCGCGCTGTACGCGTACGCACTTTGTCACAGCCGCGCCCACCTTCCTTGCCAGCACGTAATGCTAGTCCGGAGAGACTGGCCGTAGGTGCAGCGGGTAGCAAGGCGAGAGTTAGTCCGGAGAAGCTAGCCGAGTCTTCGAGGTATAGTTTTGATAGTCCAAGTGCGGGTCACCCTGGGATTCAGAAGACCTATGCACTAGTAAAAAGATAGTTTTATTGGCCTAGTTTGTTTAAGAACGTCCAAACTTATGTGCTGAAATGCAGTAAGTGCCAGGTCAATAAACAGAACGTCTTAAGGTTGGAGGACTACTCCATCCGTTGGAGATTCCTCAAGGGAAATGGGAAAGCATTTCCATGGATTTCATTACCGGTTTACCCAAGACGAGTCGAGGGAATGACTCGGTGTGGGTAGTGGACAACTAAACTGGCAAAGTTTATTGCCACGAAGAAAACTGTAAAAACGCCAGAGTTGGCAAAACTCTTTATTGAACATCTCTACAAGCTATATGGCCTGCCCGCAGATATAGTGTTGGATAGAGATAGAAAGTTCAACAGTTATTTTTGGAGGGAAGTCTTCAAAAAATTGGATACTACTCTGAGTATGAGTATGGTAGATCATCCGGAGTCTGATGGTCAAACTGAAAAAGTTAACCAAATACTCGAGGATATGTTGCGTTCTTATGTAAGTAAGAAGCAATCAAATTGGGAAGAATATTTGCTCATATTGGAGTTTGCTTATAACAGCTCCAAGCATTCAGCACTGGATTTACACCATTCATGTCAATGTATGGATTCGAGCCGAGATCTCCGATGGCTGTAGGCCTGGAAAAGGAGAAGATTCATTCTGTCAAGGAGTTCCTTGAAGATATGAATGATATGCTCAGAGCCGCACGAGAGAGCATTCGTAGCGCTTAGGATCGCGCTAAAACTTATGCGGATAAAGGACGAAGAAAAGTGACCTTTGTAGAAGGTAACTTTGTATTCCTCAAGGTTCCTGCGTAGTCAGAAACCATGAAAACGGGAAAGTGTGATAAACTTTCTCCGAGATATTGTGGTCCTTTTAAAATCCTTAAGAAGATTGGGGACGTAGCCTACAAACTTGAGTTACCGGAGAGTTCTCAAGTTCATCCTGTCTTCCATGTTAGTAACCTGAAGAAATCAGTTCACGGGTTAGAGAACGCAGTTTCTCCAGAGATTTAGTGGACTTGATAGAGCCACCAAAGATACCACATGAATCTGAAAAGATTCTTTAGTATCGTCACCACAGACAAACCCGACATAAAGTGTACCAGGAGGTACTTGTTAAATGGACAGATAGGGATGAGGAATAGCAACCTGGGAACGTCGTAGTGCAATTTCCAAAAGGTTTCCCCAGTTTGTTTTCGAGGACGAAAACTCTTCTTAAGGGGGGGGGTAATGTCACGTAGGCTGTAATGCCTGTGACCGACGGGGCAGACCGGATGGCCATGTCTAGGGTTCTGTGGGAGAGGACGCCCATGCGGAGTCATGGGCGGCCAGGCTAGTGTGGACGGCAGGCCACACACTATATAGCCTGGGGGATGAGGGGCAATCCTCATTCTTCCTCTATGGCTGGGTGGTGAGCCAGAGGCCGTCCCCTCTTGTGGTAACGCCCGTAGAGCGGCGTTACGGGAATGTAACAATTAAAGAGATCTAAGAAACCAATACAAGATGCATGACAACTTCTCCACCATGCAAGGCAAAAAAAAAAAGAATTATGGTACTTTATACCTGTATTTATACCTGTACAAGAGGCATCGTGTTGTGCATGATAGGTGTGGTTTGCTGGTCAAGATCCAAGGTAGCACGCTTATCCTTTCCACCTAACTAATGCCTTCTCAAAATGAGACTTCCTGGAAGATTTCAGGGCATCTGTGATACCTACTCCAGAGTCTTCTGTGGCTCTTTTGTGCATGCTACTGCAGGTGAGCCCCCCTCTAGCTTCGCGTGGAATTTTAGCGTGTACTCAGTCAATTGGAACGAGTACACATGATGATGGATCCATATGAAGAAGGCTCTATCGGGTGGTGGAATCTATGCATCCCTCATAGCAAACTCGCCACCAGCCAATATGTTAAGCAACCTACATTTTGTGCATTGTAAATAAGCATTAGGTTTCTAATTACTTTAAAAAAATGTAATGCATCAAGAGAGCTAGAGATCTTACTCTTCATTTGAAACATGTACTCAAGCAATCTCGGCTAGCTTCGATGTAGTGAATTTGCTAGCCTTTTCTCTCCACCCTTGGTACGAGATCACTTTTTAAAGAACTCTTTCCCACAGTCGGGGTTGGCAATTTGTGCCAACTCATGTCCCCTTTTAGTGAAAAGTGCCTTCGTCTCCTTTAGGGCATTCCTATAGTCCTTGTCGAACAATTCTACATCTATAATGTATTCTCTAGTCCCTCGCTTAGGCAAGCAATTGATCTTGGCCTAGAACATGGCATCAAAGTTCGACTGCAATGCGTTTATATTTATTTAAGAAACATACTTTGAAATGAAAACATAAAGAAATATGTTTCAAAATCAAAACATACTGCAATGCGCACACACCTTGAAAACTAATTGTGAATGACAAGAGTGCCATGGGAAGCTTTAATCAAGTCTTGGATCTTTTCAGTCCTCGATGAGTAAGCGCTTTCTGGGCCCATGCACAATCAACATCACTAAACTTTAACAACAATGATTGTGGATCGGCAAGACCCACACGTTGCATCATAAATATATCATGTGCCATTATGTTCGGCACATGAATGGTGGTGACCCTAAAAAATTTGCATGCGTTTTAAACAAGGGAAAAGATGACATACACAATGTCTGTTCATTTCATATACACATTGTACAATGCACTTACTTGTTCATCATGGGCAGCACCAGCAAAAGAACTCTACCTCCTCTTCCTCAAGGAATCGAACCACTTTGCAATTCAGCTTGGGAATCCTCTCTTTTTCGACTCGATTGGTATTCACCCATTCTTGCTAAGATTTGAGTCGATGGTTGTCACCCCAAACAACGAATATCTTCCCAACCATGTGTTTCCATCCTTCGGTCTCCTCGAATATCGTGTCAAATTCACCTGACAATGATAGATCGTGGCCAGCTACACTTCAACAATTGAATGGAATGGGGACTTTACATGGGAATACCTGTGAGACAATGAATGCTGCCATTGTCGATTGGTACTTTCTCTCCTTGATGCTTTTGATCAGCCCCTCGACAGAATCCTCATTCGTGCAAATGCCCACATCTTGCGAGACAATGATCTCATCTTGCAATCCGGTGAACCCTTTCAATTGTAAATGAGTGCGTGGAGGCATTTTGTCTTGAATACGCATCCATATTACCATGAATAGTTCTTCAATTAGTCTTTTGTCATTTAAGATGTGATGAAATTATCTTAAATTAGTATTTAAACTTCATTAATTTTTTATTTGCAATTACATGTGATGCACTCTTTAAAATTTTAGAAATTGTTATGCTATCCATATAAAGTTTACTTGGAGAAGTTTGATGATTGGGAAATCTTCCTTCGGCGTTGAGGGCAAGTGAGGACCGTTATCGCTTGACGGCATTCCAACCATTGAGACCACTTCCAACCGATGAGGTGCACTTGTTGAGAGAGAGAGGGTGACTCTTTGTGGTGGGAGAGAGAGAGAGAGCTCGGCTCTTTGTGGGAAGGGTTGAGAGAGAGAGAGAGAGAGAGAGAGAGAGAGAGAGAGACGACGGCGGCTGTTGAGGGGTTGAGAGAGACGATGGCTGTTGAGTGGTTGAGTGAGTGAGAGAGAGAGAGAGAGAGAGAGAGAGAGAGAGAGAGAGGGAGAGAGTGGGGCTATTGAGTGAGAGAGCGAGGCTGCTGAGTGAGAGAGAGAGCGAGAGAGAGAGAGAGAGAGAGGGGGGCTTTTGAGGCTATTGAGGGATCTTTTGTGAGCCCTCAACATTGGCTGTGCAATGGCTATTAAGCTATTGCACAACCAACCACGTGGCCACGCAACGTGGCCTGCATGGCCACGTGGATTGAACACACCACGTGGACTCTTTCGTCCACGTGGTGTGGCCACATGGTTTGCCACATAGACGCACGCGTCTACATGGCAATGCTAGGTGGACTAAGCAATCCATGTAGACTGTTTAGTCCACATGATGGCAGTGCCACATGTAATGCTTGACCTCGAGCATTACATGTGGCCACGCCATGTGAACTAAACACACGTGGCATGCCCATGTGGTTATGCTAGTCCACGTGGCAAGCTACTAGCTCGCCACATGGACTAGATAAACCATGTGGCATGCTATGGTATACCATGTGGCTTGCATAGCACACGTGGCACTATCTAGTTGGTGCCACGTGTGCCACACATGGACTGCCCCACCATGAGCCATTTGTAGTGCGTAGTGCACATGGCACTGCGTGCATGGTGCACTACACGTGGTGTGTTGAGAAGAAAAGTGTTGAAAGCCCAAGCTCATCTTCTTCATCTACGGCTGTACATTATGAGCTTGAGAGGGGCTGTTGAGATTACAAGCTCGATGACAACTAGAGCTAGGCACAATATGTGCTGGCATGGTATATAGCAGCATGTGTGTGACAATAAATGGCCGTGTCCAGCTGGCCACAGTGTGTGGACATTAGATAGGGTTATTTGGTGTGTGAACATAGCACATTGTGTGTGTGTGGTGTGTAGCTCGCTTCTAGTATGCATTGTGTGAGAGTGAATATGGCTTCCCTCTTTGGTTAGGGTTACACTAATGGATTAGGGTTTGCTCTCTCTTTATTTATCAGTCTTTTATCATGGTATCAAAGTTTGGTGCTCTCTAAATAGGGTTTTGTGAGTAAGTAAAGAAGAGGGAAAAATTCTATTTTGGAGCTATCCATTGGAGCTTGGAGCTTGGAGCAAAGAGAAGCTGGGAGCACACCTCTGGAGAGAGAAAGACTGTATGATCAAGATATTGAAATAATAACAATTGTGCTTAAAGTAGTTTTTCTTATGCTTAAAATAAGAATTCTAGTGCTCGAAAAAGAAAATTTTTATTCCTTTTGAAGTTATAAAAACAGTAGAGATTTCCATGTTCTTCTAGACACATCCCACACCACTCTCCCCTTATATCTTCATATTACAACAGAGTCCTTGTGAACTCTATGGTTATGGCTTCATCTAGTAATCCCTCTAATACTACTACATTTGCAACCATCTTAAGTAAAGCTCTTCAATCTTTCATGCAACTCAAAGAAAAGGAACCCAAATTGGATGCCGTTTTGGAGGCATGGACAACAATGTCTGAAGTAAATGAGCTCTACAAGAAGCTGAAAACATGCCAAGTGGTAGACCTTGCAGACAAGAACATGCTAGAGGTGAAAGTAGCTTCAGTCATTGGGATATGGAGAGCTTTTGGCATCATTGAAGAGGCAAAGGAGGATCCTCTAAGAGTTTAAGTTTCCACCTTCATTCACAAGCTAGGGTAGATGGAAAAGGCAAAGATGATAGTTGAGGCCCAAAATGTTTTCATGTGGTATCTTTGTAAAGAAGTACAAATGATCGTGTTATGTTATAGGTGTTTGTCATGTAATGTTGTGGCCTTGTAAGTTTGTTAGGGAATATAAAATGGAAGTTTAAGATCAAAATATGGTGCTTTTTGTAAACGAGTTGCAATGGTAGTTATAACTTGATATGCATTGATAGTTGTAAATGAGTTGCAATGTGTATAGTGCTCTTTTATCCATCATCCAAACCTCTCCTCTACTGTCACCATGAGTCGTAATGTGCAAGACAATAGAGAGACAATAGAGGGAAGGAAGTGTAGAGAGAGAAACCGCTCGCCTAAACACCAAAAAGCGCTCGCTCAAAAATGCTCGCCAAAAAAATATACCCTAAGTGCACCATATGTTTACATCACCTATAGATGAGGCTCATCTCTGTTTGCAATTTTGAAGTATGAAAAGGTGTGGCTTGTACTCAACTCTATTGTTCCTCTAGTTTATAAGGCACAACTCTCACAAGAATGAAAAGGTGTGGCTTGTACTCGACTCTATTGTTCCTCTAGTTTATAAGGCACAACTCTCACAAGAGGAAGCTATAACCCTTAACAAAAAAATAAATGGTTTCACTATAGCCAAAGTTAATGCTTGGGGAGAAACACACATTGCACACTATAAGCCCTCAATGCAAAAGTAACCCTTAAAATAAATATAGCATATTGTTGTTACTATTTTTTCTTGTTTTATAGCAAATTATCTATGCAAAAATCTCCTATTTTCTCGATGAATACATGACACTTTCCCTTTGAAGCACATAAGGAATGAACAATCCCACTAGTAAGAGTGATCTACTTCAAGAACATAAGGCATAGTGGGGGAGTTTGTTAGCAATGAGATTAAATAGCTTTGTTTATGCTTACTTTGTACTTGTCTTAGTTTTCATTATCATTGATTAGTTTCTTTATCAAGGGTGGATCCAATCTTTTTCTTTGTTCCTCACTAGGTTAGCATATTATCTAGTGTGATCTTATGTACGACTTAGGGATGAAAATCAAAAGTTTTAGTTGAGCATGTGTCTTTATGATGATCTCGGGGGGGTGTACTTTTAGGAAGACCTACATACAACATGGCCATTTAAAACCCCCTTATGTAAGTAGATTTCTATATTTTTTTCTCAAAATCTTGGTTTAAAAAACCCCTCCTAATGATTGCACGTTGTAGACTTATATATTTTTAAGTGAACTCCCCGAGATGATGATCTACCATCAATGAAATTCATGGATCACCATGCAAATCTATGTGGACAACTTCACTATAATGCCAATTTCTTATGTCTTCTTGTTCTTCATGTACTCACTTTTTCTAGTTATAATATAAAGAAATGGCATTCTTCTTTTTTATCAAAAGAAATACTTAAGTCCTTACCCTTTCATTTTTCTTTGTACTAAACCTTTGCTATTGCCACTTCAAGGAATCTCCTCCACAAAAATTAAGGATTAATTAAGCTTCTCAATGCAATATTGAGAAATATTAAAAGATTTGGTGCAAGTCAATGCATCTCATTTAGTGCTAACTTTGAAGGAAATGTTTGTTCTTATGAGTTTATATGTTCACGTTTTCATCTCACTTCCCTTAAAGAACACATCTTACATACTCATAGGATATGAAACCCTTTAAATACCATAGCTTAGGATTATTAATTTTAGAAAATAAAAAGGGCACAGGGGCTGGGGAGGGGGGGCTAGGCTAAGATAATGCATAATTTTTGTTCATTTTACAATAAAAAAACATTTGTTTAAGTTGTTCATATTTTTTCATAATTTAGAGTTTTGAGAAAAAAGTTACTAAATTTGTTTAACACTTCGTTTATAGCTTAGAAATATTATAGTTTATTTAACCACTCCTTTCAAAGTATAACCAAGAAGCATCACTTAAACATGCACATACATTGAACATTCCATTATGAAGGATAATCAAAAGAGATTTTCTAAATGATTTTAAGGTTTGCGTTTAGATTTTTTAGTTCAATTGAATATTTTAATTTATGTACCTTTGTGCATATCAAGATCATATAGTATCTCTATAATTTCAGGATCTCAAAATTCAAAGACTTACATTATAATGCAAAAGAGTCATTTTCAAGTGAACAAGTTCCTTGCCAAAGTGTTTCTCAATGGTTTAAAATTAGTGTAAAGAAAATGGTTTAAAAGTAATTTAAAATTTAAAGACTTGCATTACAATGTAAAATAAAATTAGTGTAAAGAAAAAGTATGGGTTTATCTTTCAAAATTACACTTAGTGTAAGTTTTCATTTGCCATTACCATTTTCTCTTTAATTATTGTGTCATATTGAAGATATTGTTTATAGTGAGGGTATATATCTATACCCTCACTTTAATTTATATACCTATATTTGATTTCCTTGAACTAATTGAGCTTATAAGAACCTGTATCATCATAAAAAGTCTTTGCATCAAATTGATCTCTTCTCTAATATTTTCCATTTGTACATTGCTATATAAAGCAAAGGAAAAAGATAAATAGTAAGGACTAATAATATTCCTTCTAAAAATTTACCCCTCTATCAAGGACTAAAATATTATCCCTCTAAAAAGTCATCCATAATTGTTTTTTTAGCACTTTTATAGCATTTCATTTCCTTTTGGCCATTGAGGTGTTAGGTTGTAGAACTTCATGAAATAAGCATATATGATCTATGCCTTTTGGTTGAAGATTTTCTTGTTTCTAACGTCAATATAAGATCTTTAAAAGATTAAATATTTTTATTATAGAGTTGAAACTTTATCACCTTCTTTTATACTCATCATGGACCCAAGATATCAATGTACTACAAAGTGGTAATTAGATGCTTGATGTGTACTTCAATGTTAATATCGACCACAAAACATAATGCATAATCTGCCACTTTTATAGTGTACTTTAAATGTCAATGATAATGTTGAGACTTGAACTTTATAAGTGTGCGTCTTTATGTTTTTTTGTTTTTCCTTTCACTTATCACAAAAGGCCAAACCCTCCAAAAGGGTGATGAAGATAACACATCATTTAGATTCTTCAAGGACAAGATAAATATTTGTGTTAATTTACTAAGCTAGATCAACATACGACACTGACACATGTTGAAGTAAAAGATAGCACATCATTAAGATTCTTCAAGTATAAGACAAAGTGTTTATTTTAAATTAACTAAGCTAGATCAACATGTGACACTAATACATGTTTAAGTAAAAGAAGGAAAACATCTGCATGCATAGATTCCCTCTATTCATTAATAAAGAAAGGGAGGAAGGGCAAGCACGGGTTTGGTAATCCACTATGTTTAAAGAAAATATTGTCACTCACCAATTGGTAAAAAATAGTCCACGTCACACTACTATGGTTATGATATGGTCATGAGATACTTATCAAAACTAGCAATAGTTTGTAGTTTTTATTATTTGTAAAATCTAGATGCAAGTTATAGGATTGACAAATTTTATGGATACCTTCTCTTATGATGTTTATGACCCATGAAAATAATGTAAGTTTGAGTATTGTTGGTGTAATACTTATAATAAGGTGAAGGTTAAGGTGATGATTTTGACACATATTATATTGTAGCATGAGTGTAGGAGCTTTCCTTAAATGGGTTTCAATAAACTGCAAGTGGAGTTGGGATTCATTTACGTGAGGTGTAGGCCCATTATCAAAACATTTGTTACAAAAGCATATGGCATAGATTCTAGACTTTAAAGTGACTTCTTTATTTTTTTGTACTTATGACTCAAATCAATTAATTTCTAAAACATATACTCTGAAAAGTCATCAACAAATAGAAGTTATAGTGACTATACAAAGGCATTTCTCATTAATAGTAGTTGCTCAACTTATTTCATCTATAATTATCATGCATAATGAAGTAGGCTATAGGGCCAGACTGGCCGTATAGCCTACTTATCCCATCTATAAGTATCATGCATAATGAAGTAGGCTATAGGGCCAAACTGGCCTATCACTCAAGATGATAAAACAATTAAGGATTAAGAAATGTTGGGGCTTATCTCAACTTGTACATATTTATACATAGTGTGTTTCATGTAGTGGATTAAGTGAAGCAAACAAAGGAAAGTAAGAAAAAATTAAGTCCCATTAAAGCCTTGGTTGAACACAAAAGCCATCCTTTATTTACACACAAACATGGTGCCGATCCTTATGGTTTTTAACATAGTTGCAAACACTTACTTCCCAAAAATGTGATGGATCTCCCATTAGCCATGGAAAACAAAGTTCAACATGCCACTCATGGATCTAGTGATCTCTCATCCTTAAGTTGCCCACTAAGGAGCCCAGTTTCATGGTTGTCAATAGGGATATCACTACCATGAACTTAAACTAAGTGTGTTTATTCACATACACAAAAGGAAACCATCACTATGATAGATTTTCGTGAATATATTTGCACTTTGAAAGCGCTACAATAGCATAAAGTTTTACATCTTAGGTTAAGGTTGCAGTTTCAATGCTACCATAGACTACCATAATTCATATGATACCCTAAGCCACTATAAAAAAAATTTAAATATGTTTTTGCCTTATATTTTGTACTACAAATAGTTCAACATGCCATTCATGGATCTAGTGATCACTCATCCTTAACTTGCCCAACAAGGAGTCTAGTTTGATGGGTATCAATAGGGAAATCACTATTGTGAATTTAAACTAAGTGTGTTTATTCACATACACAAAAGCTAACCGTCACTATGACCAATCATAGATTTTGTGAACATGTTTGCCCTTTAATGTGTTACAAGGGCATTAAGTTTTACATTTTAGGTTAAGGTTGTGTTGTCAATGCTACCATATGCTACTACAATTTATGTGATATTGAATCTTGATGATGCAAGATTGATTTTAGATTTGTCACCCCTCCTATTTCCATCCATACTAGCTCAAAGTTGTGGAGAGGCTTGACAAGCATGAGATCCTTTCTTTTTGTAAGATAGTGACACTCAAACTTATTTTAGGATTTGGGCAAAAAATGCCTAAACTTATGCTCCAATTCATTGGTATCTCAGATCTGCCAATTAAATAACTCTAAGAAATCAAGTCAATTGGTAGCAAATAATGTAGAAATTATGACAATGTCATACATATGTGTCTTTTTCCAAGCTTTGTGAATGCTAAGAAGAAATGCATAAGTCTCCTCTAGCAAGTTTTTCAAAGTAGTGGCATGAGTGTGTAAGCACCCTAACTCACTATTTGGGTTGGGAGAGCGAGGTATCATGGGATCTCACCTCCACAACCTACCAAACACCATGATAGGTATAAGCTCTACATATCAACCCTCAGCCCCCCTGCCCCCTGCCCCCTCTTTTTCCAAGCTTTGTGAATCCTAAGAAGAAATGCATAATTTTCCACTAGCAAGTTTTTCAAAGTAGTGACATGAGTGACTCACTTTTTGGGTTGGGAGAGCAAGGTATCATGGGATCTCACCTCCACAACCCACCAAACACCACGATGGGTATAGTCTCGATGTATCAATCCCCACCCCCTCGTTGGCTCTTTCCCTCCTCTCCTTCACTCTCAAGAGAGCTTAAAGATAGTGGCAGGTGTTGAAGAAAGTCCATGTAATGCAAGGGTTTACTATTGTTTGGGAAAAGTATGCTTCAACACATATCTCAAATACTACATCTACTTATTCCCAAAGGGAAATTTAGCTTGTAGGGTACCCCATAAAAAAAGGAAAGAACTTAAGTTAATATAGTCGTGCATGTAGTAAATCCTATTGCAGGGCTAGTGGGGTGCGGATAGCACTATAAAACCCAGCGTGCCATCTTTCATTCATGTACTCGTGTGTGTAGTAAGTTCCCTATCGAAGCCTTACAGTGCTAGTGGGTGGGGATAGTGCTATAAGACCCATCATGCCATGCATTTTTTACAATTCTCTCGAAGAAAGCCATATTTATAGGAAACTTGTTAGAATTGCTATAATGGTGGAATTGTTATCAACTCCTTAAGTGCTAGGAAACTTGTTAGCATTGCTAGCACCTAACTAAAGGTGTTGCAACGCCTATTATGATGGAATCCTTATCAACTCCTCATGTGATCAATTGCAATTACTATTTCTATTCACTTGATTTGCCATGTGTTTGTTTTTATTTTGTGTTTTAATAACTATGCCAACCTTTTTACCTTTATTTATTTCTTCTAGGAGGTTGAAATAATTGCTCTCATAATGGAAGGAGGAGCAAACCAACTAATTATGAAGCAAAGAACCTTTCATGTGTGTTACAAAAATCCCGCGTCCCACTATTTTCACACCAGACCTTCCAATAGAGGGCATGGGATGGGGCTCTAGAGGACATTCCCTTTCAAATAATGCTCAACTTCCTTGGAATTTGCAAGTTGAAGTGTTCAACCCTAGGGCCTTAGACTGAAGATCCATCTTAGCCTTCAAGGGAAAACCAAAAGATAACTTCAAGACGCCAAAAAATAACTTCAAGGAAAAGCACAACGCCAAGGAAAAAAAAAAGGGTGTAATAAGAGGGCCAGTTCGAAAATTTCTTTTTTTAGGCCTGAAAGACGTTGAAGGTTGGAACTTGGAAAAGCTCGATGCCTGCAATGACGTGGAATAATGTTACGGGTTCCCAGCTGCGCGGGTACGGCGCGTTCTACGCCAGCTTCCCGTCCCAAGACACTTTAATACGTTTCCTTTACGTAATGCCCGCCAGCCTGTGTTTCATTAACACTTTTTCTTTTTAAAAAATCATCGTGCTATTTGATTCGTCATTTCACATTCCGCATGTCGAGGGAGAGAATGTGGAGAATGTGGAGGGTTGCTATTTTGAAAAAATATTTTTTTTAACAATAAAGTATATATATTAACTATTGAAAATCAGACCAACAACATATATCACACCCATACCCTACTTTCTCAAACTTCTACTATCCCACATCCACACTACTCTACTCCTTTTTGATCTCGTTCATAATTTTACAAAGGAAATCCCATCTATCATCTTCACATAAAAAACTGGATTGATCCCAAGAAATCTGATATCCCAATAGTAAACAAGCCTCCATCATAGCCTCAGTAGTGCAGCCTCGGGGAGACTGTTTCTCCAACAGTCCTCCGTGTTTTGACCACACCTTAACAGTAGGTCTTGTGCCAATCGGGTTCTCAATAAAGGCCACAAATGTGTGATCCACTTGCTTTTCCTTACGGTACCATCTCTATGTTTTGGGCCCAAATCTGGGGGGCCTTTTCTTCTCAATCCAGCATCTAACTTGCAGCCAACAAGTCCACATTAGGGAGTAACCCCAAGTATGCAAGAATCTCGGCTAATATAAAGGGGGCATCATTACGAAATATTCCTCTGTAAGTTCTGAATCAGCACATCCAATTCCACAGACCGGATTTTCTTTACATTACAGAATGACCAACACATGCAAATACATTTATACATCAACTCAGAATCCTGTAGTCCTATGCAAGTAGACTTCAAAAAAAACAATGTCATTTCTGCTGGTCCGAATTTCCCATAAGATGCAAGCTCTAATAATGTTAAAAACCAGTCCACTGCATTCATCATTAATTGCCCATTTCCCAAGAAGCCAATCCTCCCAAAAAATTAGTATGTTTAAACCCTTTTGTATCCACCTCGTCATTTTTCCCTAAGTGCTTCTTAGGGCAGGGCAGTCCCAAAATAGATGCTTACCACTCTCGAGAGAAGACCTGCATCTAGGGCATACACCACTAGCCATGTTTCTTCTCTGCATCTTATACCCCATAGGAAGTGCTCACATATAGACCTTCCACAAAAAAAACCTAAAATTTTCTAGGCATCTAAGAATTCCATAGCACATGCCATCTCTTTTTCCAACTTGCCACACTCCACTTTACATTCTATATTTTGTTACAGTACATAGCATTAGCATCTCCCTTCCTCATGAGAGCATAAATGTCTTTAGTTTTTCATATAGTTTTTCCATCCTTCAGCTTAACACCATTAGACCATGCCCAATCCTTGATCAAAACTGAAATATCTATGGCTGTGGAACATAGCTCACTCTGCAAGCAGCAGCTCTAACACCTGCATAATCAAGAATCTCTTTTCTAGTTAATTGAAACTCCAGGGATAATGCATTTAACTCTTTCCATCTAGCAGTATTCATGTCCCAACAATCATCTAGGTGTCTAATACCTTTGTTATTAAGGCACTTAGCCACCTCAATATCCAATGATGCAAGAGGAGGGTCAAACTTGTGAGTCCACCATAACCCAAGTGACAACATAGAGTTCCCAGATGCTCTCCCTCCACCATCCTAGACCAAAAGGCACAAATTCTCTGTTCCCCCATAAACTTTACACAAACATATATGTTTTGAAACTTAACCTACTTTATGGCACGTCAGGGTAGTCCTTCAAATTTCAGCTTGGTTCTACTTGGAGAGAGTTAAGATCAAAGGTAGGAAAAGTGGGTGCTTAGGGGCTCGAGGGTACCTAGAAATAAGCCTACCGGTTCCACATTTCTCCCCTTGCCAAAGCTCTCCACATCCTAGTTAGGAGCCACTTTTCCTTTGTAGATGGGGGACATTGGCACAAGATGGGTGGGCACTTTTAAACTGATCAAATCTTTTCTCTAATCTTGGGTGGGGGTTTTGGATTGGACTACCACTTGCTCTTTTTCATCCAATCATATCAAACTTATCCCAAATATTGAGCCTACTAAGCCTAGCAAGTGTGTAAGCTTGCGTCGTAGTGGGCACGCTTGATGATGATACGCTAGTAAAGCTTAACTACCTAGGTAGCAAGGGATACTTTGGATAGGCAATCATAGCCATGTCCTTGCATGTTTGACAAGTGACGAATTATGTGTAACTAGCTAGGGTTTTCCCTTCGCTATGACTCATCTTAACTAGCGAGGATGACCTTCGAATAGTTAAGGAAATCTCCCCCCCCCACCCCCCCAACCGCGGCCCCTCCCAAATACATGAGGAATGGATTGGTGCCTAGGTTCCTTGATTGGGCAAGTAAAGGGATTGAAAGAGACAAATCCTTCCACCATATCAAAAGAAAACATGCGACTGGTCAAGTGTGTGCCACAATCACATCAAGCTCCACTTACTATACAAAGACCATAATTCATTACTGTTAACATTATTTCTAATCCATATGATGTAAGCCTCGTAAAAAATGATAGGCAATGGCTTGGACCTTTCTTCTCTATCCTTTGTAAGTGTGTGAAGCCCAGCCCCTCAACTTTTTCTTGAGGTTTGAATATTTTCCTTCAATTTGGCAAACAAAAGGTAGCCCATTGTAAAAGAAGCCTCCAAGTTTTCAAGGAACCTTCACTTCAAAACCATAAGGAAACCTCCAAGTTATCAAGGAATAATCCCTTCACTTCAAAACCATAAGGAAGTCTCAAAATGAAAGTTTAAAGCCACACTTGAATTCTCCATAACACTTACAAGGGATTTAAAATCTCCAACATGCAGAAGCTTAGACATAGCGACACATGCATACACACACATACCCCCTCCTAAAAAAACACACACACACACACACACCACACATGCGCGCGTATGCATACACACATGCACACAGACATGCACGTACACATGTACAGACACATGCATGTATGTGTGCAAAGATATATATCTATATATATATATATATATATATATATATATATAGAGAGAGAGAGAGAGAGAGAGAGAGAGAGAGAGACAGAGAGACAGAGAGAGTCTAAGAGTTTAACTAGTTGAATTAGAGAGTAAACCTAAACTCAATATTCTCAATGAAAGGAAGAACAAAAGAAGGCCTTGTTGTGGAATATTGTCATAAAAATCAATGAAAGCTATAGGTTAGAAGCTATAATCATTAGAATTAACTACTGTATTTGACACATCATTTCCAAAGGGTTCATTTATTTTGCAATGAATCCTATAACATCCAAAATGTTTTTATGAAAGCATTGCATGATTTGCTCTTTAACACAAGTCTTGTAATTGAGCCACAAAGGTGGCTCATGGTCTCATTTAGGTTATCAAAAGTAGGAATAGGTAACCACATTGAAACTTAGCAAGTAGCACATAGATGAGCTCCCTTGACAAAGTGTATCATATGGGAATTTTGTTTTACCCAAAAAAGTGAAATTTTAAAACTGACTTTACTAAAAAAAGTAAAATCTACAAAAGTGGTTGAAATATTCCTTTCATGGGATTTTCGACATGTGTAAAAATTATTTGATTTTGAATAAGATATACAAACATTTGGCGCTACTTGACAGGTTCCACCTAGTTTATGACTATTGAAAAATAGTATTTTTGATTCATTCTTTGAGGCTCTATTTTTTTCAACTCTGTATATGTGTTAAGAAGAGTCCTAAGAGTATTTTGTTTGAAACTCAATAACTTAAGAGATTTGATTTTAAAAAAAAACTTCAAAAAGCCACAAAAGTGGCTTTTTTTACAAGACTAGTGTTAAAACATTGAAAATAATAGCCATGCACTCAACTTAACTTGAATTCATTACATGACCACAAAAGTATTTTTTAACTTAAGTAGGTGAAAACATAGCATGGTTACAAAAGAAAGCCTTTCTAAACTCAAAAGTTATCTAATTCACCCCTCTCTTTAGCCACCTCAAAAGTATCGACTTCACTCAATTTTATAGTACAACTTATGATTTCTTCTGACAATGCAAGACATTTGTTGAAATGTTGCCATCTAGGTAAAGTTTATGGAGCTACCTAGAAAAAAGTGCACATTATGTGAAATTTTGGAACCCCTCGGTTGTGATAACAATACCTACAAAAAGTGCATCCTTATGTTTTTCATTAAAAGACATCAAAGAATTTTTATCATACTAGCTACTATACAAATTTCTTACTTCTAATGTGATTATAGTTGTGTGTGTGTGTGTGTGTGTGTGTGTGTGTGTGTAAACAGCCCCTCACCATGTAGCAAAGTTGGTAAGGGTTTGAAACTCTAGGTGGAAGCCCAAGTTTAAACCTCGCTAGTTATAGCTGGAGATGCAATATTTCCTACACGCTTGACACACACACACACACACACACACACACACAGAGTTACCTACTAAGAATCCACCTGTACCACTTTAAAGTATGACATATCATATTCGAAAACACTGTGTGTGTATGTGTGTGTGTTACTCATTGACTATCAAGATGATGATACAACAAAATCACAATTTAGATAGCCAAATGTAGTGCTTGAAAGATTGAGAGAAGTAGACACTCACCCAAGGGTAGCACCTCACCTACATCCATTTAACAAGAATCAATGATTAGGACCAAGATAAATTATTGGGTATGCATGCTTTATAAGTGCATCTCATTTCTCAGAAACTAGTCTACAAATTAATCCACTGCTTCAAAGGAAGGTGCTAGCGAGGTATCAAATAAGGAGCGAATGTTTGATAGCATGGTATTCCAATGACCTCAAACACATAAGAGTCAATGGATATGGGAACGAGGGCAGGGGGGGATATACGATGTTTATGTTGAGCTCAAAAGGTGAGAAGCTTAACTCCACCGAGACCTGACAATGTGTCATGGAGCAAGCTAGAAATTGATGGTGGTGGATTAATTTCTCAAAACTTTCAACGCATAAACCGATAATAATGCTTTAAATTTTTTGCACTTATGACTTTTGAGAGTTGATTGCATAAATGTTCCTTTATTAGAGGAGACCTCATAACATATCATTAGAATTTTTATAAAATATTGAAATGAAATGTCCAAAGTTTAATGATAAAAAACATTTTAACATGCCACAAAAAGAGCAATACTAGAAAAAGAAAATTTAAAAAAAAACTACCTTGAATGAAGTGTCAAGATGGTAGGATATTTGTCTCATGCTTGGCTGAGAAGAGAACCTCCATGAGCCTTAAGCCAAAACATTTATAAGGTTAGAATATTTCCATGCGGCTATCTTTTTATATATATCTTGGGTTGAAAGTAGGAAGTACACATAATATCACCCACACACACAAGTGCCAAGGCAATTCAGTAGACATAAGGTGTCCATAGTGGTTTCCATCATAATTTTAAAAGATATTCAAGCTCCTGTGGAATGGGCTATCTCCATAGTATATCCCATCAGCCTTAAGATTGAGATGGCCATAAAGCGGCTAAGTAAGGCAATGAATGGGGTTCACAGACATAAGGTGTCCATAGTGGTTTCCAGCATAATTTTACCTTGGTCAACACGTAGAGGCCCTTATCTTAAATGTTAATGCACATGATTCTTACATGCATTTGATTTTAGGAGGTGGTGCACATCATGGATGATGGTATGAATTAGGGATAATCTTGTGTGATGGTGTGAATTAGGGATAATCTTGTGTGGCCGTGTGGTTTCAAATAATCGAACATGGTGTGCTCTAGTTTGATTTGGGGGACACCTTAGGCAAAGTAAGCCACACATCACTTTTGGGAGTTATGTGATAACACAATATTGTTTCGAAAGCATATAAAAAAAAACATGTATATCTACAATGGAGGTTCTCTAATGTAGAAAAGATGATATTGTTATGAAAGTGAGCATGAACTTTGCAAAAATTGGGTGACACTCCTAAGGATGTATGACATCTTACAAGACATCCAATAAGTGGCATCTCATGCGCTCAAATATAGCATGCTATAAATATTGGCCTATCAAGGCCCATAGGTGTAGGTAACAACTACACATATGTGATTACTTTACACTTTTGGTTTGTGTTATTTGATATGAAGATTGGGGTAAATTCCCATTATCAATAGTATTTTCAAGTTCATAAGGGTATCTTATAAAGAGACATATAAAGATATGTATTTGTACCCATAAAGATATGGAGAGCAATACGTCATCCAATGTAAATGTATGCCAAGGGAGGGGGGATATGAAGATTTGGGTGACCTCCATGACAAAAAGTGTATTCAAGATCATACGGGCATCTATTCAAGAGAACATAAAAAGATACGTATTTGCACATATATTTATCTTTGGCATGCAATGTGTGAGTATAATGTGCTCTCAAAAATGACAGGGAGAACACCAAGGCCCCCCATCATTGGGTGGGTCCTTGGTGTCTGTATTGTCTATAAGGGGCCAAAAACTTTCATTGTCATAAAGGCCAATACATGTTGTTCTCATACATGACATTTTGGGTCAAGAAAGGTGATCAATGGCCCTATTTTGTATCATCATAAGAGATGATCTGTAATGAGAAGGTATTATATGGTAATGTTGGTTTTGTGTATTGATGTTCAAGGATAAAAGACAAGTACCAGAGTTAGGTCCTCCACACATGCCACTAGTGTGTGAATGTGTGTGTTGTATGTGTGTGAGTGGTGTTTCTATTTGTAATGTATGTGTGCATGCATGCATCTGTCTATTTATGTATGTGTGTCTATGTATGTGTGTGCATACATGCACACACACGTGTGTGTGTGTATGTTCATGTGCATGTGCTTGCATGCATGTGTGTGTGTGCGCACGCACGTGTTGGTGGTTGTTTCACTAAGAAGGAAAGTGATGCTACGAAGGTAGAAACCTCTTTGTTATCAAACATGGTAAATAGTAAGAAAGCCCACTTAAACTTTGGAATAAGTCTATTTTTACATTGGGGTTTGCTTTATGTGAAAAGAAATGAGAAAGGGGGTAGTAGTAGTAGTAGACCGTGGAAAGCCACACAAATTATTCAACTATTTCATGCTATCAAAATGTTGTGTGTGTAAACTTAGAATAAAATTCTTTCTAATACTTTATAGTTCTCTGTATTATGGCATGCATTAAATCATATCTCTTGGTGAAACTTGGAAAATATCTATTCACAGTTAGTGTGCAGTTGTGAGAATTCACTCAAATAAGTAAGAATTTTGGAACTTGAGGCATAAGACTCTTAGGGGATTTACCTAGGAATATGTACTATATCATGTGAGTTCAACAAAAGGGGTTACAGAAGGGGCTTTACCTTTCATGAACCAATAGAAATATATCTACATACATAAGGGGTTTTTGATTGAGGCTGTTAAAGAAATCCTTAAGTTTGATCCAAAGAGGGGTATTTGGATTGAAATCCCCTTGAGTTTGATCCAAAAAGGGGTATTTGGATTGAGGTTTTTTAAAATCCCCTTAAGTTTGATCCAAAAGGGGTATTTTTATTACCTAAAAATTTCTCAAAAATTTATCAAAGCCGTGTATCTAAAATAGCAAATTTCACAGATATGGGATTTTTGAAATAGCTCTTGAACACACTTGATACACAAGGTTTTGCTTAGTGAACACCTCTAGATAAGAAGAGAATTTTTGGAGCATCCATGATTGAGCACTTGTCTTGTACCTTGTCTCCTTTATTTGCCCAACCTAGACATGCCATTTTATTTGTAAGGCATCCAATAATGTGTATATATACAATGATTTACTATTCATCAATGCTTCATCTTGCCACTTATGTTGCATTGATATAAGAGGCTTGAGCACTTAACCCATTACAATGAGAGTTGAGATATTAAGGTATTCTATATTAGTACAACCCACTTATTGATTGTACTACTTTCTGTATTGTTGGTCCATGACTAGCCAAAAAACTACAAAGTGAGACTTCACACTTTGAACTTTGTTAATAGGGGATGGGTTTAAATATAGTCTAGGTGCTACAATAACATGTTGTTCTAGGGGATGGGTTTAAATATAGTAAGGCACTACAATAACTATATTAAGTTTTATTATTGCTTTTAGCGTCTTATTAGAATTTAGGATGCAAGATTTGAAATGTATTCGTTCAAATGTAAGCTACACTTTCTCAGCATGATGATTACAAGCTCTCTCTCTCTCTCTCTCTCTCTCACGCACACACATGTGGACACGTGTGGACATGCATGGACACACGAGAGAGAGAGAGAGAGAGAGAGAGAGAGAGAGAGAGAGAGAGAGAGAGAGAGAGAGATCTACCTTACATAGGTGCAAGCATTCACAGATGTGTGTGCACATACGTGTGCATGGTGTGTGTGTGTGTGTGTGTGTGTGTGTGTGGAAACATGGCACTCTTGTTTGTGAGTTTCTATGGGAATGTACCTTGACTATCTCTTTTTTATTATACCACTTGTGAGTTGGCTTTGGGTATAAGTTTGTATCACATTGTGTCCCTTTCTCTAGCATCATGCTTTTATAAATTTAGTTTGCGCATGCAAGTAATCTCTTGTGTGACACGTGATAATGAGCCCACTTGAAGGAGAGTTATTTCCTTCAAATTTTTTATAACTCAATTTCCTTATATGGCTTGCTATACAAGTGGATTCAAACTCTAAAGTTTTCAAGGATTTCTCCAAACTATTTGAAACACTACATTGTAAGAAGCATTGATGTCTCATAGCAATAACTAGAAACATGAGACTTGAAGGAGGTATAAGTGGACACTTCATATACATAACAAGATAATGACTCTCTTCAAGCACATACATGCCTTTGTTTTGGATGTCTATATATATATATATATATATATATATATATATATATATATATATATATATATAAAGGCCCCAAGTGTGCGAGCTATTTTGGCTAGGCAAACATCTCAAGAAAACACAACAATGAAAAGTTTGACCATGTGTGTGTACATATATATATAAAGGCCCCAAGTGTGCGAGCTATTTTGGATGGAAATAGGGAAAAAGTGCTAAGTTTGTGGACAAGGAGTCTTGACTCCTTCGTCCATCTTCCTGCCCTTGTGCAATTTTAGGAGAGGTCTCGGAAAGCTTATAAAGGCCCCAAGTGTGCAAGCTATTTTGGATGGAAATAGGGAAAAAGTGCTAAGTTTGTGGACAAGGAGTCTTGACTCCTTCGTCCATCTTCCTGCCCTTGTGCAATTTTAGGAGAGGTCTCGGGAAAAAACCACTTCACAAGTCTAAAGGCCCTTAGTCCCACCTTTTACAAAGACTTATTGCCAAATACTCCTATGTTGTTCTTAAAATTTGAAGCTGAGTGAATGTTTGGTTAGACCTCTGAAGGAGTCACAGCCTGGACGGTCAATAGGGGCCTTCTTTTAGCAAGTTGTGTAAGGTCCTTGGGAAGTTGGGAGAGAGAGAGAGAGAGAGAGAGAGAGATGAGATGATGGATGAGCTGATGGTGGTGGACGAGCAAATATCGCCCAACAACGATCGATGTGGACATCTTGTGGGATGATGTTGATTGAAAGAGCCAAAATGTGTAAGCTGATGTGGTGGCACGAGCGTGTCTTGATGAAGGTCTCAGGCCACACGTGCGTGAGCTTGCATAGGTGGGGGAGGGAGCACGTGGAAGATATTACCACACAAGTTAGAACTTGAAACCTAGAAAATCTAGATTCTTAGATTCTCAATGGTCAATTATGAAGATAATTAATCAAAAATTGAGTACCGTCATGTTCCTGGCCCCTGGGAAAACTTAAGCCACCGATTAAATGAATGGTTTAATAATCAATCAGGGTGGTGGTGGTCGCCTTCTTCCTCTTCATTATGCGTACCTCTATAAGCTTTCTGCTTTTGCTCCTCTCCTGCAGTGCTTCCCCTAGGTAGCCATCGCCATAGCCAGCCAAGCTTTTCCCAGGGTTTTGCTTTTTATCTGGCCGTTCACATCACCGTGAGTTGGCCTGCTTTTGCTTCTATCTTGGGTCCTCCACCGTTCTCCTTTCTAGAGCTTCTCTTTGCATGTTCTGCCCCTTTAAAAGCCTTACATAACAATTGTTTTGCTGCACTCATTTGCCCACCTTGCCACCCACCAGTATCTTGTCTTACTGAAGTCTTCAGTCTCTAGCAAGGCACAGGCTTCTTTATCATTCAAGCAAAACCACCTCATTGAATCATTATCAGACATCTATGGCACATAGAGGTTTAAATCTTTGCAAATCTCTATTGAGGTAGCACTGACTCTAGCTACAGACACACGCGCACACACACACACACACAGAGATTGATACAGGAACACATACACATACATAGAGCCGAGGGCTGCATGTTAGGTAGGACTGGCTTGGGCCGCGAGAGGAGAAACAACCACGGCGTTAAGGCAATTGACAATAACTCAATATGGCCTCATGCTCGAAAAAAGAGGCGTCACAACCAATCTGTGGCGGTGGTAGTAGCAGCAGCAGCAGCAGCGGCGGCGACAGTGAGTCTACAGCCCACAAGCCTTCCCTCACAATAGAGGCTGCTAGTGCTGCATCTGGCCAAGTTGGCATTGCTCCTGAGTGGGTCGTTGGTACAGAAATTACTGACGAGCACCAAGATCCCACCATTGCTATCCCTAGACCCTCCTACACCGCTGTGCCCATCACCCCTCTCACCTCCACTGTTGCAAACAAGGGTAGGACTCTTGCCATGCATATATAATGAGATGGGTGCAAATTTTTATTGATTTCTTGCATGTTTTGGCGGATAGAATTCTTAAGATGAGGCGAATTTTTGCACGTTTTGGCATCTTAAAATAGTTGAAATTTCGCATGTTCTAGCAGCCTGACAAAGATTGGCAGATATTGAATTAGGAGCCTGTCTAGAGGGGCTAATTGTTGGATGGGATTGTGATAAGAGCATGCCCAGTGAAGGGAGTTGTGGGAGGCTCTTGGGATTCCTGAGATGCCCATTATTATGAGAACAAGGCTTTTGGGATTTCCTAAACCCTGTAAAAGAGCCAAAATGGGCTTGGTTGAAGATGGAGTAAGCCCTGTACTTCCAGTCGCTTAGTGGTACTTGACCCTCCTTTTATGCATATTACTAAGGAGAACTACTAAGGGTTTTCTAATCAAATTTGGAAGGCAAAGCACGCCATATGACCCATGCCTCTAGCGATACTTTGGCTTCTGTGTCAGCTCGATTTTCGAGAGAAAATTTCGTTAGGTCATTAAGCTAACCAGCACTTTTGAGAAAAGACTCCTTTTTACTCACACTTCCCTGTGGGCGGGTTCTATTGTGCAGGCCCAGCAGTGTTACTAAGAGCTCAGTCAAGTCATCCGTTGGACCCGCTAAGCCCAGCGGAAATCGCAGTTGCCATTGCCACTGTCAGGGCTGCTGGAGCAACTCCTGAAGTAAGCCCAATTACATCCATACGAAAGAAAATGACAAGATTTGCAATTTTGTATTACCATTCCCATCCTTAAAGAACATGCATTTTCTGAGGGTTTGATGGATTACACTACTGATGATCGTACTTTCCTAGAAGTTTTCAATTATGATGGTTTTTTTAAACCTGTTGCTAGTGCATCCCATTTTCTTATGTGGTTTTTGTCGTTGAATTGTAGGTGAGGGATGGCATGCGGTTCACTGAGATTGTACTGAATGAGCCAGAGAAGCACGTGGTGGCACTGGCAGATGCCTACTTCTTCCCCCCCTTTCAGCCCTCAGTGCTTCCAAGGACCAAGGGAGGGCCAGTCATCCCAAGGCAGCTTCCACCCAGGCAGGCCAGGCTCATTGTGTACAACAAGAAAACCAATGAAACTAGTCTTTGGATCGTGGAGCTGACGGAGGTACATGCAGTGGCCCGAGGGGGTCATCATCGTGGCCGGGTTCTCTCGTCTCAGCTCATCCCTGATGTCCAACCCCCCATGGCAAGTGCATAGTTTTCTTCTTGATCTGATTCTAATGTCTACATAAGCATGCAGGTCTGCCATGCATTGTGATATGTGTCAATTATCAATCAAACCTCCTTTATGAGAATTGGATTATAGGTGTATGTATGTTGACTTTATGTAGGCCATTCATGGCGCTATTATGGATTTTGAGCAGTTTGAAATTGCCTTGTACGCCACAGGATGCAGTGGAGTATGCAGAATGTGAAGCTACTGTCAAGGCTTATGGCCCTTTTAGGGAGGCCATGAAAAAGAGGGGTATTGATGACATGAATTTGGTAATGGTGGATCCATGGTATGTTTACATAAACATAAAGATGTGGGAAATATATACAGATGAAGATGTGCTTCAAAAGGTTAACAAATGGCATGTGCTTGCAACACCACTTGCAGGTGTGTGGGCTACTACAGTGAAGATGACTCTCCCAAGAGGCGGCTAGCTAAGCCTCTGATATTCTGCAGAACCGAAAGTGATTGCCCTATGGAGAATGGTTATGCCCGACCCGTTGAGGGCATCCACGTACTTGTTGACATGCAAAATATGAGGGTGATTGAGTTTGAGGACCGCAAACTCATCCCCCTTCCACCTCCAGATCCTCTCCGGAACTACACAGCAGCTGATTCTCGTGGTGGAGTGGACCGAACTGATGTGAAACCTCTACAGATTATCCAGCCAGAAGGACCCAGTTTTCGAGTGAAAGGCTATGCTGTGGAATGGCAAAAGGTCCAGCCTTATCCATCCAGATGATCTATTTGCCTTGTTTTTTATAAATTATTTATGTCACCATGTGTTCATGTCGGACTAGTATGCACCTACTAGTCAGTTGTGTATGTACTCCATGCTCATGCTTTTTTATGACATGCAGTGGAATTTTCGCATCGGGTTTACACCAAGGGAGGGTCTTGTGATCTACTCTGTGGCTTATGATGATGGGAGCAGAGGTCGCAGATCCGTGGCTCACAGATTGAGCATTGTAGAGATGGTTGTACCCTATGGAGATCCACACGAACCACATTACAGAAAAAATGCCTTTGATGCAGGAGAAGATGGACTTGGCAAGAATGCCCATTCCTTAAAGAGGGTCGGTGGTCCTTAGCCTGCCAGTCACTTGCTTCCTTTCTTTTTAATATATATTGTGATATTCATTGGTATGCATGTTGTCCCTAATCTATCTCAATCATTCCAGCTTATGCTAATCAACGTGTACCTCAGGGATGTGACTGTCTCGGATACATTCGATACTTTGATGCCCATTTCACGAATTTCAATGGTGGAGTAGAAACCATCGAGAATTGTGTGTGCCTACATGAAGAGGACTTTGGAATACTTTGGAAACACCAGGACTGGCGTACCGGTCTCGCTGAAGTGAGGCGTTCAAGACGCCTCTCTGCATCTTTCTTTTGCACTGTTGCCAATTATGAGTATGGCTTCTTTTGGCACTTTTACCAGGTAAATGCCATCATGAGTGGCCAAGAGTTGTAGCACGTTATTATGGTCAAGAGTGGTAACATGTCCATGTAGTTTTCGTATAATGGTAGGTGATGTTGATGACAGGATGGAAAGATAGAGGCAGAGGTTAAGTTGACTGGAATTCTAAGCCTCGGCGCTCTACGCCCGGGAGAGACAAGGAAACATGGAACAGTAATAGCTCCAGGATTATATGCCCCAGTTCATCAGCACTTTTTCGTGGCTCGCCTTGACATGGCAGTGGACAGCAAGCCTGGTGAAGCATGTAATCAGGTGAGGAAATTCTCTTTCCTTCCTTTGCATTTACTACTTCTTCTATTCCTTGACATCATGTTCCTTTTTGGGGGTGTGTTTTGAGCAGGTGGTTGAAGTAAATGTCGAAGTTGAAGATCCTGGTCCTCAGAACATTCATAATAATGCATTCTATGCAGAAGAAACTATCCTGCGATCGGAGCTGAAAGCCATGCGGGATTGCAACCCACTTTCTGCCCGACATTGGATTGTAAGTCTTTGAAATGTGTGTGTGTGTGTGTGTTGTCTGAAGGGAATTCTATGGCATTATCATGATAGTTGTGGTTTTGAACCTCCAGGTACGAAATACAAGAACAGTCAACAGAACAGGTCAGTTAACCGGCTACAAGCTGGTACCAGGATCCAATTGCTTGCCTCTTGCGGGTCCAGAGGCGAAGTTCTTGAGAAGGGCTGCTTTCTTGAAGCATAATCTCTGGGTAACCCAGTATGACAAGAATGAAATTTTCCCTGCTGGCGAGTTTCCGAATCAGAATCCACGCATTGGGGAAGGCCTACCCACCTGGGTACAGCAGGACAGGAAGCTAGAGGAGGCAGATGTTGTACTTTGGTAGGAAATCATGTCAAGTCTTGCTCACCCTTTAAGATGCCTCTTTTTGCGGTGGTGCATGTATCCTTCGCACACTCACAGAGATGCACATCCACTCTTGACCTGCTGAGCAGCATATACACTAATGCACATGGTTCAGACTACATGTATGGTAACACTCATGGACATGCTCACATGGATATGCATGTGCACTCATTTGCATGAGGCTACTTCTTGTTGATCTGCCTTGTTGATGGTCTCGTGTGTTGTAGGTACATTTTTGGAGTCACACATGTGCCTCGGCTGGAGGATTGGCCTGTCATGCCTGTCGAGCGCATTGGCTTCACCCTAACTGTGAGTATTGATGAGTTCCTGTTGTTATGTCAATTATTTTTATGCTATCTTGACCTTCCAATATGCTAATGGAGCGAATTGTGTGCTGTTACCCCTCAGCCCCATGGTTTCTTCAATTGCTCGCCAGCGGTGGATGTACCTCCAAGCTACCCAGCCATGGGGGGAAGTGGTGGGAAATATGGCGCTTTTACTCCCAATGGCAACCTCATGTCAAAGATGTAGTATCTTCTCTTTGGGACTAATTTGCATCCCACATGTACATTGGTCTTGCTAGGCAGTCTTGAGCTCTTATATAGAGGAGAGAGTCCTTTGTAACACCAGATGAACTTTGTATATGAGAACATCCTCATAATACAAATTTGGGACTCGTAGAATATGGAAAAAACAATTTTTTTCCTTAGATTACTGTAATCTACTGATCAAGGGTGGGCATCACCCCAATATAGAAAATGTCAGTATTTTCATGATCATAAGAAATATTTCATGGGAGTAAATTTGATTTGTTTCTTACTCACTGTTACTATGTGCCAGACCCTTTTATAGTAACAATAGATCTAGGATTTCTTAAAAGTTACTTATCATTGATCGGATAAGTTTCAAATTCATGCTTAACTACCTAGTTGTGATTTTATTTGTATTAAAAGTATAAAATCTTAATATTTTATTTTTTACACCAACTACATCATGTGTGTTTCTATTAGATATTGGTGTGACTTTGGTCCCGTGGATGCTCGTGACGGGACGAAACGCCTACAAGAGCCCGAAAGCGAATAGTGGTCGAATCACAATCATACACAGTTGGTTGCCAATGCCATTTTTTGTACTTTCACAATTGTGGCCATGGGTGAATCTCCAACACTCGCATTCTTGGAAGGGTCATCTACAATGTGCAAAAAAAATGTTAGTGTATGTGCTCGTTATTTTTGCACATGTTCAAAAAGAGACGCATGAAGAATGTTGCACACCTGATACTGGTAGTAGCACTCGTCCTAGGCAAACGTAGCACCCATTCGAACACGGCACACCCCTCCTACGTGGCTTTGCTTTTCCCTCGTGCCAAGCGTTGTACTCGAACATGCCGGAGTCCACATAAGTCTTCAGAAACTCTTCTTTCATGGCTTTGCTTTTCCCTCGTGCCAAGCGTTGTACTCGAACATGCCCGAGTCCACATAAGTCTTCAGAAACTCTTCTTTCATGGCTAGAAAGCCATCCCGATGGTTGTCACAAGCAAACTACACTACAGCTTGAAACTCGATGCGTGTAGCCCTAGTCAATATGTATACCTTCATTCTAATTATTTGGTCTCTAGTTTCATATGTCTGTCATGGAAAATTGTTGTCCTTCTGGGCATTCCAATAAGAGAAAATGACATCCAAGGCCACATGTTTATTAGTGACATGGTGGTGGTTCAGCTGCTCCAGGTGTGACCAATGCCTCTCATAGCCATCATTGGTGGATGTGCATCAAGTGATGGTGCATACAAAGAATGTGTATGTACCTGAGTCGTTTGTGTGTGCATGTACCTCCCACTAAGGGAAAAAAAGAAAGGCTATTTCAAGACACCCTTAGCAAGACCATTATCCCTAAACCCTAAACCAATTGACTAAACATTCATTGTCTTTTGCTTGTGTACTACGGTGCATTGTCCCACACCCTCTTCTCCATCATCATGTGAGTCACTCGAATTAGGAGGTGCAACCATGTTGGTATTACTCGTTGATAAATGCAAACTCTCGAACTGGTGCAATAAATCGTACATACAACCCCTTGGGGCTACAAGGGAAACTAAGTGGGGGAGCTACACAAAAGTTATTCAATTATAATTATATAATGTATTGCATTCAAAATCAAAAAAGCAAGAAATGTTGTGCATGAAATCAAAATCTAGATCATGGAGTTCAACAAATAGCTGCCAGAGGCTATCCCATCATGCTGCATCTCCAACCCAGGCTATTGGGCGGCCATGAAATCAGTGCTGTGAATCTTAAATAGTTACGTGCATGTCCAGGACGAACTCTCGAAATCAAAATCAAAAAAGAAAGAAAGGGTGTGCTATCCTCTCCAACCCTGGGTGTTGGTGGGCGCCATGCGTGCATAAATCATAGCTGGCAGCCTGGGTTAACAAGAGATCTTACAAAAAGGGTGTGGGCCAAGAGAAGGACATACTAGGAAGGCTCGGGACAGCAGGCTCGGAAGGGCACACATGTGAATACATGGAAATGCAGGCTATGTGCACAAACTGTATGCGCAGCCCGATCTGTGCCCTTCCGAGGATTGCACGCTAGCTGTTGGAGCCCTGCCAAAGCCACCACCTCGGCAGACGGGTGCATTTTGGATCTCATCTTTCACCATATCACGGTGCAGACGAGTGACACTTTAGGCGATTGAACGGGTGGCCAGAGGTTCACAAAAGGTAAAATCCTCGAAGGTGCCTAGGCCCCTGGAAAAACACTTCCCGTGTTGCACTTAGCCCCATGGGTAGGGCTGAAATTTGAAGGGAAAATTTACAAAATAGTGGCCTTCTTTTCCAACCTTATTTTCTAAGAGGCTTTCTCTAGAAGGTTTGAAGGGCTCCGATGCTTTTTAAAGGCTTCAAATTTCAGCACAACTCACAAGATGTGTAGACAACTCTTGGTGCATGATGTATATGCCAAGGTACACGTGTCCCACATAAAAACCTAGTAGGTTGGTGTGTGGATGAAGATTCCAATTCCCAGTTACACATGTTTTGTATAGAAGCTTCTACACCTTGACCTTTCAACTCTACCTTGGCTGGCTTCGATGGTGGTAAGTGTTTGCGTGTGGTGTCAGGGCTATTAGATGGGCTCTAAAGTCTATAGTCCTTTGATGCAAGGTTTAAAGGCCAAAAATATATAACAAGGCTATTAGATGGGCTCTAAAGTCTATAGTCCTTTGATGTAAGGTTTTAAGGCCAAAAATATTTAACAAGGCTTGCAAGATATTGTGGCTACTCACAGTAGATTTTGCAAGGTGAATCACGTCAAACTTTACATTGAAATACAACATCCTACTAGAATATACTGGAAATACAACATCCTACTAGAATCTACTAGATTACTCAAATCAAACTCATAAATCTTTTAAGGCCAAAAATATTTAACAAGGCTTGCAAGATATTGTGGCTACTCACAGTAGATTTTGCAAGGTGAATCACGTCAAACTTTACATTGAAATACAACATCCTACTAGAATATACTGGAAATACAACATCCTACTAGAATCTACTAGATTACTCAAATCAAACTCATAAATCTTTAGTACTATGGTACTATAATGTTTACAAGAACAAAATATATTTTTCCAAGAAGGGCATAGTCCTTGGGTCTTGTAATTTTCTTTGCATTTAAAGACACAAATCGAACTCAAATAGAAGTATTCTTTAAAGGAAAGGTATGTTTATTGGGTTTTATAAACGAAGTGTGCCAACTCTCCGGGCCTGGTTATATTATAATATTTTTCCAAGAAGGGCATATTCCTTGGGTCTTGTAATTTTCTTTGCATTTAAAGACACAAATCGAACTCAAACAGAAGTATTCTTTAAAGGAAAGGTATGTTTTTTGGGTTTTGTAAATGAAGTGTGCCAACTCTCCACCCACATGAAAGTGTGGTTATATTATATATAAAATGTATACATTTAAACATGTACACACATTGTTTACAAGAAAGTGGGCCAACTCTCCACCCACATGAAAGTGTGGTTATATTATATATAAAATGTATACATTTAAACATGTACACACATTGTTTACAAGAAAGTGGGCATGCATTTTTGTTAGCTATTAATGGATTTCCCATATTAGAAAGCTCTAAATGAGCAATTGTTTGCACATTACAAAATCTAAGATCATTCACCCCCACTAAGTTCAACTCATTGACTACGCACTTCTAAGTACTATATAGCTACTTTATTTTAATCTCAAACATTCAACTGCTGACTAGATATTTAAGTAAATATACCACTTTCTAATTAGGAACCTGACACACTCTCCTCATCCCCCCATTTGGTAGCACACACCTCTCCCCCCATGAGTGTGTTATGCACCTGCAACCCTCATACACTCTCTCTCTCTCTCTCTCTCTCTCTCTCTCTCTCCTTTTTTTCTTTTGCATATTATATATTATGTACTTAGAGATCCTACAATCTAAAAGCTTATGACCACAAAAGATCTAGTAACCTGAAATTTTATGTCCAAGAGATGTATAAGCTTATGGTATCTCTCTTTCAAGATGAAAAACTAAACAATATCATCTCACTCATCGGATTTTTTCATGTCTAAATGAGGCCATAACCAAACACCTTTATAAGTATCTAAAATTGTTAAAAAACTGCCCCCACTTGAAGGAGATTGTGCTGCTTTATGGAGGAACGGCTTGCAACATTCGTCTTGAACTTTGTGCAGGTAAGTATGCACCGATACTTTTATACGTAAAAATGCTTATTTACACATTAGGGTACTGTGGATTAGGGTTATGTATTGTGGCCATCGCATAACGGTTGTTGCAATGGTCGCAAAGCTCATGCACAAATGCATGATTAGCAGAAGCAAAGCTGCTTCAGTCCACACACGATTGCACGATTAACAGAAGCAAAGCTGCCGCACCTCCGTCAAAAATTAGGGCCCTTTGCAAAATGTAAAGTGTACAAAGGCAAAATGTGGGGTGTCCGGCCACACTTGCAGTTGGCGGTTCACCGAAGCATTCGCAGTAGATTAATTTGTCCTCGGCTAAGAATTTGTCACAGACGACCAAGAGAGATTTTCGACCACCGTGTTGGCTATGGTTTCCTCGTTGAGCTTGGTCATCCCCAGCGCGTACTCTACCAGCACGGCAAAGATGTACCAGCCAACAACATGTTGCGTTGCCGCTGATGTGTGTGTGCTGCCAGTCTTGCAGGTGCCCGTATAAAGAGACTTGACGCCGGCTGAATATATCTAAGTTGCTAGGTACGCCTTGCACTTGTCGATGACGTGGGCCTGCTTCCTGGACGGAAGCTCCTCGCACATCCGTGCTCCGCCAATCAGCGGCGCCGTCATCATGCAGATGTGCATGACGGGAAACAGGGAGGAAGATGGCGGAGAGACGGGCGTTCCATTTCCACACGGCCAGCTCAGTCTTGGCGGCCACGTTCACTAAGGTGTTGATAGTGCACAACCAGGCAATGAACTTTGGCGTCGCTACAACGAGCAGCCTGCCACAGAGAGAGTAGATCGTTTTTGAGATGCAGACGACGAAACTAGTGACAAAAAGAGCCTTAGAACGCGTGTGCTTGTTTCTAAAACAAAAACATTTATTTATTTATTTATTTTTTTTTTGCAAAGTTCACCTTCAACCGTTCAAAGGTTGGTTTAGAATTCGTATTTAAAAAAACTTATTTAGCCTCTATTTTTCCTATTTTTGAAGATGCTCCATGAGGGCTTTGAGCTTCTTCAAATATGCAAAAATAGACGCCAAATAGGCTTTCAAAAAAGAATCATGGAACATGTTCAAAAATGAAAAATGAGGCCATAAATGGGCCTCTAAATATACCAAAAAAGAGAGGCTAAATTGGCCTCCAAACATATTCATATTTGGCCTCTTTTTTTTTCCATATTTAATGACTCTCAAAGACCCAACGGAGCATCTTCAAAAAGAGGCCAAAGGAGCCTCCTAACACGCCATGACATGGCGTACTTGTTGGCCTCTTTTTTTAATATCACAGTATGTTAGGAGGCTTGTTTGGCCTCTTTATTTTTGTATTATTGAATATGCTTCATGAGGGCTTTGAGAACCATTAAATATGCAAAACAAAGAGGCTAATTGGGCCTCCAAAATGGCCGTTTTGCTTCCCATGCTATCGTTTGTATGCACATTTGATTGTTTCTATGTATATTTCTCTATGTGCATGTCTATGAGATAACGAAGGATAGAGTAAGAGGGGAGAAGAAGAAGAAGAAGAGAGAGAGAGAGAGAGAGAGAGAGAGAGAGAGAGAGAGAGAGAGAGAGAGAGAGATTGTTGTGTCTATCTCTATGTGTGCATGCATGTATGCACACATTTATATTTTAATTTATCTGCATGTGTGTGTGTGTGTGTGTGTGTGTGTGTGTGTGTGTGTGTGTGTGAGAGAGAGAGAGAGAGAGAGAGAGAGAGAGAGAGAGAGAGAGACTCTACTATTTACATATTTCAAAAAAAAAAAAAGAGAGAGAGAGAGAGAGAGAGAGAGAGAGAGAGGCATTATTGTGTCTATCTCTATGTGTGCATGTGTGCATGCATGTATGCACACATTTATATTTTAATTTATGGGTGTTTCTATGAATGTATGAGTAAGAGGAAAAGAAAAAGAAAAAGAGAGAGAGAAACCATAATGCAAGAGAGAAATAGAGAAAATGTGAGGGAGACGAAGGAAAAAAATCCTTAGTATTAACCTGAGTAATATGGGTACGACGTTTGCCAAGCAGGAGGGAAACCATCACACTAATGTGAAAGAGGAAAATCTATATTGTTGACCCTAGCTACATGATAAAACTTTATCAAGCAAGAATGAGAGACCAAAAACACTAGAGACCCTAAACAATAGCTTGAAACACTTTAGAAACTTCAAGAGTTACTACACATGAATATCCTTGTCAAGTATAAACTTAGAATGATCATAGTAAATGAATTTAACCTAGATAAAATATGTGTTCGAATATCATTATTTTTTAAGTGTCAAAAAGCCTTAGGGACTTGAGGAAAACACCAACTTAAACAGTCATGGTAGTTTGATGTTTGGTAAGTATCTTCTAGACGTGGAAGAAGATACATGTTGGAACATCATTTACTATCAACCCAAGACACATGAATTTTGAAGGTTGATCAGAAAATGATGCACAAGTCTCACATGGCTAGCCGCACATATGCCTTATCACCCCTTACAACCAAACAAGCAATTGAGGTCAATTTCTAACCCACGTTAGCACACTACCCTTCATGACCATTTGGGACACGTGAGAATTCATTGTGTCATGTGTATAGCTCATGGGTGATTCCATTATTTTTGGATGCATGGCATACATAAGAGTGAGGCTGAACTAAGTGTTGCGAGTGATACCATGAGAAATACCATAGTCATTAGGTGTATGTTTGGGCCTAAATCATTGTTAGTGTGTGTGATTTATATTTATAGCTCGTTGTAGCACACTATCTTGGTGTGTAATTTGGTTTATTCATAGTTTTTTGTAGCATTGATGTGATTATCTTTGTGAGTAAGTGAAAGAGAGCCATAGGTTATGTTGAGCACATGTGTGCTGTGACCAATGATGTGGTCGACAGTATATACACAGGACACTTATTGGATGTCTGATGGTATTTTTAAAGGTGGTATTTTGGTTTGGCCGGGCATTGTATTTTTAATCACAATTTATATTCCCTAGTTAGCACATCGTAGATATGTAGGACATAAATATATTTACTAAAAAGATAGTGCACAAGGCACTAAGGTTTTTATTAATAAAAGAAGGCCTAAATTTGGATGAAGTAAGTTGTTATTGGCTCCATGGGTTTATTTTTGGAATAAAAAAGATATAAACACTCCAGATAGGGAGGGAAGCCACCATTTGGAGGGGGGGAATTGGACCCAATGCTTTTTCTTTGTTTTTACTCTTTGATTTCAATTGGTTGATTAGGTTTGCACATGGAGACACGTTACAAGAATAGTACAAGATGATCTTAGCCCTGGAGACTTGTTACAAGCATAGTACACGATGATATTAGCCCTAGAGAACCATTGGAAGGATGATGAGTGTTAAAATACACATGAGGGACATGTAAGGTGGTACACTTGGTTATGGAATCATCTACACCTTGATGAGAAAGACCTTGATTGGATTTTATGACTTAGATTAGGCAAGAGATTATGATGGTAGGTTGTACATGTATCTGTGGGTCTTTGTTTTTCAAATAGAAAGCTTAGGTGATACATCATCATAGAAAAGGTATAAGTCTATGTTACCCTGCACAAATAAAAATCAATACTAAGGGACCTTCCCACATAGATAGGAGATATGTACATGCATTGCTATGGGAAATTAATCTTCTTTGTTTTCCCAATTTCACACAAAAGGTATAGGTCTATGTTGTGTAATGTAGGACCATTTGTTTTTCCTAAGTTTCACACTGAAATGTCTAGGTCTATGTTGTGTAATGTAGGACCATTCATTTGCAAAGCTTTTAGGCCTCTAGTGTGTCAAAGAACTTATTGATTTCTCTGATTATTGCTTACATAGAAGAAGAACCCAATATTTTAGTTTCTTTGTTTCAGTGAGGAAAATGACAATTCATGAATCACAACAAAAGCCACGTGAGCATGTATAATGCATGACGTGACAAATGCAAAAACTCATGGAATAAAATGGATGGTTAATATATCCACAATAATTTCTAAACGAGGATGTGGCATGGAGACAATAGTTAATATATCCACAATAATTTCTAAACGAGGATGTGGCATGGAGACAATAGTTAAAGTCATACTTTATAGAATTTGGAATTGAGACCTTGAGGAATCAACCATTCATCAATAGCAATAATGATTGAGAAAGCATGGAGACAATAGTTAAAGTCATACTTTATAGGATTTGGAATTGAGACCTTGAGGAATCAACCATTCATCAATAGCAATAATGATTGAGAAAGCATGGATAGTGGTGAGAGTGGACTTGTAAATTGTGCAAGTGTTGAAGAGTCATCACTTAAAGAAACATTGATAAATAATGAAAATTACTGTAGAAGCATCACTATTGAGTTGACCAATAATTATTTGTGCTCGAGTTTCCACATGACTAAAAGGAAAGTTCAAATATGGGTGAATAGCCAAGGGGAAGAGCAAGTGGGGCCCTAGGGTAAGGTGAGGCAAATTGGAGTTGGGGTTTAAAAGAATACTACAGATCTACGATACTTCCAAGGAAATGGGAGGAGAAGAAGGTCGATTAGATGCTTCAACGATAGAGAAACTCTCTTTATTTTCTCTTTTGTGATTGGAGCTTATGGGATAAACTCGTTGTCCTTGATTTGACTTGAAGTGATGGACTAAACAGGTGGAAAAGTAAAAAAGGAAGCTTTATTGTTGATAGCCCCTTTGTATGGAAGATGAGGAGAGGAAAGGTTGTCATTTCAAGTAATGGTTAAGAGAGAGAGAGAGAGAGAGAGAGAGAGAGAGAGAGGTGGTACACATATATATATAGATATATATATATGTGAGAATGTGTGTGTACATATACATATACACATACACATACACATACACATACACATACACGCACACATGTATGTGCAATTTTGCAAACTCAGCATAGGCTATGTATGGTGGCGGGGTACTAGGTAGGCCTAGTTCAAACTCACTATGGTCGAGGTATGGGTGGGGTATTCAAGAATCAAAAAGGCCAGCTAGGCCAGCTAGTGCAAAGGGAATGATGATGTGTTGTAATGGTGGGAAGGGCATCAAAGTACATGGCTTTATAAGTTATCAAGACAAAGCAAGTCCACGTGTTTGTTCCTCACTTATATTTGGGAAATTATTTGACCTCTTGTAGGGTACTTCTGCCAAAAGGAGATTTGAACTTGGTTTCCAAAAGATCTTCCGTTTGATTACAATAGTTTTTGTGTACAATGTAGTCACGGGCCAGCTTTTGGAGCTACATCATACATGTACCCTTTCAATTAACATATTCAAAAAACTTAATATAATACTAGTACAATAATCAATTATTAGACTTAGGTTATATCATGATTAACACATTATTTCGTACGTCCCATACAATCATTATTAGGACTTAACCAATCTCCTAAGCAGCGCTAATCTAGATCAATTTACGACGACCAAAGGACTAGTGCTTGGCACCAATATTCTTTAACAAAGCATGGGTTTTAAACACATTGTAATGTTAAATGCGCAATTTCTAATTTCTAGTACCAAGTGCTGATTAAATATGAAACCTGCCTAGCCATGAATTTCTGGTCATTGCGTGGCCCACTAATTATTGTTAACAATAAATTAAGTGCATCAATTAACCAATTACCTTTGTACTAGCCTTCTGTTATAAGGCTAGCATCAATCAATCAAGCAGTGCTCAAATAACTCGGTTTGCAGTGCAATTTTTCTGGTCTAAATTTAGAAATCTTGGTTGAAATTCGACATTGTCTTCAATTTTAAGGGTTAAAATTTGTACTTTTAGTTATAAATCGGTGGCATTTGTACGATTTCTAGTGATTTTCAAGTCTAAATTTTTAATTTTAAAGGTTGAAAAAAACAATTTTTAATTTTAAAGGTTGAAAAAAACAATTTTTTTTTCTAATGATTTTCAAGTCTAAATTTTTAATTTTAAAGGTTGACAAAAACAAATTTTTCTACCACTGCAATCAAGTATTCCTTTACAACATTGAAAACAAATGGTTAGCTAGGTATAGTGACGCATGCAATGATGATATTTGGATCTAACGTTACTTTAGAGTTGGTAGAGGCATTTCTTAATTTCCTTTACTTTTATTTAAAAATGCATTTTTATCCCCACTCCCCCTTTTCTTCTTTTGGCTTTTGAGTTGTCTTTCCTTTGCATTTGCAACTGGCAACAAGCACATCAAGCCTACCTTCACACTTCATGAGAAGTTTATTATTTTTCTCTCTTTGCATTGTTTTTCTATGGTTCCAAGTTCTAACTTCCAAACAAACTTATATTCAATCATTTGCTTCCTCCTTTTTCACCAATTTAATAAGTCTCTTTTGATACCCTTTTGCTTGTTTACTTGATACGAGCTACAATTTGATAATTTGTTTGATCCTTTACGCTCCCCCACTTTGAAGCTTCATTGTTGAAAAGTTATTCCTTACCCTCTTTGTTGCAATGTCACGTTGGCTATCAGTTCAATTTGACATGGATAAGAAACAGTGATGTCCTTTTTTGGGAATCTCAATGTATTTACAAAGCATCACTTGTAAAAGTTTGTGGCAAGGTTGTAAAGTTTTTGTCATATAATGAAAAAATATGCCTCGTGCATGGTATGCTTTGGTCTAATCATTCATCATTGTCCTTCGATTCATATGATGTGCCCATACCCAGTAATGCCAAGTTGTTGTTATTATCTATTCTTACTTTACCCATCACTTTTCATTTCAAGGCATTTCTTTCGAACAAGAAAGTACAAGGATATGAGAATATCTAGTACACCAATAAGGACTTTCTACCCAAAATAAATAAATAAGTATTATACAAGAAAACGGAGCACACAATTATGGGTTAAGTATGGACTTATAACTTTCAAAAGAACTATAGTAAAACATTTGTGGCTCTCAAGCTTGCTACCATTTCCAAGTTGGGCCCCTTGTTATCAAGTTTTAACTCTAGCTCATGAACATATTATTTAATGTTTTCACTCTAGAGTAGCAAAACACAAAGACATATAATAACCACAAAACATGTTTATGCAAGTTGCAACTACCCAAAAGAGGTGGGGGTGGAGTGTATTGGATACTATCATCTTTATCCAAAATGGGGCATATAATTCAACTTTGGACTTTTAACATGGTGTCCTTGTATGTATGCTGTAATGTTCAAATTGGGCTCACTATATGTTTAGTGACTGAGTTATGAATAAAATTCACATAATTCATCCTTTCAAACAATCAAAGTTCACAATTGGAGCATGCTAATGATAGCTTTTTTAGGTACATTGCTATATGGATTTTCATCACTTGAGTAATAGAGTCCCAGGTTATTTTTATTAGAATAAGGGACAATTATTTCTTGGCATCATTACATGCTCTCTCTCTCTCGCTTTTCAAAAATCACACAAAACCTATAAGAAAATCCCTAGTTATTTTTGTTGGAATAAGGGATAATTGAATCTCCCAAGTAATCATTTCATTACATGTGTCTACATGCTATATGCTACTCTATCACAACAACTTCTCCTATTAAATGGGGAACTTACAATGTAGAGCTATCATGTGCACTCAATCAGCATAACAAGGATGTGGAGCATTAATTTCTAACACTCCTTATAATTAGGGAGCTTACAATGTAGAACTATCAGGTATAGTCATTAATGAGGGTGGAGCATTAATTTTCCCAACACTTTGCTTGACCATAGGTGAGCTACCTCTTTGTTCCAGTGAAGATGCCACTCGAGAAAATCTCACACAAGAGCATTAATGAATATGTCTAAATAGCTCTCCATTGTCAGACACAATAGAATATCTTGACATCTCCATCCATGAGATGAGCTTGCACACAAATTATGTCGAATCTTAATATGCTTTATGCAAGCATGAACACCGGGTTTCACGATGTACCTTTGGCTATATCGCATTGTAACTCCCTTGACTGCTCCTCCTAGAATGCATCCATGTCCCCCTAAAATTCTCCTTAATCATACTACGTCACATGAAGCAAAGCATGTTGCTTTTATAGCCAGCCTCCACAAAGGAAAAAGAAAAATAATAGATTGTTTTTTGTTGATCTATGATCTAATAGGTAACCCTAGATCCAAGGAAGAAGTGATAAAACCTAGCTAAGGTTACGCCCAAAATGTAGGTAATGTGTTATACTCATGTGTTCCTCTATATGTACCTTCCACCAATGGTTCTCTAAGAGCCTGTTGAACACCAATTGTACACCAGTTGTATAGCTAATGTTTGCTTGTCTGTTACACAAGAAGATGAGACATTAGGAAAATTGGGAGATCATTTTTGAGCCCTCTAAGAGAGTCCACCTCAACATACAACATGGGTCCCTTAAGGCTAGTAAAACCTTACAAAAGTCATTTTAGAGTAAAAACTAAAAATATTTAATTGAATGAGTATTCTTTTTTATTGATGGAAAATCTTCTTATCAAAGTACCAGGAGAAAGAGAACACACTCTCCAAATGATTTTAAGTACCATTCATGGATTTTTTTGCCAATTTTAAAATATGCTTACTTTTAAATACAACATTCTACTAATTTTGGAGGGATCTTCGAGTAATTGCAAAATACAAGTTTTTTCTAATTAGAAACATTGATTAATATGAAATCTAGTAGTTCGTTCCAAGCTATGCGGAAATCACATCCGAGGGATCAAAACAAAGTCTTTACCACCTCCATATTGAGCTAGAGAAGGAATATGCACCATTGAAGAAAAAAATTACCGGAGAGGAACCATTTCTCGACTTGAAGGAGATAACTTGAGAATGCAAGGTTTAAAAAAATTACCGGAGAGGAACCATTTCTCGACTTGAAGGAGATAACTTAAGAATGCAAGGTTTAAAAAAATATAGATCTGTGGATTAATGGATCTTTGTTTCCAAAGGTCCAATCACAAGTTCTTCTCCATCATTAATCCAATAGGATACAATGGTTTGCTTGGCTGTTGTCATAATCTTGCACAACCAGCTGACCGAGGCTTTTAGATATCATGATCAATTAGCTTTAATTGAGCGTGAAGGATATATCTAGATAATGCATGATGCAAAAGTTTCAACAACAGCATGAATCCATACTTGAGCTTGAAACATGTAAGGAAAAAGCACACTAATCTTGGATATAGAGAGAGGGTAACGAAAATAAGTAATGTGGAAGCTCTCAAATTTGGAAGTGGTCTTAAGAGACACATTCATGCTATCAGGTATTGATCTCTTGTTACCTTATTATTTATTTTCAAAATTATGTACTTTTGAGCATTTTGTAAGAATTTAAGTTTTATTCCTTGGAATTGTAGAAATATGTTGCATCTTGATAATATAGCCTCTAAAAGATGATGTTGCACCATCATGAGTCTCTTGGATCATAGATTGGAGTTGATGTATGGCTTGCTACACAGAGAGCATCCAACATATGGTGTGGTTATTTTCACACACAGTGCCTACTACAATGAGGTTGGTACCTGTGTTTGATTTGGTTACTTACAAGACCCATGAGCTCTCAAGCTAAGGTATCACTTACTCGTGTATTTTTTCGGGACCTACCATTTTTTAAGCTAAAACCCATGAGCTAAAACCCATTTTTTGAGCTAAAACCCATGAGCTCTCGAGCTAAGGTATCACAAAAGAGGAGCAATTACTAACTTTTTGAGAAAAATCACATAATTCCACTAGCATGTTTATCCAAGAAATATGGATATATTATTAAATTATGTATTTTTTACATTCCAAGAAAGAAATATTGATATTACATGATGTGGCTAGAAAACAAGCACAACTGAATATTAGGAGTTACATGTGAGGGTGGCATGGAGAGAGACTAGTGGATTTAAGACATTTGAATGTAACCATATGTAAAGGAGATCATGCCCATGTAAGAGACTCCTCTCCGTATCTCCACTCCACCGTCGGCTGCTACACTCCGATGGAAGCTTGACCCTCCTTTTACTCAATCTCTCTCACACACATACACAATGAGTGTATAACAACTCTAATTGGATTAGGTAAGAGATTAGGCAAGAAGCAAGAGAATGGAGACGAAGAGCACTCTATTAGCTGCATAAGAGAATGGATGGTGAGAATTACAAATTGACCCTTATCTTGGCCCCAAGCATTCACACCTTGGCCTGCCATACGTAAAATATAGGTCCTTGGCAAGGCTGCCTAGGTTTGTATAAACATTTAATCTAAGCATGCAATCTCAGTAATTAATCATGTGCCATGCCTTTCATAGATAAGCGATGTTTGTACACATAAAATATAAATATTAGCATTTCTAATGCCAATGGCCAAATGAAGTAACGGTTGCCAATGGATGGTGTTGACACTGGAGAGGTGTTCAATGAGGGTTAACATGCACCCCTTTCTAATATGCAGATTCCGTCCTTGGAATATGTTGGTGAAGATGAGTCGATGCTGTCGATAGGAAGGTGATGATAGTTGAAGGCCAAATGTTGTGATACCTGCATAAAAAACAAACCAACCCCAATAAAGAGTTCCTTGTAAAAATAAGATGCAACATGGTTATGCATGCATTTGTTTTCCTTTTTTGTGTGTTATGACTACGTAAACTTCAAGTTATGCTATGAAGAGGAAAGGTAAGTCCAATTTAACTTAGAGATTAGTAATAAGCCTATCTATACCTAAATTAGTCTTAGCCAATTGCCTACGGTTATGGTTTAGTCTCAAGATACACACACTTTAGTAGACTTAGCGCTAAGTGTGAAGGTGATTTTTTTTTTGGTTTAGTAAATTCAATATAAGGGATAAGGCACCAAACTAGTAGAGACCAAGGTAATGGTCAAGAGACCTCCGCCCAAGAGTATCTAAGGACCGGCTAAGCCTCTCTTTTATTAGTTTATTCACGACACAAGGTCCTACCCCATAAGAAACAAGGCATCGGTCTCAAGGTACCATCACTAGTAACCAAGAGTCCTACCATGATCCTATATGGCGATAGCTAGCTTCTTAATCTTTTTTGTGTGTGTTTTTTCCTCTCTTAATTTTTTTTGGTTTATTTTCTCACCTACAAAAAGGTCACTAAAAGAAGCTGACTGGAAGTACTTGGCATACTCCATTGGTATATTTTAAGGTCATTTCATGGACAGGTAGGGACATTACTAAGTTTAAGAAATAATATGGTCTTAAAGTTTCTCTAAGTGGCAATTAGAAAGTAAATTTTACCTAGTCATAAGGTCTTTTTAGTTCTATGAATTTATGTAATGTTGTGCAAGAATAATTTTAAAGTTGAGAGTGAGTTAGCATACAACTGAGAAAGTGGAAAAACGTGGTTTATATCGAGTTTGCACGTCCACTATTGTAAATTATAAATCTCGATTTGGTCTGCACGACTATACCTCAATAACTTGTAAATCAAACTCATCTAGCAAGATCATTGTAAGATAACCATAGGTTATAAGCATGCTCTTCGACGTCACTAGGTTGATCTTCCCCCTCACTTGGGTTTCCTAAAACATAACCTTCAGCTCGATGGAAAGGCAATAGTCTCTGTGCATCTTGGCTATGAAAGGGCATAGGTACTGTAGGTAAGCTGGTCAAGTATCTCATGACCTGGAAATCATCTATAAACTCGCCTATTTCTATCTAGAATAGACATGGTGTGGGTAGGAGCATTCTATCAAGTGGTGGGGTGAGCACAATGTAATGTTCTTGCCTCCATTGGTCCATTGCCTCCTCTTGGGGTGTTCTTACTTGTTTAGGTCCACTGATCGTGTAAAGAACACTTAGGTCATCATGCCTTTGCGGTGTTACTCCTACCATGGATTGGAGTAACACAGTTCCATATAACGTCAAAAATATGTTCTACATTGCCAGCAAAGGTGGAATGCGGCAAGAAGCATACGCCTTTTACATGTATGGAACCGTAGGTTGGAATTGCACTAAAAATAAATCGATGAAATCACCTCCACAACAAGTCACTCCTAAGGGTGCATAAAAGTAATGTTGGTGTGTTTGGAAAGGTGGTATGCTAGACATTTCCTGATAATACCATTCTTGACAATCCAGATCTAGAATTGGTGCATTTGTGTCACGCGCTAAGTGAAATCTATTGCGTGAGGCCTGTACATTAGCCAAAGGAGTTATGAAAACCTTGTGCTTTCAGGCATTTTCTTTGTAAACAAAACTCCAAAGTAAGCAAGTAAAACACATGTGTGTAGCACTCAATAAAAAACACCTAGACACAAGTGATCTAGGCAGAACCTGATGAGTCCATATAAAAATTAAAAAATATCCAATAAAATTCACCAAAACAAAGTGATCAGCTAACCCATGATAGAATTTATCTTAGGCTTAGGAAATTAAGCATAGACCACACTTAAACAAGTGCAAAATAAATTATCATGTACAAGTGTCAAAGGTTAGACACACTTTGAATGCAAATTATAGCCATCAAAAGTATGGAACATGTCCAAAAAGAATAGCTAAACAATGGCAAAAAATCATAAAAATATCGTTTAGAATTAATTCAAACAAAAACAACTATTAATACGAGATATAATTGTAGTAATAATATGCGAATAACTCGCATCTATCTAATGTCAGCACGAGAAAACGTACTTCAACATTAAATAACCCTCGAAAATGTTAAATTCTTGAGAAAAAGAATTATCATGATTTTTTCCTAATTTTTTCTAATTTTATAGGGCCTCAAAATACGATAATTTTGAATTCTACCAAACCTATCTTATGGCATTCCACACCTATATTTTTCCAGAAAATTTTTAGCAATTAATTTTGCCAAAATACCATTGATATTTTAAAAATACCAATTTTTAGGATTTCTAAAAATAATTTCTATAATATTCCTAATTTTTCCTGAGAATCCCATCGTTCACGAAATTTCCAATTCCACCCGACAATTCTCAAATCCAATGAAAATTTACAATTTTAATGGATTTTCTAACTTTTTGGTTTAAAAATATATTTTTAAGGAATTTGAATGGTTACGGGTGCCCAAATGGACATACCACATGCCAAACACCAACCCCACATTTTCTAAAAATTTAAAATAACCTTTGTCTAATTTTTCACTAATTTTTAGGGATTTTTTAAAACTTTTAATAAACCCCGAACGCATTTAGAATACGAACAGTCAAAAAGTTTCGGAATCCCAACGGTTTTCCCGGAATACGAAAAGCCAAAAGTTTCGGGAAAGTGAAAATACAAAAAAATTGGAATGTGAAAGGTCAAAAGTTTCCGGAATCCGAAAGGTCAAAAGATTTTCCGGAATTCGGAAAGCCAAAAGGTTTCGGGAAAACGGAAAGCCAAAAGGTTTCTCGGAAGATGAAAAGCCAAGAGATTCCAAGAAAATAAATTCAAAAAAAATTCCATAGATTTTTTTTCTCAAATTCCATATTTTCTCATAATTTTTAGGCTTTTTTCTTCCAAGCTTTGTTGAAAAAAAATTCAAAAGCTTTTTTTATTTTATTAGAATTTAAAAACTCATTTAAAAAAATATAAAATATAAAAAAATTAATAAGCTTTTATTAAGCTTATAACTCCAAAAACAATTTATGAGGGGGGATCGTTTTTCGCCGGCGGGCTGCAGCGCAGCCCCCCCTCCCCCCGCTTGTGCGTAGAAAAATGAAAGAGAGGGAGAGATTATCTCTCCTCACTCTTCTCTACTCATCTTCCCCACTCCCTTCTCTCTCCACCCTCTCCATCTCTGTTAGAGAGGAGGTTGATTAAGCTTTAATTAAACTAAGCCTAATCATAATTAAATATTAATTATGATTAATATTTTAATTAAAAAATCCCTTTTAAGAGAAATTCACACGGAGGGAGAGGAAAAAAGAAGGAAAAATCAAAATTGAGAGGCAGAGAGGGTCCCACGCACACGGGAGAGCATTTCATGCATCAACATGTTGCCCCCTACTACATTTTAGCAGGAAATCGGCAAAAATTTGATCTCATACTCGCGAGAAACCTGTAAAATGTATAAAAAATACATTTTTAACCATAAAAGTGCTCAAAAAATTTCTAGAAAATTAGGAAAAATTTTCTAAAATTTCTAGAAATTTAGGAAATCCATTATATTAGAAATATCCACAATAAAATATGTGGTATTTTTGTAAAAATTTCCATTAATACTTATTTTATACCACAAAAAAACACCTATAAATACACCCCCGTTCCCTTGTATTTTCATCTTAGTGTATTTTCCACTTTAGTGTAATTTTTATTTTAGTGTAATTCCTTCTTCCCTCTTTCTTGCATCTCCATTGTGAAGCTTTGGTGCTTCACGAAACCTCTTTTTTCTTGAAGGAGAACCCTCTCTTGAAGTCAAGCTTTCTTCTCTTACAGCCTCTTCTTCTCTTGAAGACTATCCTCTTCTCTTGGTGGCCAAGCCTCTTCCTTGAGGGCTACACATCTCCTTACAAGCTCAAGAACCAAGCTCACATCAAGGGTAAGCCTAAACAATGATGTTTTATTCTCCTCTACATGATTTAGAAGCATGGAAATGCATGATTCTCTTCTCTAAGTCTTGTTTTATGTATAAATATTTAGTTATGTTATGCATAAATATTATAATGCTAAAAGAGAAATTTTCCTGATATTTTAGATATAAATACTCTAATGCTAAAAGAGGAAGTTTCATGATACTTTTATAAATATTTATGTATTTCTATGCATAAATACTCTAAATGCTAAAAGAAGGATTTTCATTATAGTTTTGTGTATACATTCTTATTATGTGTATACATAAATGTTTAAATATCAAAAAGAGAAATTTTTATTATATTTTCATAATTATATTCATGCATGTGTATGCATGATTATTTAGATGACAAAAGAGGTTATTTGAATATATTATTATGTATATTCATGGTATGCTTATGCCTAGACATTTTAAATATTACAAGTAGATGTGCGAATGTATTTTAATGTGTATGTTCATGGTATGTATATACATGAATATTTTTGTTTATCAAAAGAAGAATTTTTATCATATTTTTAAATATGATTATGCATTAATATTTTTAGTATTAAAAGATAATGTTTTGTTATAATGCATATATATTTATGGTATAACGATGCTGCCTAGGTTTTAAATGAAAAAGAGAAGGTTAAGAATATTTTCATGTAAATACTTAAACGAATTCATGTTTATATATTTATTGAAGGATAATCTAGAAAAGGCATATCTATGCTTAACTTTCATGAGTATAATTATTTATAGTTCCTTTATATCCAAGTTGGAATAAAATTTCATATTCTTGATGTTTATCAATGTGAATATCATTCTCATTTATTTTATGAAGATAAACGGAGAATTATTCTTATGCTTATTTTCTAGGAAATTATGTTTATTCAATTCCTTGAGAAAGGGAAAGAAATAAGTTCTTATTTTTTATATTAGCTATAAGTATAAATACTTATTTCCAATTTCCTTAAATATTGAATTTCAAATTGAAAAACTGTCCAAAATGTAGCCAAGTTATGGCAAAAAGTTTCTAAAATGGAAATAGAATTAATTTAGGAATAAAATCAAGCATTTCGATGCTAGACCTGACCATCTCCTTGTCTTCAAACACAAAGAAAAGATAGCCACCTAATTTAGAGAAAATTTCCCCTTAGGAACTTGATCATCCAGAGTCAAGTAGGAAATTTAGTCTGAATTGTGAACCACCCAAGACGCGGGATACGTGTCTACCTTTAGGAAATATGGGTTTGAACAAAAGACCTTGTGAAACCACCCTAGAGATGTTTCTCGTAAAATAGCTTTTCGAGAGATGAAAAACAAACTCAATAGAAAAATCCTACTTGCATAGAAACTTCGTTTTTTTTTTAAGGACTCTCTTATGCCAGAATGCTGGAGGAAGCATTTGGTTTATTGTTTAAATGAGGTCGTGGATCTAAGGAGAGTTTATGTTGCAACAGCCGGCGGGGTGTCAGTGAAGGACATCTCTTGGCGGGCAAAGCCTGCCAAGGTCTTGACCAGCCTCGGTACGGTTAAAAATGGTATGCTCCCGGTGCAATGGGCAAGTGATCGACGAAGCAACCTCTGCGTGAAGATCTAGGACACCTAAGGAAGATCCTAGAGGGTCTGACCAGACGGTGCCAGGCTCACGATTACTCAGGACACCCAGGTGTATTTGAGGGAGATTTCAAACAAGGAGTTGGAGCGGTGTACTATGTATATATTTAAGTAAACTAGAAACTATGAAACTGGATGTCGTTGGTCGACTAGCTAGTCTTCAACGGGGAGTCCGGATGACACTTGATTGGAAAACAATGGAACTGGATTATTTTTAAGTCATGATATTTTGTAATCAATGTATTGGTGTGATATCTGGTTACTCTTCCATGTTTTGAAAGAGGAGTGTGTGCGTACGAGGTGTGCGTGCGTGACTGTATGCGAAAGCTAAAGTTAAGAATGGCTTTTCAATTATGGTTGTGTGAGTAACTGAATATTTCACCAACAAGTACAGTGGTTGGGCAGTCAACTAACCCATGGGATTGGATGGGGTTAGCTAGAACAGGTTTTATAAATTAAATAATAAAGGGTAATCTTGATAGGAGTTCGTTTAGGATGCGATCAGTAGCTTAGAAACTTGGACAATCTGCTTTAAGAGATTTGATCAACGATTGTGCCTCACTTGAGGGGGGGAAAATGCATTGACCTCTATAATTCAAGTAATAGGACACAATGGCTGTGCCTCGCTATCAGTGGGGAAAAAAGCGTTGGTTTCTATGAATCAAGTATAAAGATTGTTCCTCCTTCAAGTCGGTCATCCAAGTGAAGGATACACTAGACTCTTGACCCCGTTAGATAAATTTTTGTTAGAAGATTTTCGTGGAGGAACCGCCCATGATTTCTTGGTGAGGAAAGTTTTTTTCGGGTTCAGTTTTGGAAGAGCTGCCAGACTAGTCCCTTACCCGGGCATTCATGGGCGAGGCCCTGAGTGGGAAGCTCTGACCTACGCCATGAGGTTGCTACTTGTGCTGCTAGCACTCCAGAGTTCGATGCATAGAGAGGGCAGGAGTCTCACAATCACCATCGGACCTACATCAGCATCAAAATTGTTGATTCCATGTCTACTTCCATCTTGTTGATTCCATGTTAGCTTCCAGTCAGCTGATTGCCACCTACTACTTTTACATCTGACCACAAACCTCTTCCAATTCAGTACTTGCATCTAGTAAGTTTTCACATCTCCTCTTCAGACATTTGAAGTACTTTGACTCCCTTTTATAGGTAATCCCTATGTTAGATACACTTTAGTCTATATATTCCTTTGTTGTGCAACATGTTTGGAAACACAAATGAATTGTTCGGCATGCCGTCCATTGAGGAAAAGTTGGATGGGACCAACTATCCCATGTGGGTATATGTTAACCTATGACGGACATTGAGACGTACTATGTTTTACGTCATGTAATTAATTTAAGTATTCTGAGTCATGGGCCGGGCTTGTCGGCACCATATGTAAAGGATAAAGGGATTGGATGATCGTCGATGAGAGGCGCACCTTGAATATCAGCAGGATAAGTGTTAGGATCGGCCGGCCATGTATAGGCACCCATGTGTAAACGGCTAAGTCACCTATAAGAGTCAAATGTAACCCTAAAACTCTCATTCTCAATGTGTTGAATACAAGTGTGCTCTTGCCTTATCTTTTCGGTCCCCTTCTCCTGCGTATGTGTGTGTGTGTGTGTGTGTGAGAGAGAGAGAGAGAGAGAGAGAGAGAGATCGAGCACTGTGTGGCAGCACGGCGGCAGTGAGGCGGTAGAGCGGCGACGGCGGCTCCTTCTTCACCTGCGACGCGAGAATCCTTCACGGCGGCGGCTTGAGCGGTGAGTGACACACCTTTGCTTTCTGTTTGAGCTTGCTAGGTTTTTGGTTGCATGCTTGCAGCCATTCGTGGCTCGCATACGGTGTTTAGCAAGTCCCCAGCTCCGACCCATGCAGTAAAAGCGCACATTTTTGGCACCGCTGCCAGGGAAATGCCCTGCACCAAGCTCCAGTTTGCAGCTCGGGTTTCTGCGCAAAGTGAAATTTAACACTGTAGGAAAGGAATAGAGAGGTGTGATGTGTGTACGGCATTGACATTTCCATTTTCTGCAATTTGTTTTCTGTAAATCTAGTCCGTAGCAATTTTTTTAGTAGATCTGTTCCACCCGGCTGTAGCTCTATCCTGCGCTGTGTGCAAAGAGTGTGTGTTTTATTTCCTGTGCTGTGTGTGTGCATGAAAACGAAGCGCTGTGCACGCGACGCTGCGGTGGCCAACCCTAACCCTAATCCCCAAAAACACATCCCCACCAAATAATAATAGAAATAATAATAATAATAATAAATTTAAAAAAAAAAAAGGAAAACTGAAACCCGCGTGGAGCGAAAAGAGAAAATTTTTATTTGGAAGAAAATTTTGAAAAGAAAAAACCCCCAATCGACCCCGGCCTCAGTCTCGGTCTTTTGATATATATATATAGGAGAGTGAGCCTCCATAGCTTTCTTTCAAGTGAGAGCTTAAGGGAAGTGGAGCTCTATATGTAGCCCACCCCCCAAGGAGAGGAGTGAGCATGTGGGATAAAGCCTTCACCCTTCCCCCACAAGCAAATAGACTGTTCTGAGGACCACAAGAGCTCTGGATAGGCGAACACTGTGCTGTAAAGCACGCTAGGACCCCTTGAACGATACGCTCGTCTCGAGCTATCACACACCCTAGTCCATGTTTGACTATAAGTAAGGGGGTAAAAAACGTGTTAAAAATAATATAAAAACAAGTAAAAACGAGGTGCGAAACACCTAAGAAACCACTTGTGTGGGCTTCAAGGATAGTTACCAATGCCCGTAGGGTACCCACGTCACATGCATCTATGCTCTGGTTGGGTGCTAGAGTCTGAGCCGCTAGAAAGCATTTCAGTTTACGCAAGCTCACACCATCCCTCCACGTTAGCATCTTGGCCTTCAGTTGAAACCCAAGGAAGTGCAACCCAAGATCCACGAATAGCGGAGTAGTGACTTGTCCTCTGACTCAGAAGCCATGGAAGAGCACCCTACCAAGAACCCTGAGGAGGCAAGCCAAAATATGCCAGTTTGGGCCCCACAACCCAGATCTAGTATGTTTAGTTGTCTAATAGAGACCTTTAGTAGAGTTACACGCTCTGAACATGCAACAAGCGAAGTAAACGAAGAAGGAGGGGTAGTGGATTCGCCATTCACATCTCATGTAGACCCTACCTTCCCAAAGAGTGTCCATGTGGATATTCTACCCACTTCGTTTAATGAAGGCCCTACGGAGCTACCACCTTCTAACACGCTTCTTAAAGTAGAGGTCCCTAGAAGTCAATCCATAAGAAGTGACATTGCGTCCACTTCAAGAGAACCGTTTGGCACTCCAAGTCTAGATGGGATATGAAAATTGGGAATATGATCTACACACGGAGACTCTGACTGACCTATACACGGGTTATACATACCATGTAGGTTGGTTAGAAGTCATACGATCTACATCTAGTGCCACTAATCTAGAGGAGCAATAACAAATGATATGTGAGGTTATTCATAGAATTATCCAATTTGAGAGGCAAAATAGGGGAGTGAACCTACTTTCCACTGGCCCTATGAAATTTTTGGATACAGGCAAGGCCAAACAACCAACCCTATCACAATTGGAGACTCCCTCGATGAGTCCCATAGACCCTTCGTATGTTGTTTCGCCTGGAGTCTCAATGCAGGTTGAGCCCACGAGCAGTAACTTTAGCTTTCCAAATTCCAACCTTGGCTCAACTTTCCATTAGGGAATCCACAATGCCTACTCCGATGATGAGCATGACGGAAGGCGCACCTGTTACCACTGTAGTTAGTACGACACCGCTACCTAGCGAAATCGTACCTACAACAGTGCGTGCCAGTGCTGCCTATCGACCATATGTACCTATCGCTACTCATGCTCATGTAGCTCCTATGCCTCTTAGTATGCCAATGGCGTATGCTCCATGACCGCCTTATCACAACCCTTATCCAAGAGGAGCTAGGCCTAGTCACATATCATATCCTACGTCAGCTGCCTACATACCAAGACCAACGCCAACTCCTATCAACCAGGCTATTCCCAGAAGTGCCTCCACCAGCTATGCCTGCTCACCTAGGTGATCTCGCAGTGTTTGCTCAGATGATCGGACGATCTATTGCGGAAAACATGCGGGGCATGCCTGAGAGAGAACCCAGAAGCAAGGCGGTACAAGTGGCTAAGCTCACTCAGAACTTCAGTGGGGTAACAAAGATGTTAGGAAGCACATTGAAGTTTTTGAACACGTGTGTGATTCCTTGGAAGAGCACAATGAGCTACATAAATGTAAAGCCTTAGGCTTAACCTTGAGTGGAAAAGCCAGAGATTGGTATCGAACTTTAAGGGTTGAAGAGCGTACTCACTATCCCACTCTCAAGATATTGTTCTTGAAGGAATATATACGTGAGGGTGTGCTTTGGGGAGTAGCATCTCAACTCCAAAAAGCTGATCGCGAGGAAGGGGAGTCAGTGAGAGACTTTATTAGTCGATTAAAGTATCTAAATTCTCGCTGCACTCCCGATGAGCGCTTCAATAACAACCAACTGCTTGATCGATTCATCCGAGGATTGCACCACGAGGACATATACAATGGCCTAGTCATTAGAGGTCTTATGACGTGGGAAGCAGTCATTGCCAATGCAATCCAGTTAGAAGACAACTTGATGATTGCAGGTAAAAAGGTGTCTTCGAAGACAAAATCTGTTAGTTCGCAAGTATCTGGGCACGAGCCAATGACGGTAAAACCTATTGCCAAGGAGCCCAAGATATCCGAAATGTCCGTGTGACCGACCTTACTAAGGCTCTCCAAGAATACTTTAGGGGTAATCGAGCTCCTCAAAATAGCCATATGTACCCAAGGAGAGAGCAACAATGGTGTTCGGTTTGCTTAGGACCACATAGTATGAGTGAATGTCCCACATTCAGAGTTAAATTCAATGGGAATTGCAATGCATGTGGTAAGTATGGCCATCAATCCAAGGATTGCCTAGTACTTAAGCATATTTTGGCAAATCAAGCACCACTAGCCTAGTCAAACACACCTCAAGTACCCGCGTTGATGCCTGCACCACCTGTCGACGAGCAACCGTCACAGCACATAGTTCCAAGGAACCCGACGAATGTAGTCCAATTTGTGCCGTTACCACCGCTAGTGCTAGGACCACAACCTCAACATCTAAGGATTACCCCTATAAACCAGATGGGTTGTGAGTCACATAGTGCGTGTGGGGATTATGAAGAGGAGATAGACCCCACTGCTTCATATGGGATTAATACGTTTGAAATGACTCCCCAGTACTACATGGAGGATCATTTCGGGCAAGTCAAGCCTGTATATCAAGTGGCTGCTCTCGCCACAAGAGAGCAAAACCTTAATACCTTGGCAAGGAGACCACCTCTTCAATGCTACGATTGTGGTGGACCACATCGTGTAGCAGAGTACCCTAATAGGCTACAGAAGATTACTACTCAAATGCAACCAAATCAAGGGAGCACATCGGGAATGCCGGTACTTACATGTAATCGTTGTGGCATAGATCATTTGATTGCTCAATGTCCACATAATCCTAGTGCACCCAAGATTACGCCATTGAATTTGGTTGAGGTCACCAACCAGGCATGAGGAACCACACCTGTTGTACCCGTGAATGTAGTTACACGACGGTCAATGCTTCAAAATCAAAACTACATTCTTAAAGAGAGGGATACTGCATCAATTGCTTGGGCAAAGAAAAAGAAAACGCGGCGGAAGAGATCGCTTAATGCCACGAGCTCCAAGCCTAGTTCAAAGACTAACATAAGAACAGGAGACCCCGTGTATATGAATGATCCTGAAGATGATTCTGATTCAATAGAAACCATGGGGACCAAAGCCACTACCTTAAGGGAGGAACCCACTCGGGAGCTCAACGAAGGAGAATCAAGCGAATACATAAATCAGGGAAAACAGAAGGAAACTTCCTCGGCCCCACAACCAAGTCAATTAATGCCCTCTCGGCCACCCAAACTGACTGAGACTCCCCAAGACAAGCCACGTGGGCCAAAAACCCTCAAGAAAAAGATTGGAACTTACGTAAACCCAGTCAATGAGGAGATTGAACAAGTGCAACACTTAAGGGGTTGGGTAGAAGAAACACAAAGAGAACTGGAGTCAACAGACCCTAGAAGAATCAAAATCCCAGAAAGTATTTCCTGCACAAGTTCAGCCTCACAGGAGCCATAAACCGTTAGCTATACCTAGTATCATTCAGGAAGAAAGTGAGGATAGGACATCCAAAAGTGGGCAAACACCCTTCTTTCTTGAAAGAATGTTTAGTGAGGGAATGCCTGACCCATCGAAGAGGAAGTGATTCCATCTTCACCAGTCCCTAGTCAAGGGGCGATGTCTCGAAAAGTACCATTGAATGTGTCTAAGCTAATGGATTTCGTGTCCTCTGAAATCAGAACCACGATCATATCCAAGTGATACGGAGATCCTGAGCTATTCTTAACTCTTCGGAAATTTCTCAATGGAGAACTGAAGGCGGGGTTACCACAATCTGCAAATATGGATAGACCCGACATGCTTCAAGATGAGGAGGAACATTTGGATCTACAACCCAACCTAGGTGAAGACTCGGTCGTTGAAATACCTATTAACAAGTTGGGACAGTACTTTGAAGGTGACGAATCTAATGCAACCCTCCCCATTACTACCGGGATTAACTCTAAAGGGAATCCTTGATGGTGGTGCTGGAGTGAGCATTGTGACTAAAAACTGTTGGGAATCTATGGGAAGACCTCACCTCGAAGTCAAACAAATATAGTGGTTAAGATGGCAAACGGAACTATTGCTAAACCTATTGGAATGTTAAGGGACCTTAAGATCAAGATTCTCGGGTACAAGGTAAGACATACCTTCATTGTAATGGATTTCTCCAAGCATCCTATGTCATATCAAATGATCTTAGTACGTCCTTTCATGAGAGAAGCACAAAATGGTGCATGACTGGTCGAAAAACCATGTCTACCTACAATTCCAGGACTCTGTCATTCGAGTTGATCTTGAGAATGGTCGCGCGCATCCTTTAGGAAGCAAGGTTATCATCGATAAATTGATTAGATACCACTATTCACTCCGCCCCATTAAGGTATTGCTATACATGCAAAAAAGAGACTGATGATGGGAAAGATTCTCCTTATATGGATGTCCTACCGGGTATAACTGATAATGTGGATTGGGTACACCTAGCGACAACCATAGACACATGGGAAAATGGAGGCACAAGTTAGGTAACACCTGAGGGGCAAGATATGCCACCGTTAGTGCCAATAAACATGATAGGTGTTATGCACTTGACTCCTGATGGCGAGAAAGTGGCAAACTCCCTTGACACTAACAGTAGCAAAGACTCTGACCAATGCAACTCTGAGTCATCTGAATCTCAAGAAGACACTAACTCTGAGCCTGATGGGGAGGATGAATCAAATATTCACCCAAGTGTGGAAATAATGTGCTCAAGGCAGCCTAGGACGGTGACCTCCTGTGCAGTTCATGCGAAAGTGAGGGGGACACAAGTGAAGATCGACCAAGTGAGTCCGAATCTGATAGAAACAAAAATCAAAAACTTGGTAAGAAGAAAACGAGACATAAGCGACAACGCTATCGAGCTAATGTACGAACTGCAATAAACAAAGAGAGATCCACTACAAAATGGCTTAGTTATGTAGGAGCTATTGACGCTCATCGGAAGTTAGTGAATAATTGGGGACAATACCTCCAAAGTGTCATGTGGTGTATTCCGCAACCTCATGACGTCGCCCAATTAGAAATCAAAGAGAAACCAAAACTAAGTCGTACTGCAAGAAGGCGGAAAAACCAAGAGTTAGCTCAGCAACAACAAAATGATGCAGAATTAAAAGAAAAAAACCTGGCACAACAGGAACCGGTTGACTTACACCCCGCACCCGAGCATTTCAAATCATTTACCACAAGGGAACGTAAAGTCATCAATACAAAAGCCCAACGAATGCCTACCAATGGGAGTAGCGGTGTCTACGATGGCCCGGCGGTAGTTAAGGAGATAGAACTAGCAGATCCAGGTGAGGAGTCTAACCCACTTTTTATTGCTCAAGACCTCACCCAGACAAAGGAAGCTACACTCAAGAAGCTTCTTAAGGAATTCAATGACATATTTGCTTGGACATATCATGATATGAAGGGTGTTCCACCCTCAGTGGTGCAACACACGATTCCAATGATTAGCATTGCTAAACCAGTCCAGCAATGTCCCTACCCAATGAATCCTAAGTATGCAAAGATTGTACAAGAGGAAATTGAAAAGCTTGTAAAATGTGGATTCATATACCCTATTGGGCACTCAGAATGTGTTTCTCCAATAGTCATCGTACCAAAGAAGAATGGGAAACTCAGAGTGTGCGTTGATATCAAAAAGGTTAATGCAGCCACCATAAGGGATCATTACCCCTTGCCGTATTCTGAACATGTGCTTGAGAGAGTTGCAGTCAAGGAGGCATATAGCTTTTTAGATGGGTACTCTGGTTACAATCAGATCACAATTGCAGTAGAGGACCAAGCTAAAACAACATTTATCATAGAGTTTGGAGTGTTTGCCTTTCGCGTCATGGCCTTTGGCTTGACCAATGCACCTGCAACATTCCAACGATTGATAAACACAGCCTTTAAGGAATATCTAAGGGACTTTTGTGAAGCTTTCTTAGATGATCTTTGTGTTCATTCCTCTTGGGACGAGCACTTGATGTGTTTACGAAAAATATTTGAAAGGTGTAGATTATATCGCATCTCATTGAATCCTTTCAAATGCCAATTCTGGGTTAAACACAGAGTCATTCTAGGGCATATAGTGTCCAAAAATGGGATTTCCACTGACGAGAGTAAAATCAAGGTCATTCTGGAATTGCCCCCACCCACCAACTATAAGGGAGTCCAACGCTTTATGGGACATGTTGGTTATTATCGAAGGTTTATTCTATTCTTTGCCGAGATAGCTCGACCATTGTATAAGCTTCTCATCGAGTTTATTTGGACCGAAGATTATGACCATGCATATGAGCTATTAAAGAAGGCCTTGGTGAGTGCTCCAATCTTGCAAATGCCTAACTCGGATTTAATCTTCCATGTGCATATTGATGCATCAAACTTTGCTATTGGGTGTGTGTTAACTCAACCTGGAGAACACAAACTAGACTACCCCATTAGCTTTGCCAGTCGCTAGTTGAACGATGCTAAGATGAACTACACCACTACGGAGCGAGAAGGGTTGGCAATGATATATGCAGTAAGGAAATTTCATTATTACCTCCTTGCTACCAAGTTTGTTTTCTATGTGGATCATCAAGCATTGTTGTATCTGGTAAACAAACCATGCTCCACAGGAAGAATCACACGATGGTTATTGATTCTTCTTGAGTTTGATTTCACTGTTGTTTTGTGAGACCTGGCACAAAAAACATGTCATGGCTGATCATTTGTCTCGCATACCTAATGGTGAGGCTCCTACGAGAGTTGATGATGACTACCTGACACTTCCCTATTCATGGTGGAGACAATGCCTGAATGGAGTGAGAAGATTGTTAAATTTTTGGTTAATGGCTTTCCCCCCAAGGAGCTTCGTAAAGATCTAGCTCAAACTGATCAAGGAATGCGAACCCTATTGCCTGATAGCCGGGACTCTTTATAAAAGGGGAAAGGATGACGTTCTTAGGCGTTGTGAGAGGATGAGTATCTATACATTTTGCAAGAGGCACATATGGGCGTAGCCGGTGGGGTCACTTCTCAGGAGACTTAACTGCGCGAAAGATCTTACAATCAGGGTATTAGGCCCACTATGTTCCAAGATGCATCACTTTTTGTGAAGGGTTGCGATGAATGCCAACGATACAAGAAACCCCAGCGGAAAGATTAGATGCCCCTACATCCAATCAAAGTAAACCAACCATTTGGAAAGTGGGGTTTAGACTTTGTAGGTCCAATTAGCCCAGCGACCCGCAACACACAATCTCGCTATATTATTGTGGCCACTGACTATATGACCAAATGGGTGAAGCGAAAGCGACACGTAAGGCAGATGCAAGGACAACATCCAAGTTCCTCTTTGAAAATATAATCACACGCTTTGGTTGTCCTTTTGAACTTGTGAGCAACAATGGTACGCATTTTATAAATGAAGTGATTAAGGAGCTCACAACAAATTTCATGATATCCCATCATAAATCTACCCCTTATTATCCGCACAAGTGAATGGCCAAGCCGAGAGTACCAACAAGACCTTAATATCTGTTCTGACAAAAACTGTTGAGGCTCATCGCACAGATTGGGATCTAAAGCTTACGACAACTTTATGGGCCTATCGTACTGCGTACAAAGTGGCTACTGCACACCATTCAAAATGGTATATGGCCAAGAAGCAATCGTGCCGTGGGAATTTGTCATTCCTAGTCTTCGTGTTGCTACTCAAGAGGGTTGGGATGGTAATCCCTTAGTAGAGCGTCTGTATATCCTTGAGTGGCTAAACTAAGAAAGACAATTAGCTGTGTACAATGCCCTTGTGGAGAAGGATAGAAGGAAAAAATGGTTTGATCGCCACGTGAAAGACAAGGACATCAAGGTTGGGGATAAAGTCTTGATGTATTGAGTGCGTAATGAAAAGAAGAAGCTCAAATATGCTGGTAAGGGACCGTATAGAGTATGTGAAATTACCCCGCAAGGTACCATCCGAGTGGAGACTCTCGATGGAGTTGAAACCATTGGATTCCTTAATGGGAGTAAATTCAAAAGATACTATGACCCCCTGAGCCAAGAGGAGTTACATGCAATCCATCAGAAGAAGGCAGCTAAAGAACAAGCTGAGCTTAAGAAGATACAAGCAAGAATTGAATTGAAGCCAAAGAACGTCAACAGCGTGCTAGGCGCCAGCGAGAAGCCAACTTGGGGATTACGCAAGTATTTTTCGAGGAGGTAGAGGAGGAATCACTGGAATCTGACCCGCCTCTAAAATACCCAATTGAGTTATAGAGTCCTTACGGGGAGGTGCTGTATAATGTATTATTGGATACAGGAGCTCAACACAATTTGCTATCATATGGCGTGTGGTGTCAACTTGGAAAACCACCTTTATCCAAGAGTGCTATCCAAGTTAAAGGAAAACCACCTTTATCCAAGAGTGCTATCCAAGTTAAAGGAATCAACAAGAAGAAAACCCCTGTCTCAGGAATTCTGCACACTCCGGTTGTCTATGACAAGGGGACCGTAATTCAAAGCTTTTTAGTTATGCCTACTGGTACCATGGAGGGAACCATAAACTTAGGGCGCAAATGGATGTTAGCCACTAAGTGCAATATTGATTGGGCAACCAGGCGAGTTACAACGCAAGAACCCGCTCTCAGTCTGACTGCTCAAAATCTCGCACCTAAGTCATCAGCTCTGGACAAAAGGCTAGATAACGAAAAATCACAGTCCAGTGGCAAAACCATCTTTGATTGTTTGCCACCCCTCTAACGCTTCAACGCCAAGAGTGGAAACAGGCTGTGTGGTCTCCAAGGCTTTGCTTACTATGCCAAAAAGTACATACAAATGGGTCCCAAAAGCTTCGTTAACAGCTACCCCCTGCTCAATCTCGTTCAGACAAGAAGCCTCGTAGAAGGAAAGCAGCTACCCGCCCGAGAAAGGGCAATGTAACATCACGATGGATTCCTAAAAAATTATTAGTAGCCCAAGGGTACTACGAAGGGAATGACCAGATTTGGGTCCCTAAGCATAAGCTGAATCCCTCTACATCACCTGTAAAACCTTGCAAACCAAATGTTGCCACCCCAACGATAATTCAAGACCGTGGTAAGGGAAAGGTAACAAAGTGCTCCGAACCACTTCTTCCAGAGCTAGTTTGGATTCCCAAACGATATCGATCAATACCTCCTAGCTTAGGAAGGGGGAGCCACATGAAGCTTCTAGCTCCTCATGCCAGGCACACGTTGATATAGAAGTTTCTTCATGCTCTACACCTACTCTTGTCAACACCCAACAAGAGACCAATGAGTCTATGTCTCCCTTTGTAAAAGTATCATCGGAAACCATTTCCTCCATTCGTCAATGGGAGCGTACACTACCATCTCTGCAATTTGATGTGGCCACAAGGGTCATAAAAAACTATTTGCCCACATCACCACCTATGACCCACTGGACAAATTGGTTCCAAGAGGCTACAACATCATTGCAAAAAATATGAACTACCCAAGGAAAGGGGGGAGCATGTACTCACGCTCGACATTCTAATGCTTCCTCCCTAACCTTCTCCCCTGACCATGTAATTGCCAAATTCAAGGGGATGTATATATATATAGCTTCATACATAAAAAAGAAAAGAAAAGAAAAATAAAAAATAGTAAAAAGAGCAAGAGCACATTAAGAGGAGAAATATCCGTATACAAACAGGAACTAGATTGACCTATCATAAACCTACTGATGCTATATCTATGTTTGCAAATATGGCAAATGCAAGAGCATCACACACTTCATCCACCTTTGGTAAAAGGTATCATCTGTACCTTTCTCAGATATTTCACATATGCTATCCTGTGATTAAGACCAAATTGGATCATATAGATGTACTAGCCAAAGAGGAAAATGTTGAGGAATCAGAATGGTTAATTCGCCTATTGACCATGACTGACGCCTACTCCGTAGAGGACATATCCCCGATAGCCCAAAACTTTCATTTTCCACAAGATGACTATTCTCGCATGGTTACATTCTTGATGAGTTTATGTGGATGGGAAAACGAAAAAGATATATCTGACGACGATGAATGGACGGATGAAACTCATGGCACTACCGAGGCTGACTTTATTTATTTGGATGATGCGGATAGAGGCTTAGCCTTAGGGCTGGGGAGCCAGGACTCTACAATATCCTCTTACCATATCCTCAGTAGTAGTGTGGTGACTGGTAGGTAGGTTAGTGTTTTCAAGTTTTTTCTAATTTGGAGTCCTTAAACAAGTCTTTAATTTTTCACACTGATGTGTCTCTCGAGATATAGTGCTTATTAGTTGGTTGTACAGGTTGAAAAGTTTAAGATGGGTTTGCTTTCAAGTCCTGAGATAGAAACACTCATACATAAATATCTCATCAAATTGCGAGCATTTCTCTCATCGAATCAAGGAGATCTCCAAAATACAGGTGTAATTCTTCCATGCCCACTCTCTTTCATTTTTACTATTCAATTAATTGCATAAACTGAAGGCATGACCACATGGAACTTGTCAAAGTACTACTTAGTTTTTGAAGTTGCCTGACGTGCTAGTGTAAATCATTAATTAGCTTAACTTTATTGGATATATTCTTGAGAATGCATGAAGTCTTTAGTTAACCTGGGAATATGGTTGTCTTAAGTCTAGGGTTATAACCATCTTAATGTTTGAACAACCTGGCTGTGTGTGTATTGAACTCTAGGACATAGCTTTTACCCCTTTGTCAAAAGGATGTAAGAATACATTATAGTTCAGGAGCAAAGATCAAAAGAAATATTTTTTTTTAAAAAAAAATCCTACAATGAATGGCAATGCAAGTCTATTATGTGCTCTAATGTTGGCCTATCGCCTTATTGACACTTGGTAGGTGAGGAGTATTCTACTCCAGACCGATGCCTTGGGTTGGTAGGGGGTAGCCTTGCCTAAGGTGAACTAATAGATTCCTGGAGAATGCCTTGTGTTAAACATGGTACCAGGATCGATGTTAGTTTTGCCTTAGGGAGGTCGCCATTGTGTATAAAAATGTCACGTGCATAAAGAAATAAAGGCAAAAGGCTCCTGTAACTCTGATGTTTCTTATGTCCCTAGGGTCGTGGTATTAACTTGTTCTTAGAGCAGACACATTGTGGTCATCTGTTTATTTATTAAGCTGGGTAATTTTCCTTGACTTAGGCCAGTTATAGACCTTGATTAACCTTTGACACCTTGCTAACTCTTGATTTACTTTCAATATTTTTAAACTCCTGTTAATTTGCTACGCTAGCTCATTCATGTGACCCCTTAAACTAAGTTCTCATGGCAACATCCATTGTGGTCTAACATGCTTGAATTTATTACACTTTATATCTTTTGAATTCAAGCATACTTTCACTCTACTTCCCTGTTTTGCAGACGGTCTACCATAACAAACCCTATCGAGCTTACCATACCATAGATTCCGAGGACGGAATCTACATCAGGAAAAGGAGGCATGTTAACCTATGAGGCGGACATTGAGACGTACTATGTTTTATGTCATGTAACCAATTTAAGTATTCTAAGTCATGGGCCGGGCTTGTCGACACCATATGTAAAGGATAAAGGGATTGGGTGATCGCCAATGAGAGGCACACCTTGAATATCAGCAGGATAAGGGTTAGGATCGGCCGGCCATGTATGGGCGCCCATGTGTGCACGGCTAAGTCACCTATAAGAATCAAATGTAACCCTAAAACTCTCATTCTCAATGTGTTGAATACAAGTGTGCTCTTGCCTTATCTTCTCGGTCCCCTTCTCCTGCGTATGTGTGTGTGTGTGTGTGTGTGTGTGTGTGTGTGTGTGTGTGTGTGTGTGTGTGAGAGAGAGAGAGAGAGAGAGAGAGAGTGATCAAGCACTGTGTGGCAACACGACGACGGCGAGGTAGAGAAAAAGGTAAAACTGATGGGAAAGTCCATCCATCTTGTGTTCGCCTAGTTGGACCTTCACTGCAATGCGAGAATCCTTCACGGCGGTGGTTTGAGTAGTGAGGTGACACACCTTTGCTTTCTGTTTGAGCTTGCTAGGTTTCTAGTTGCATGCTTGCAGCCATTCGTGGCTCGCATACGGTGTTCGGCAAGTCCCCAGCTCTGACTCGTGCGGTAAAAGCACACAGTATATATGTTGTGTCATGTTTTGGTGGCAAAGAACTTGTGGGTATATATATATATATATATATGGTGATGACACTCGGCTTGCAGGGCTAGTATTTGTTGTCAGCACATCCTCTAGTTCCATTGTTGGAACTAGTGAATCTGGTTCTTAGTGGCAGTGTGTACAACTTGCACTTGTGGGTATATATATATATATATGGTGATGACACTCGGCTTGCAGGGCCAGTATTTGTTGTCAGCACATCCTCTAGTTCCATTGTTAGAACTAGTGAATCTGGTTCTAGTGGCAGTGTGTACAACCTGCACTTGTTCCTCATACACTAGAACAACTCAGATGGGATGCCAAAGATACACAGGCGCATGCACTTATTTCTCTCCTACAAATGGAAAGTTATTCCTCACATTTGATCATGTTCCTTTGCTAAAAATGCATGGGATGTCCTTGTCTCTCTATATCAGATCTGCAATGAAGCTTGAGTTGCCTATCTTCGAAAAAAGCTTAACTTGGAGCATGTGATAGATGGTGAATGTATGGATGCATTTCTGACCCACATCAAGTATTTGTATGAATAGCTGATTAATATTGATGAGGTTATTCCGGATAGTTCTCTTATCTCTACCATTCTCAATGGCTTGCATGTATCATATCAAGGATTTTCTACCACACTCCGTCTCCTGATAAAGAGCAATTATAAATTGTATACTTTTGATGAGTTGGTGGCTCTCCTACTTCAGGAAGAGCAATCTCGTTCTAGTCAGAACAATATGCTTGCTTTTGATCAGGTATTTGCTGCCTCCCATCATGGTAAAGGAAAATATGGGGCTCCACCTCATGCTAAGCCTAAGGGAAAAGCACTAGCCCAATCAGATAACCCTATGCCCAAGCTAAGAAGAAGAAGAGATGCAATTACTACCAAAAACTTGGTCATGTTTTAGAGGACTATCAAAAATAGAAAGAGAGTGAGAAGAAGAAGAAGTAGCAAGGACTTGCTGCCACTATAAGTGATAATGTAGAGGAAGAGAATTTTGAACATGATGGCTATGCACTAACATTAACATGCAGTAATCTACTTGCCTCTTGTCTATCCTTGTATGATGCTGATTGGTACTTTGATTCCGGTGCCCCTAAGCAAATTACTTCATGCAAGAAACTATTTTCTACCTTGAGATATGCTCCATGAGGTGGAACAGTTTTGTGTGCTAATAATTAATCCTATGCCATCAAAGGAATTAGCAATGTGGAATTGACTTCATGCTCTGGGGATCCTTATACTCTTGCTAACACATTGCATGTACCCAAAGTCTGTAAGAATCTCATTTCTATCTTAGCACTTGCCAAAGCTGGCTTGAAGATCACTTTTCTAATCATTGTTTGCTATTCTATTCATGATGACAAAATTGATTCTAATGTGCTTCTCTTGTATGGTACATTGTGCAGTGGCCTATACAGGCTTGACATGTATGACAGGAGTATTGATCCTTATGTAGATGTCTTGACTTTTCAGTGTGACACTGAGCTTTGGCATGCTTGGTTGGTTCACTTGAATTTTCCATCTCTTTTATGGGGTTACAACATCAAGCTATGGTTCATGAGCTACCACCTATAAAGCTCCCCCACAAGCATGTATGTGAGGGATGTATATTGGGAAAGATGCATTGTCTGTCTCCTTTCCAAAATATGGCACTATCAGTGCTACTCACCCATTGTAGCTAGTGCACAGTGATCTTTGTGGTTCTATGTGGGCTCCCTCTTTTGGTGAACATCTATACTTCATGACTTTCATTGATGACTACACACGCTTCTGCTGGGTGTATAGTCTGAAAGTCAAGTTAGATGCCTTCTTAGCTTTCCAGTAGTTTCTTCCTTTTGCTGAAAATGCTTACAATCATAAGCTGCTAACATTACGTATCAATAGAGGGGGGGAATATTTGTCAAATAATGAGTTTGCTGCTTCAATGTTGTCCCATAGCATTTCTCATCAATGTACTCCTTACTCCTCTACACCATAATAGAATAGTGTAGCTATGAACGTTGAAATCCAACATTCATGGAAATGGCCAGATGTATGTAAGGATTTTCCTTTTAGATTTTGGCTTGAAGCGATCATGTGTGCCAATTACATACTGAACCACTATCCAATTAAGGCTTTGAAATCTATGATAGCCTATGAAACTTGAAATGGTAGAATTCTAGTCATTACTCATATGCATATATTCGGCGATCTCACTTATGTGCATATACCTGCACAACATAGACACAAGCTTGAAAAAAACAAAGGATTTGAAAATGTATCTTTGTGGGGTATAGTAGTGAAAGCAAAGGATATCCGACCATATGTTCCATCTAGTCAAAAGCTGAATATATCCAGAGATGTTGTCTTTGATGAATATACACCTTAACCCATGTTTTCTTGTTGGCTAGCCATCAATTGATGCTCTGGATGTATTTGATGCATTGCTGCCTTTGTTTGGTACTAGTGCTCACTCCTCTGTGAAAAGATGCAAGGAGGAAGAGAGCTTGAGATCTTGCAAGCACACACACACTCACACAAACCTAGAAGAGAACACACAAGATGAGAAGCTAAAAATTGTTAGTCTTCTTCTTCTCAACTAAAGGGTTCTACCAAAAGATAAGGGAAATACAACATGAGTATGCCATAACTCAGTGGTGGAATTGTAGCTGGTGTAGTCCAATTGTAGAATCACTGGCAAAGATCTATCATGTCAACATCCTACCAAACGTGCGCCAACTATGGGACCCCTACCCCTTCCAAGGGCACTGGTGGTGGTGGAAGTGGCGTCAACCTCTCATGCAGGGTAGGGATCCACACTCGGGGCCTCGCCCACGGATGTCCAGACAAGAGACTAGCCCGGCGGCTCCTCCAAAAACCGAGCTCGAAAAAACTTCCCTCACCCCAGAAGGCACGGGCGATTCCACCAGGAAAATCTTCTAACAGGGGAATTGATCTAACGAGTCAAGGTCTTACTATCCAAACTGATCTGACTGAACCCGAAAGTCACATGGTCCGATCAAAGAAGAGACTTGCACTTGGTCCATGGAATCACTGCTTTTTTCCTCCTTTAACAAGGCACAGCCAACTGATTCCCTCCCATAGAACAAGGGTCTTCCTAGGACTTAATCTAACTAACGTAACTAATCGTAAGTTATTTGTATCGTAGGAATCCCCCGATCCAGCCAACTGGACCATGGGTTAGCCAACTGCCCAACCACTATATTGGTGGGATTCCTTTATGAAAATTTGGTTATGTTTTGCCCGGGTACCGAGGAAAAGAGTCCCCACGTCCCCCTAGCCGGCGTATAAAGAAAAACATTTAAGGTAGGTATACCACTCACACACCCAATATGAAATTACCATTATAACAGATTCAATTGTCTTTAAAACAATCTTTCAATGAAAATCTTAGTATTACTGATCATAATCCTCCAAAATATTGAGTCCATTGTATTACAAAATATATCATCTGGACTCTCTGTTGAAGACAAGTTGGTCGACCAACGAGATCCAATATCAAAATTCAATTCACAAAAGTCGTTCTTTTCAGTTCCTCTAAATCTTCCTCGACGTAAGCATGGGTGTCCTAGCAACTACGAGCCCGTGCATCACCTGGTCTATGGTCCTACTTAGGTGTCCTAGCACTTCACTCAAGGACCGCTTCGTCGGTCCTCGCCCATCGTACGGGAAGTGCACCATTTTAACGATACCGAGGGGGTGGTCAAGACCTTGGCAAGCTTTGCCATGAGCGATGTCCCTCGACTCCCCGCTAGCTGTTGCAACGAGTCTCTCCTTAGTTAAACACATACCAAATGCTTCCTCTAGCATTCTGGTGCAAAACAGTCCTTTAAAAGAAAACAGCAGAGGTTCTATGCAAGTAAAATTCCCGATTTAAGATTGGTTCCACAAAACCCTTTTTTGTTAATCCATATTTTCTTAATGAGAATCATTGATCTCTCATCAGGGTAATCTACCCATCATTTGACTGAATGTCCAACCAAATTCTTGGTGATTTCGGTCAAGGAAAAACTATGTTAATTCAACGGTAGTCTATTCTTTATATTAAGAACTGGAATTGGTCACGAGGTTTTTCTTTAATTCAGATCGAGAGATGGACAAGTAGTTTAGAGGCCATCCCTTTCATAGTTGTGGTCTAACCAAAATTATCCGGTTTAATTCTAACTTTAATTTCAAGGATTTTCTACAGATAAATATCTACTAAATTTCTAACCATAAGGAAAATTTCACTTTATGAATTTCATTCCTTCCTAACCATAATGGATTAAGAAATGGTTCTATATGAGAATATATGATTTTTATAAAAATACTCTTCTTTCATTGAGTATAATTTTGGATAATTATCAATTTAGTGATTTATCCACATAAAATATCTAAGGATATTCTTTCGACCAATTTAATTTATCATCACTTATTCTCTAGGTGAAATTATGGTAAAAATTCATCTTTTGTAACCAAAATTTAATTCAAATCTTTCTCTACTTAAAGACCATAAAAATTCTTCTTTCAACTAAATACAAATATCCTTTTTTAAATAAGCTTAAAATTCCTCTTTTTCTCATTTAATGATTTAATTCCAATTGTCATGGGAATTCCTCTTTTATCATTTAAAAATTTCTAATGCTTAAAATAAATTTATCTAAAATTCCTTTTAAAATTAACTAGAAATATCCATTATTTCAATTATACCAAGAATTCCACTTTTACCAGTTAAATGATTGAATTCCAAATGTCATGGGAATTCCTTTTTTATCATTTAAAATTTCTCATGCATAAAATAAATTTATCTAAAATTTCTCTTGAAATTAAATAGAAATATCCAAATTATACCAAAATTTCTCTTTTTCCATTTAATTACATGGATCTCCATTATCATGGGAATTCCTCTTTTTGCATAAAATAATATTACCAAAAAAATCTCTTTTCTTTAGTTACTTATTTATGCATAAACACTAAATTTTTTTCTTTAGTTACTTATTTATGCATAAACACTAAATTTTTTTTCCCATGAATTTGATGAAAATCATTCTTTTAGCATAGGATGTCCAATCCTAGAATATGGTAGGAAGTCCTCTTTTAGCATTATGCATAAAAATAAGATATGTATTATTTTCTAAAAATTTTACCATAGCTTCGCTCTGCTATTACTGTTAATTTTTAATTTTTCTAAAAAGAATAAAACTTTGTAATACAATTATGATAGAAGAACTATCCTTAAACTTAAATCTAAATTATGGAATTAAATCATAAATTTAACCATAATTATAATTATAATTATGATTAATCTACTAGATTAGGCTGTTTCTACTATTCTTCTTTTTCCAAAATGATAGGAATATCTCTTTTACATTTAGAATCACTTAAAGTAGTTTTTAAACTACTTATAAATAATTTAAAAGAATTTACCATTACTTTGTTATCATAAAAGCATAAAAATGCCATTTTCTTAACCTCTAGCTTAACAAGCTTAGAGTTTGGTTTTGAATTAAGAATTTATCAATGAGAAGCATTCATTTTCTAAAGAATTAGCCATAGGAATGACTATTCTTTTGGGAGAGAGAGAGATACATAAAAGCATTCTAAATAAGCATAAAGATTAACTTTTTTGTGATTAATCATTAAAGTTCTTAGAGAAATCTTGATTTGCATTAAACACAACTAATTAGAAACTTCTCAAGCTGGAGAGGGGTTGAGAAGTGAAATCATTTGAGAATATTAACAAAAACCATGAAATTCCTTCTTACCTCTAGGTTTGGCTTACTTCTTTATCTAGAAGTGAAGCCCCCAACCAATCAATTGGTTTAGTGAGTTGAGAAGAAAGCTCCCCCAAGAGTTGTTGAAGAGAGATAGAATCTCCAATCTCTCCAAAAGTAGAGGATTTTTAAGGATAATAGAAAATATGGTTATTTTAATGTAATACTGGCATGGTATAGCTCAAAGATGAGTACAAAAGAATGAGGGTCTATTTATAGGTGACTAAGGCCACTAACTGAGTCTAACTAAGTTTGGCTAAATTTGGACAAGATTTGGTCCAGTTTAGCTGCCATTTTGATCCAGTTTAGCTCCCAGTTTGATCCAGGAGAGAGGAGAGATAAAAATATCTCAATATTTTTGAATTAAAAAACCCTCCCACACATGTGAAGGAGGCGCCTAGCTCAAAGGTCCCCCTTCCTTACCAAGGTGTCAAAAATTTATCATTCCTCCAAAATATCTCATTTTTTTTAGTAATATCTCATAATTTTTAACTAATAAACCTTGTACACAGTCAACTCTTCATCTTATGTGAGCATTTACTCATTTTTGGGTACTTTCTTTTATTCATTGGATTTATCTCATCCCAACACTTGGTTTAATCCTATTGGCCCATAGGAACCTTAATTGGATTAATCCTATTGGCCCATAAGAACCTTAATTGGACCATAATCTAAATTTTTTTGAAAATGTGGACCATTAGGCTAAGGTCCCTTATATCATTTTTAATTGATTCCTAATGCACATTAGAGAATTTATTTTGAACTTTTGTTTCAAGGAAATATATTTTAGATATTAGGAGAATTTTTATATCTAAAAATATCTCAATATTGAATTATCTCTCTCTAGAATTTTTCTTCTCTCTAGGCAAAAACAAGGAAAAATAATATTTTCCTGTATTCAGAAATAGGAAATGATTACAAGGGATTGAGGTAAAAGCTTATTCATTATTCAGGCTGACGAGGAATCTTACATCCTCTCCCACTTGAAAAACGCGAGATGTCCTCATCTCGCAAAGTGGGGGTAATCTTTTGCCAACTCTTCTTGTTTCTCCCAAGTGGCGTGTTCTAGAGGGAAGAACTTCCACTTGACTAAAAACTCTCTAAGGACGCTGCTCTGAGAACCTTCTCCCGAACGTCAAGGATTTCTTCAGGTTGGAGTACCATTTGGCCTTGAGTTAGAGAAATCAATTGTTCATCATCAAGCATGTGACTCGGACTGGGTACATATTTCTTAAGCAAACTGACGTGGAATACATTATGTACCTTGAGATGGGGAGGCAGAAGAAGTTTATAAGCTTGATCGCCCACTTTCTTTATAACAGCATACGGTCCACAGTATCTGGGGGAGAGAGCTTCTTATACTTCCCTAAAGATAAGGAACTTCTTTTTGGTCGTACTTGAATGAAGACCATATCTGATTCTTCAAACTCTCTCTCTGATCTCTTTTTATATGTATACTGCTTTTGCCTATCTTGGGCTACCTTAATATCGTTACGCATTGATTGCATTTGCTGGTCCATGTCATGAAGCATTTGTCTGGACATCTCAACCTTGATTAATGGGTCAGACCAAGTCAATGGTGTAAGGCAATATTGTCCATACAAAGCTTTGAAAGGACTCAGGCCAATGCTTCAATGACAAGGAGCATTGTAAGCAAATTCAACCAAATGCATTGTAAGCAAATTCAACCAGCTACTACAAATGGCTTAACCACTTCTTGGGTTCCCTGCCGCGCAGCATGACCAAAGGATATCTTCTATTACATGATTCACTCTTTCAGTTTGGCCATCTGTTTCGGGGTGATAGGCTATACTAAGATCCAAGAAAGTTCCTACTACTTCAAAGAATGCAGTCCAGAATTTCGATGTGAACTTGGGATCTCTGTCACTTACTATCCTCCTGGTGGGTAAGCCATGGAATCTGAAGATTTCTTTAAGGAAAACTCTGGCAACTCCACTGTAGTGTATTTTTCTTTCACTGGAATCAGATGGGCAACTTTGGTTAGCCTGTCAACTACCACAAAAATAGAGTTGTAACCTGATTGCACTGAAGGTAATCTAGTGACAAAGTCCATACCGATACATTCCCACTTCATCTGTGAAATGTCTAGAGCCTGCAGTTTCCCTTGCATCTTGACTCTCTCTGCCTTGACTCTCTGACACATTAAGCATTTATGTACAAGATCAAGTACATCCTTTTTGAGTCCTGGCCAAAAGAAGATTTTCTTCACAGACATATAGGTTTTTATAAACCCTGGATGTCCAGCTATCATGCTATCATGAGCTTCTCTCAGAATCATTCCCTTTATTCCCTCATCATTGGGAATGCATAGCTGATTATTATAATACATGCATCCTTCATCTAATTTGTACCCAAGAACTCGACTCATTTCGTGAGGAGTCTTTCTTTCCTACATCAAAAGGGTAGCAATAGGGGCAAAGAATTTGTCGTGCATGATTTTCTCCCTTGCTTCACTGATTAATGAAGTTGACACCACTGTAATTGCAAGCAAGGAGGCTTTTCTGCTGAGTGCATCTGCCACCACATTTTCTTTCCCTAGCCGATACTTAATTTCAAAATCAAATTCATGCAGGGTCTGCATCCATCTCCTTTGACACATGTTGAGATCCCTTTGGGTGAAGATCCACTTAAAACTTTGATGATCTGTCATCATCAAGGTGAACCTCTATCCCAAAAGATAATGTCTCCACAACTTTAGAGCATAAACTACTGAGAGTAACTCCAAGTCATGGACAGCATAATTTCTCTCATGTGTTTTGAGTTTTCTGGATTCATAGGCCACTGTATGACCTTCTTGCATAAGAGCACTGCCTAAGGCAAACCCACTAGCATTAGTAACTACTTCAAAAGGTTTGGTAAAATCTGGCAATTTAAGGACAAGATTGTTTACTAAGGCTGTCTCTTCAGTTTATCAAAGGCACTCTGACACATTGCAGTCCACTGGATCTTTGCGGGGTCAGGAGAAATCCCATCTTTTGATACTATGAATCCCAAGTATTCCACTTGGTCAATAGAGAAATAACACTTGATCTTCTTTACAAAGAGTTGATGTTTCCTTAGGATTTCTAGGACCTTGTGCACATGATCTTCATGATCTACAGTATTCTTTGAGTACACCAAGATATCATCAAAGAAGACAAGAACAAAATCATCCAAGTATTTCTGAGAATATCCTGCATAAGATGATTAAATGCCGCAAGGCATTAGTCAATCCAAACGGCATTGACTGTGAACTCATAATGCCCATAGCGAGTATTGAATGCTATCTTTGGGATGTCCTATTCCTTGATTGTGATCTGGTAGTACCCGGATTTGAGATCTATCTTTGTGAACATTTGGGTCCCACTTAACCGATCTAGCAGAAGTTCATCAATCCTAGGGATAGGATACTTATTTTTAATTGTTAATTGGTTCAATCCTCTATAGTCAATACAAAGTCTTAGTGTTCCATCTTCCTTCTTTTGAAAGAGAACGGGCGCACCCCAAGGTGAGACACTGGATTTGATGAATCCCTGCTCTAACACTTGTCTTAACTGTTCCTTGCGTTCTATGGCTTCAGGGATTGGCATTTTGTATGCACGCTGAGCTCCGAAGGTTAACTCGATCTCATGATATACTTCACGAGACGGAGGCATCTCAGTCAGCTCTTCAGGGAGCACATCTGCATACTCACTTAACCACTCTGGTTCTTTAGCCTTGCATTTTATGTCTATCGGATTCATCTTAACGACATGAACAGCTTGTCTCTTTCTAAGCCCTTTTAACAATTTAGAAGCCTTGACTAATTGCAGCACTAGGGATCTAGAAATTCCAGTTCCTTGAACTTTATTCCCATGAAGGTCAAGGAAAGAGATGGTTCCATTATGACAGTGAATGTCAACCTGATTCTTATGGAGCTAATCCATTCCAAGGATTCCATCATAGATTCTTATGGAGCTAATCCATTCCAAGGATTCCATCATAGATTCCCAAGGGTAATACTTTGAACTGGGACTCTGTTACGTTCCCATATAGACTAAACTGAGTAAGGTCTGTCTCAAGGTGTGTGAAAAGAATCTTTCTACTGGCGAATTCCACTTGCATAGGTTTTCTTAATTTTTTATTTAAGACTAATTTACACAGACATCCTGGAAAAATAAAAGAATGAGTACTACCTGAATCAATCAAAAGCTTGAATTGCTTACCCTGGTACTCTATTGGAGTCTGGAGGACTGAAAATTGATGATTATTTCCCTGATGCTCTATTGCTGCATAGATCTGTCCTTTTTCTTCCTCCACTTCTATAGTGACGGCTCTAGCCACTGCAGTCTGAGGTGGAACTCTCTCTGTGGTTTCCCCAATTCTGGGAGGGAGTTTGGAGACTGCTTTGCATGGAGGCTGCAGGCTGAGCTGGCACTCTTCTGGGGTTACCCTGATTTTGGCATAGGGGACCTTGATTGGATCGATATGAAGGAGTCTGTCTCTAAATTCTCAGACCCTGGCTTCCCTGGCCCACAGTAGGAGATGGGAAATCCTTGAGCTAGTGCCCAAATCCCTGACATCCAAAGCACCTATTCTCACTTCGAAGCTCTTCCCTCTACATTCTTGAAAGAGCCGAAGTTCCTGAGAGAAAGAACTTCGAGGGAAAGGTCTTCCTTCATTCCTGAAACTTCCCGACTCCAGATTCTAGTTGGGACCTTGGTGTCTTTTTCGAGACGAAAGGTTGGAAGAACTTCCCGATGTCTAGAATCTCTTGAAGGATGAGGGAGCTGGCTTTGGCGGGACTTTAACGCAATGAAAGCTTTGGTGAAGTCCTTCGCCATTCTTACAGCTTCTGCCATGGACACTAGCTTGGCATTCTTGACCAGGGTGTCTAAAGATTCATTCATTCCCTGAATGAACCTGGCCATGATTTTCTCTTCATCTAGCGGTGGTGAGTACTTGAGGAGAAGAGCAAATGCCTAGTGATATTCTTCAATGGTTTTCCTCCCCTGGTTTAGCTCTAAGAATTCATTCATTTTGGTTTCTAAAAATCCATGGGGACAAAATCTCTTCCTTAGATAGGCTTTAAGATCATTCCAGGACTAGGTATTCCTATCCAAATGGTTGGTGTCGCAATGGTTTCTCCATGCCACCCTGGCTGTTTCCACAATTTTCAACCTAGTGAGAGCCATTTTGCGTTGTATCCGGTGACATCAAAATATTCCTCCATGGCTTCAACCCACTTCTCCATAGCCTCGCCCAAGTTCTCCCCTTCATCTTTGAAGGGTCATGGCTGAGTTTTGTAAAGAGCCTTGCGAACATTGGGGTCAAGCTCTTCCTCATCATTCAGTGAGAGGATCTGGCTGACGGCCACAGTTCGCTCGCCTCATGATTCTGCCAAAAATGATACATTATTAAATCTTTATTTTTATTTCGTCAACAAGATCCTAAGACTTAAGAGGTTCAAAAAATAATTTCTTAAACAAGATAAAAGATCTTATTGGAGATCTATGACATATGTCCGAGTAGCAGTTTTTTCTTCATCAATTTACCGTATAATAAACAATCACTTATACCTAGGGGATTTTTCCACAAAACATTTCTTTATTTATATAAAGGTTGCAATATGTACATAGATCATCTCGGCTCCAGAAGTCAAAATCTCCTCAGGAGACGCATAAGACGGCGATATTGGGCTACAGACATGCCCTGATACAAATGTTCCCTTACTGCCAAGGGAGCTACTATCTTCTCCTTTTAGGAATAAAGCAACTAAGAAGTCTGTAGATATGGTAGGAAAGTCTGAAATCTTGAGGCATATGGTGATATAAAATAACACCATGTATCACTTTTAGCCTCATCAGAATCATGGCCAATGAGATATTTTACCTTAGCATCACGCGCTGGTCGTCGCAAGAGGCGTGGACATACTGGGCTCTCTCTGCAAACCACTTGTGCTATCGTCTCTCCGCTAGGTCTGGGAAATATAAATCCTTAAAATGGTCTCCTGCGAGTGTGGCTTGGCTCCTTCGAGTTGTAGCGGAAGAGATGAGATGTTCGAAGGCGAAAGCAGTCATATCTTGTGAGACTGGGTGAGATCAGGAACACTAGATAAATATGGAACTTCCATCTGTAAAACCAATTCACAAAAGTTATTCTTTTCAGTTCATCCGAATCTTCCTCGACATTCGCATGGGTGTCCTAGCGACCGCGAGCCCATGCATCACTTGGTCAAAACCCTCTAGGATCCTACTACTTAGGTGTCCTAGCACTTCACTCAGGGACCGCTTCGTCGGTCCTCGTCCATCGTATGGAAGCGCACCATTTTAACCATACCGAGGCTGGTCAAGACCTCGGCAAGCTTTGCCGCGAGCGACATCCCTCAATGACTTCCCACCGCCACCAGCTATTGCAACGAGTCTCTCCTTAGTTAAAAACATACCAAATGCTTTCTCCAGCATTTTGGCATAAAACAATTCTTTAAAAGAAAATAGAGATTCTATGCAAGTAAAATTCCTGATTTGAGATTGGTTCCACAAAACCGTTTTTTGTTAATCCATATTTTCTTAATGAGAATCATTGATCTCTCATCAGGGTAATCTACCCATCATTTGATTGAATGTCCAACTAGATTCTTGGTGATTTCGATCAAGGAAAAACTAGGTTAATTCAACAGTAATCTATTCTTTATATTAAGAACTGGAATTGGTCAACGAGGTTTTTCCTTGATTCAGATCGAGAGATGGATAAGTAGTTTACTAGCCATCCCTCTCACAGTTGTGGTCTATCCGGTTTAATTCTAACTTTGATTCCAAGGAATTTCTACCGATAAATATGTACTGAATTTCTAACCATAAGGAAAATTCCACTTTATGAATTTCATTCCTTCCTAACCATAATGGATTAAGAAATGGTTCTATATGAGAATATCTTATTTTTATAAAAATACTCTTCTTCCATTTAGTCTAAGTTTGGATAATTATCAAATTTGGTGATTTATCCACATAAAATATCTAAGGATATTCTTTCTACTAATTTAATTTATCATCACTAATTCTCTAGGTGGAATTATGGTGAAAATTCCTCTTTTGTCACCAAAATTTAATTCAAATCTATAAAAATTCTTCTTTTAACTAAATAAAAATATCTTTTTTTTAATAAGCTTAAAATTCCTCTTTTTCTCATTTAATGATTGAATTTCAATTGTCATGGGAATTTCTCTTTTATCATTTAAAATTTTCTCATGTATAAAATAAATTTATCTAAAATTCCTCTTAAAATTAAATAGAAATATCCCTTATTTCAATTATACCAAGAATTCCACTTTTACCATTTAAATGATTGAATTCCAAATGTCATGGGAATTCCTCTTTTACCATTTAAATGATTGAATTCCAAATGTCATGGGAATTCCTCTTTTATCATTAAAAATTTTTCATGCATAAAATAAATTTATCTAAAATTCCTCTTAAAATTAAATAGAAATATCCATTATTTCAATCATACCAAAATTTCTCTTTTTCCATTTAATTACATGGATCTCCATTATCATGAAAATTCCTCTTTTTGCATAAAATAATAATACCAAAAATTTCTCTTTTCTTTAATTAATTATTTATGCATAAACACTAAAATTTTGTTTCCCATAAATTTGATGAAAATCATTCTTTTAGCATAGGATGTCCAATCCTAGAATATGGTAGGAAGTCCTCTTCTAGAATCATGCATAAAAATAAGATATGTATTATTTTCTAAAAAATTTACCATAGCTTCACTGCTATTACTGATAATTTTTTAATTTTTCTAAAAATAATAAAACTTTGTAATACAATTATGATAGAAGAACTATCCTTAAACTTAAATCCAAATTATGGAATTAAATCATAAATTTAGCCATAATCATAATTATAATTATGATTAATCTACTAGACTAGGCTATTTCTACTATTCTTCTTTTCCCAAAATGATAGGAATATCTCTTTTACATTAGAAATCACTTAAAGTAGTTTTTAAACTAATTATAAATAATTTAAAAGAATTTACCATTACTTTGTTATCATAAAAGCATAAAAATGCCATTTTCTTAACCTCTAGCTTAACAAGCTTAGAGTTTGGTTTTGAATTAAGAATTTATCAATGAGAAGCATTCATTTTCTAAAGAATTAGCCATAGAAATGACTATTCTTTTGGGAGAGAGAGATATACATAAAAAGCATTCTAAATAAGCATAAAGATTAACTTTTTTGTGATTAATCATTAAAGTTCTTAGAGAAATCTTGATTTGCATTAAAAATAACTAATTAGAAACTTCTCAAGCTTGAGAGGGGTTGAGAAGTGAAATCATTTGAGAATATTAACAAAAACCATGAAATTTCTTCTTACCTCTAGGTTTGGCTTGCTGCTTTATCTAGAAGTGAAGCCCCCAACCAATCAATTGATTTAGTGAGTTGAGAAGAAAGCTCCAAGAGTTGTTGAAGAGAGAGAGAAGCTCCAATCTCTCCAAAAGTAGAGAATTTTTAAGGGATAATAGAAAATATGATTATTTTAATGTAGTACTGGCATGTAGTACTGGCATGGTATAGCTCAAAGATGAGAATACAAAAGAATGAGGGTCTATTTATAGGTGAGGGAGGCCACTAACTGAGTCCAACTAAGTTCTAGAATTTTCGAGCTTCAGTTTGGCTGAATTTGGAGTCCAGTTTAGCTCTCATTTTGATCCAGTTTGATCCAAGAGAGAGAAGAGATAAAAATATCTCAATTTTTTTGAATTAAAAAACCCTCCCACACATGTGAAGGAGGCGCCTCGCTCAAAGGTCCCCCTTCCTTACCAAGGTGTCAAAAATTTATCATTCCTCCAAAATATCTCATTTTTTTAGTAATATCTCTTAATTTTTAACTAACCTTGTACATAGTAAACTCTTCATCTTATATGAGCATTTACTCATTTTTGGGTACTTTCTTTTATTCATTGAATTTATCTCATCCCAACACTTGGATTAATCCTATTGGTCCATAGGAACCTTAATTGGACCATAATCTAGAAATTTTTGAAAATCTGGATCCTTAGGCTGCTAAGGTCCCTTATATCATTTTTAATTGATTCCTAATGCACACTAGAGAATTTATTTTGAAATTCTATTTTAGAAAAATATATTTTAGATATTAGGAGAATTTTTATATCTAAAAATATCTCAATATTGAATTATCTCTCTCTAGAATTTTTCTTCTCTCTAGGCAAAAACAAGGAAAAACAATATTTTCTTGTATTCAAAAATAGGGAATGATTACACGGGATTGAGGTAAAAGCTTATTCATTATTCAGACTGAGGAGGAATCTTACACCAGTGATGTAAGTGGTGACAACGGTCACCCAGGCATATCGTAAGTGTCAGCTCGTGTGTTGAGCTTGATATCTCAATACTCCCCCTCAAGCTCAACTCTATCTCTAGGACTCCAAGCGTAGTCCAAAATCTGCAAAGCTTCTCTACTCTCCCAAGGATTTCGTGAAAATGTCAACTACCTACTCCTCTATGCTAACATACATGAGATCAATGTTTCCTGCTAAGACCCTCTCTCTGATGAAGTGATAGTGGACCTCTATGTGTTTGGTCCACGCATGAAAAATTGGGTTCCTCTCTAACTGTATACTACTAAGGCTATCACAATAGATGATAACTTGTCTATCAACCTACAGCCCCAAATCACCAAGTAGCTTGTGCAACCAAGCTACCTCACATGCTACCATTACCGCACCCCTATACTCTACCTCTGTACTCGATCAAGAAACTCTTGGGCTGCTTCTTGCTGCTCCATGTCACAACATCACTCCCAAAGTAAAACGTAAATCCACTAGTAGATCTCCTATCTACGATACTACCAGCCCAATCTGCATCAGTGTATCCAAACACCTGCAACTTTGTACCAGCCTCATAAAAGAGACCATAGTCTACTGTAGACTTCACATAGCGCAATGTGAGCCTCACATCATCCAAATGTGGCTTCTGACGAACTTGCATAGACTGACTCTACAATCTAATTACATAGTTCGAATCTGGCCTGGTGATCATCATGTAAATCAAGCTACCCACTATCTTCCTGTACATAGTGGGGTTCTCCAAAATCTCACCCGCAACTGCACTCAACTTGCCATTTGGATCTAATGGCATAGAAATTGGCTTACAACCAGCCATACCATATTTGGACAACATGTCCAATGCATACTGCATCTGTGATAGCCATATGCCCTTAGCCATCCTGATAACCTCAATGACAAGGAATTACCTCATCTCACTCAAATGACAAGGATCTAATGGCATAGAAATTGGCTTACAACCAGCCATACCGAGGCCATACCATATTTGGACAACATGTCCAATGCATACTACATCTGTGATAGCCATATGCCCTTGGCCATCCTGATAACCTCAATGACAAGGAATTACCTCATCTCACTCAAATCCTTCATATTAAATTTTTGCTTGAGGAGACATTTCACACTCAACTTCCTCTCCACTATCACCCCCAATAATCAAGTCATCCACATAGATTGTGATGACCACAAGACCCTTATCACTCTTCTGCACATAGAGTGAATGATCAGTATCTACCACATGAAAACCAATGGTGATAAGATATTGTGCTATCTTATCATGCCATGCTCTCGGTGCCTGTTTCCAACCATATACAGCTTTACAAAATCAGGGTGACCCACATCATAAACCTGGTGGCTGATCCATATACACTTCTTGCAAATCACCATGAAAGAATGCATTCTTAACATCCATTTGTTGTAAAACCCATCCTTTTGATGCAACCACCACAATAATAGCTCTCACAGTTGCCATCTTGGCAACAAGGCTGAACATCTCATCATAATCAATGCCATAAGTTTGAGCATAGCTTATTTTGTACACCCACTTGCATCCAATAGCCTTCTTGTCCTCAAGAATTGGCACCAAGTCCCAAGTCTTATTTACATAATGCAAGCATTTCTTTATCCATGGCTTTCTCCCAATCCAAATTCCTAACAGCTTCTTCAAAACATGTGGATTCAACATCTTACACAACTTTAGCCATACATGCATAATGATGAGTGACATAACCATCATATGTTAACATGTCAAAACAGGTTTTTTGAATCTCCTTGACCTGCATTGTCCATGATCACTACCTAGTATTTTTGAAGCTTCTCTTGCCTTTCTTACACCATGCATTCTAATTGATGGAATCCCAAGCTCATCATCAAGACTCTGCTGCTCTGAGCCACTAGACTCTCCATCTTCCTCCTGAGGTAGTATTTTGGCATCTTCATGGAGGAGCCATTCTCTTCAACTTCTCATAGCCCATGTTGCCGGCGAATGCAATGCTTCAATCGGATCACGAATCGGATCTCATTTGCTCACATTATGAGCATACAACTCCTAGGTGGGAACCACCTCTAAGAGAGCTAAAGAGCCCTTACTAAAGTCACCACAAATGGGGAGGGAGGGAAGTTGTCCTTAAACTGGATTCTGGGGCAAAAAGGATGGACCTACAGGGAGAGAGGGGGGAGTTCTCTCTTAAGTCTATTCACACCGGGGGTGGGGGGGAGAGCACCTAAGGACACCCTATACTCAACACAAGGGTGAGATGATGAAAAACTCTCTGTAAAGCCTACTTGGAGACAGGCTAAAAAGGCTTGCTCTGGGAGAGTTTTAAGATTCCTCCCTTCAACTTTTGATGATGTAAAGATATAAGAACCTCCCCTTCAGTCTCTTGTAATCATCCCTTCCTTCTGAATATAAAAAGGCATTGTTTTTCCCTTGTTTTTGGCCTAGAGAGAAAATATTCTAGAGAAAGGTAATACAAATTTGAAATATATTTGGATAAGTATTTTCTTCCAGCCAATAGGAAGTGATCCCCTGAAAAAATTTTAGTCTGAAATTTCTAAGTTGCATTAGATTTGGACGGTGGGTGGACCAAGGAGGCCCCTAGTTCAAAATTCTAACCTTATTAAATTCTTTTGAATTTAAAAATGTGATATCCTTATCCAATAAGGTTGGAAAATAGGATTAAAAGAAAAATGGAAAATTTTGGAATTATCCACAAGAAAATAGTAAAGAAAGGCTCACATGAGATGGAGATTTCATAATCATGAGTTTTTGATATGTAGGGAGACTTTTTGGAGGCTTTTTAACACCTTAGGGGAGTGGGAAGCAAGCTTCAAGGAAGCTCCTAGAAGTCCCATCAAACCCCCATTTTTTAATTCAAAAATACTCCAAAAGCATGGGATATTTCATCTCTCCTCTTCCAAACTAGATCAAAAAGTGGGCATAACTAAGCCAAATCTTGTCCAAATTGGATCAAACTGAAGCTGGAAGCCTCTAGATCCCAGTTGGGCTTGGTTGGTGGCCTCCCTCACCTATAAATAGAACCCCATTCCTTTGTATTTGCATCTTAGTGTATTTTCACTTGAGTGTAATTTTCATTTTAGTGTATTTCCTTCATCCCTCTTCCTTGCCTCTCCATTTTGAAGCTTTGGTGCTTCACTAAAACATTCTATCTTTCCCTAATCCTCTCCATGGTGGCCATGCGTCTCTCCTCTTGAATCATAATCCTCTCCATTGTGGTCTAGCCTCTTCTCTTGATGGTGAACCCTCTCTTGAAGGCTACTCTCTTCCCTTGAAGCAAGCTTCCTTTCTTGAAGGCTACCTTTCTCTTGAAGATTACCCTCTTCTCTTGGTGGTCAAGCCTCTTCCTTGAGGGCTACACACCTCCTTGCAAGCTAAAGAATCAAGCTCATACTAAGGTTAAGCCTTAACAATGATGTTCATACTATCTTCTTCTCCTCCACATGCTTTGAAAGCATGTGGAGATGCATGATTCTCTTCTCTAAATCTTGTTTTAAGAATTAAGTAGATGTTAAATATCTTCTTTAAGCATTAGGGATTCTTCTTTTCCATATGACTTGGAAGTCCTTTACTCCATGGTTCTCCTCCTAAACCATATGACTTGGAAGTCCTTTACTCCATGGTTCTCCTCTCCTAAACCATGTGGAGTTGGCTTATATGCTAATCTTTCATGTTTATGGTCATGATTTATAAATAATACTCATGTTTAAAGTAAAGATAATCCTTCTTTTTGATTATGTATGCATGAAGGATAACCCTCCTTCTCTTCTCTTCCACATGCTTTGGAAGCATGCTACTCTCATGGTTATCTCTTTAAACCATGCTTTCTAAATAAGTAGATGATTAATGATGAAGATGTTAACCCTCTTGCTTAATACTTGGTTTAGGGTTTATAATGATGTCTAAATTATGAACATGGGCTTTATGTGGATGAGCTTTAACTAAGCTTTCCCCTCTTCTAAACGTAGAATAGCCATGAAGATAGTGTCTAACCCATGCATGAGGGTAGAATCAAATCATTTAAGTTAGCTTCTTAACTATGAATAGAGGTATATATTTTTATGTCCAAAAGTGGACTCATGAGTATATTTTTATGTTTATATCTATGCATGCTTATGCATAAGTAATTAGATGCTAAAAGAGGATGTTTGGTCACATTTGTATGTTTACATTCATGTATGTGTATGCATAAATCATATAGATGTTAAAAGAGGATGAATGGTCACATTTGCATGTTTACATTCATGGTATGTATACATGAATCATGTAGATGCTAAAAGTGGATGTTTACTTAAATTTCCATATACATATTTATGGTATGTGTATGCACGAGTCATTAGATGTAAAAATAATGATCTTTAGTTACATTTTCATGTTTATGTTTATGCATGCATATTTATAGATGCTAAAAGAGGAAGTTTTATCATATTTTATGCTTACTTTTATGCAAGTATATGCATAAATAATTTAGATATTAAAAGAGAAAGTCTCATGATATTTTATGATATGTTTAAATGATATTTATTCATTTCTTTGGAAAAGGAAATGAAAGAAACTCTTAGGATGGATATTAATTATTCACTTTTCAAGATTCTTAAATATTAGGTTAAAACTTGAGAAATCATTTGAAAAGCAGCCAAGTTATGGTAAAATTTTCCTAGATGTAATTATCTTTGAAATAAGATGGTCGACGACCTAGTTCAATGGCCGTGAGTTAAGAGACGAGTAGAAATAATGGATAAATACCACTTAGTCGCAAGGTGAAGACCTGTGACACACAAGAACCTTCCCTTGTTTTGAAGAAAAGGGGAAAGAAATGATCCTAGTGAATATAATCAAACTCGAAGGTTAGACCCTCGAGCGAAAAGGCTTCCTTGATGGGAAAGATCCCTAATAAGAAGTGAATAAAGTTGTATAAAGAACCATCCTATAAACGTTGGTCTTGAAGAAGGATCAAGGATTAACAAAACAACGAGGTGGTTATCCTCAGAATGGTCAAGAATCATAGTGGGATAATGGCCGTGTTGTTATCCTCGGCTCAAGGATCAAGAGAAGAATAGATTTTTATGATGTTATGTGGATAAAGGAAAGTTGCGGGATTATATTTAGATTTTCTTTCTGTATTATAGGAACCGAATAATTCCTCGTTTTAGGGGAAGGAATTCAACGGTTGTACCTCGCTTTTGATGGGGGAAAAAAGTGTTGATTCTATGAACCAAGTGTGACTCTTGTTCCACTCTCGAGTCTGACCGTTGACCTTAGAATGAATGGGAATGTAATAAAGTTATTCAATTCTCAAGATCAGTTTAGAAAGGATTAAGTTGTCGGAATCAAAGGAAATGATTGTGGGAACTATCCCAAGGTTATGATCAAGCTCAGAACGATGAGGTTTGAGAAAACAATCATCCTAGAAAACTACCCACTTTTGGAGTCATGAGTAGCTTGAGAAGAGGAAACACAAGAGCCCCATGCAAAATGATTATACATCTTAATTTACAACTTTATTGCAAAATATGCATTATAATTAGGATGCACCTTTTGTAACTTTACTTTAATTATAAACTTCAAATGTAACATAGTAATCATATACATTTTCTTATGGAAATTTACTCTACATGCACATAAACTTCAAATGTAACGTAGGTAGCTAGGGTAGGTGAGTGTCAAAATTATAGCAAAGAGGATAGACAATACTCTCACTTTTTTAGCTTCAGTAATTGCAGAAAGTGTTATGAAGAAAACGGAACATGAGGTGTTTGTAGTAGAGACTCACTCTTCAAGGGTGCAAGATGAGAGGTATGATGTGACAATTGGAAAGCTACGTGCAATACATGCCTATATTTTCAGACGAGAGTATGTGGTGGACGTCCATTTATTGCATATAAGCACATGTATTATGTGTCTACCTATGTGTACTTGGTATAAGCACATGTATTATGTGTCTACCTATGTGTACTTGGGCTCAATGCAAACAATAACGTATTCATACACCAACCACATCTCAAGAAGGAAGACCTTGCCAATATTTTAAGTGCCAGAAGGTCAATGCCAGTGTAAGCATTGTGTATCTCTCCTTGAAAATGGCATGATCACACGACTTTGGATGGTTTTTTTGTAAGCCTGTTTTTGAATAGTGTCATAAAAGTTCTTCATTTCGTGAAATCCGTGTCTTGCAACCATATTTTTGAGGGAGGATCTTTTTCAAGGAGAAAATTTGACTTTTTTATGATGTTAATAAAGATTATGATGGTGATTGTGTTAATTTCAAACAAACTTGTGAACTATTTGGTGATAGTAAACTTTTATTCAATTATCGAATAGAATGGAATTCAATTTTACTTTGTCAAATAACGAGTGAATAATGAGCTTTGATTAATTTAATATTGAAAAGGGAAATCACTTTTTTCTTTTACGAATAATGAGAGACACTTTATGCGCACCCAAGAAAGGAGTGGTGTTCATTTTTGCATGCACCTAAAAAATGAGAGGTAATCCTTGCATGTCCAAACCATTTAAAGGAATGGTGTTCCTTTCTACATGCACCCAATCAATGAGAGGTGATCCTTGCATGTCCAAACAAAAAAAAAGTAGTCAATGCTGAAGAGAAATAGAGAGAGGTAGAGAGAGAGAGTGTGTGTGTGTGTGTGTAGAGGGAGAGTGAGAGAGGGACAAAGAGAGAGAGAGAGAGAGAGAGAGAGAGAGAGAGAGAGAGAGAGAGAGAGAGAGGGAGGGAGGGAGGGAGAGGGTTAGATAGGGGAAGAGAGTGTACGATGGTAATCAGAGAGGGAGGGAGAGGGATAGACAGAAGTGGAGAGAGCATGAGGGTGCATGTTCAAGGAGAGGAAGAGAAAGAGAGGGAGAGAGATAGAGTGTGTAGAGGGAGAATGAGACAGAGGGAGAGAAAGAGGGAGAGGGATAGACAGAGGTGGAGAGAGCATGAGGGTGCATGTTAAAGGAGGATGAGAAAGAGAGGGAGAGAGATAGAGTGTGTAGAGGGAGAAAGAGATAGAGTGTGTAGAGGGAGAAAGAGATAGAGGGAAAGAGGGAGGGAGGGCATGAAGAGAGAGAGGGAGAGGGCTAGATAGGGGGAGAGAGTGTACAGTGGCCATGAGAGAGATTGAGAGAGGGGGAGAGGGAGAGGGAGAGGGAGAGGGATAGACAAAGGTGGATAGGAAGAGCATGTTGGTTCCAGTGGGTTAGAGGGGGAGAGGGAGCAGGAGCAGGAGGGAGGGGGGAGGGGCTGGGTTGGTGGGGGAGAGGGAGCATGAGCAGGAGCGAGGGGGAGGGGGAGGGGCTGGGGAGGTGGGGAGGTGGGGAGGTGGGGAGGTGGGAGGTGGGCTGGGAGTAGGGAGGAGGGGAGAAGAAAGACAAGACATGGGTATAGAGAGAGAGAGAGACTGGTTGAAAAAAAAAACCGCTCCAAACCCCACTCGGAGAAACCTGCTTCGTGCCCATCCCCTCCTTGCCACTACCCAACTCTGCAGTAGCCCCATCTGACCTCCCCAATGCCACCACCGCTTTGCCTCACCGTACAACACTAACCCTACTAACAAATCTAATCGATGCACACAAGGCACGCACTCTCGCCGGTGGACACCTAAGAAGCTTCTCATGGCCCAAGGTTATTATGAAGGTACCACTACTCTTTTGATCCCTTGCCAATCCACTTCCCACACTCACCTACCAGCAACACCAACTCCTCGTTCCTCTCGAAGGAAACCCATTAGGCAACCCAAGCCCACACAGTACAGGAAAATCACTGGCACAAATTCTCCCCAAGGCCAAACCATCCTCGCCCACACCCTAGGCCTTGCCCAACGACAAATTACCAATGGATCCCCAAGCTTCTGCTTCAAGCTCAAAACTACTATCAAGGCAATTGCCAGATTTGGGTCCCCAAACCCCCAAGGTACCCCCTTCCTCTTTTCATCTTGTAGTTACCAACATTTCAATGGAAGCCCAAAGAGGCCTCCTGCACAGGCAAAAGGGAAACAAAAACTTCACAGAGCATGCTTGCCCCTCCAACCACAACCCATGGTCCATAACTATAATATACCCTCGACTTCGGCTACTTCCCTACCCCTCCTTATCCGGCTCCCTCAATGTACTCCCACTTAACCCTTGGCCTCTCCACCCTCAGCTATTCCCTCCTTGAAAGCCTCTATACTCCCAAGGGATATCCCAACCTCGCCACCACCGAATTGGAGCCATCTTCTCACTTTGGAAAACTGGGCAAGGAGTCAGTACAAAACCCACAAATGGGGTGCTGGCTATATAGCCCGGGGGTACAAAACCTATTTGCAAGGTGTCCCCAAAAAAAGAATCCATAGTTGTACCAACCAGAAGAAGCCACAGCCGTATACCAACCAAAAGCAACCACAGTGGCATGCCCTTATGAAGCCACAGTTGTACCAATCCATATCCCATAATCCACAGTCGTACCAACCAGAAGCCACGCCCATACCATTCTCACCATCAAGAGCAGACACCAATTCCATCCACTGTGCCACGGTCGTTTCCAAGAGAAGCCACCACAGCCGTACCAACTTCCAGCCACACCCATAGCCTAAAGAAGCCACAGCCATACCTTTCTGGTTACCATTCTTTGCCACACCCATGTCCTCCCTTAAAAACTATAAAAAGGGGCCCACCACTTCATTTTCCTCACTCTTTGCGCTTCCTCTATCTAAACCCTTGCCAATTGTTTTCTTGACCTTGCACCTTTCTGCCTCCCATCCTCCACATAATGGCGGAGCACTCAGACTCCTCCCTCGAAGTCCTCACCCATACCCCATAGAAGAAGCGGCGTCCAACTAAGGGACGCTTTGAAGAATATGGCAGGCACCCCACACAGCTGCTATCCCACCTTGGGGATCCCTTGATGAAACAAGTGAGTGGACACACTGTCCAACCACAACCTTATGAAAAACAATCATAAGGTGGAGCACAAGATCCTTTATTATACAAGTCCTTGCTCTATAGAGTTGTCCCGGATCCAGCTATTGTTGCCCACCTCGAGCAGATTGGGCTCAGCGAGCTACCCACCTTGGAACCTTGGGGCCCCGGTCTATTCAACTACCTATATTTTACCCATACCTATAATGCAAATGATGCCACTAGACAAGTGCTAGATGCTACTACCAGCCAAACCGAGACCATCCACCTGAGTCTCAATGTGGTCCACACAAAACCCTACACCTCCCAAGGATGGACCAGCTGTACATGCAACTAACTAACGCAACCCATCTAGCGGCTCACAAAACTTACCAAGGAACCACCACCAAGGATAGGGTGGAGTGGGCCAACATTGCCAAGGAGAAGCTTTGTAATGTCAGCCAGGGCCTTGTCCTTTCTGCTAACCACTCAATGGACATATCGATTTAGCCAATGCAGATTATCTACACTCGCCATGGTTCATCAAGGCACACTCATCCCAACTGGGCAAAGTACCTTCATAAGAAGTTGCACTCCATATGTGCCAACCCACAAGGAAATCTTGCAATCGTGTCCCTATTCACAAAGGTATTGTACCATGCCATAGGGTGGGACGAACTCCCTAGGGCCATTCAGCTAGAGGGGCCAGATGCAATTCCAACCTCTCTCCCTCCCCCTCGCTCCTCTCCCACCTCTCCACTCTCCAAGTGCCACCACCTCAACCCTCAACCATAGGAGCAGGTTCCACCCTAATCCGGTCCTGGCTTAGATACATAGGCACAAGCTATTAAATCCCACCACAAGGCTGCTAAGGAGGAGATGCAATGAAAGGCCTTTTTGACTAGAATCTGTACAAAACCCCACCACCCATAGGCTCCTCTCCATTCCCTCCTAACTTCTCAGAAGCTGGTCCATCTTCCCCTACCTCCTCCTAGAGAAATACATTGGAAACCCTCCGCTAGGCAAGCATAGGTAGTTTCCAGTCCCATGAGGCTTACTCTGAAGGCGTTCGTTCATCACGTGGGGAAGTGCCAGACTTTGCCCAAGGCTTCTCCCACTTGGCTAGAGATCTTATCAATCAAATGTGATGGACTGCATGTACAGGCAACAGCCAGAATGGCACAACAACAGATGTTGCTTGCAAAGGCCCAGGGAGCAACAAAGCTAGGAAGCTCTTTACAATGCCACTATCACCAACATCAATCTCCAATAGAGGCACTGGACCCTCTCCTCACTCTCAGAGCTTCAGAGACAACTACATGCAACCCACGAGGCAGAGCAACAGACACTCCATGACCTTTCCCTTGCCTAGGCTAACGCACAGGACCTCCGGCAAAGAGCAGCCACACAGCTGAAGAATCCCTCACAAAAACCAACCTCCACGTCTGGCAATACTACGCAATGTGAGGAGGCCCTCCAACACAAAACCGCCCAACTCGAAGCCGTAGAAGCTCGGGCCGCCCAACACCCACCACCCACCCCATCTGGCCCTATCCCCACAGCACACTTGAAAGAAAGGTTGACGTGCTGATGGACATCACCCCATCCTTGCCATTCTTCCACATAACCCATCCCAACTCTTTGAACTTCATTTCCACACTATTCGCCTCAACTTACTTCAGTATGATATTTTCATATACAAATCCTGCTCACAAGTCACCTTCTCCTATATCCTAACAAGAAAGGTCGAGGCATTGATGGACACTGCCATAGAACTCCCCGTCCTTGCCATTCCTCCACCGAACCCATCCCAACTCCTTGAACTTCATTTTTGCAGTATTTTCCTCAACTTACTTCAGCATGATATTTTCATAGACGAACCCCTCTCACAAGCCACCTTCTCCTATATCCTAACCAAACTCCCACTTCATAGTATCTTCCTCCTCGCAACCTTTCAGGGATAGCTCTCTTTCACCCACCCCACCATATTTTTTTAACTCCCTGTCGATCCCCTCCAAGCCAACCTGATGAACTCCCTGCCCATCCCCTCCAATCCAACCTTATGAAATGGGCCCATCTCCTTTGCTAACGGCCAACCCACCGAACAAATTGACCCAATTGACCTCGCCATCCCCAATGGGCTATGCCCTTACCCCTAATCCTCCCCCAGAATAGTGGAGGCCCTTTGATTCCTATGCTGCATTTGTTGGGATATTGTGTATGCAGCATGCAAATCCCTCTGGCCGTATATGCATAAAAATCAATTTTGATGAAAGTAACACTTTTAGAATTAAACAAATTTCTTTTATGCATCTATTTATGCATAAATTTTAATTTTGATGAAAGTAACACTTTTATAATAAAAAAATTCTTTTATGCATCTATTTATGCATAAAAATCAATTTTGATGAAAGTAACACTTTTATAATTAAAAAAATTCTTTTATGCATCGATTGTTGGAAATATAAGTGCACACTAGGTACTATTTCTTTAGTCTAGTTTCAGTTGAGTCTTTGTGTCTTGAGTCTAGTGCCATGTGGCACCTCTACATTTATCCCATAAGTGAGTCTACTCAATCTTGTACTTCTCACCTATAAATTGTAGGTGTCACACCAATAATCAATCAAGCTTGTTTCTTGTCTACACTCATCTCAAGGTAACCCTTGGTCTTTCAGTGTTGTTATCATTTCACTTCTAGTTTATTGCTTTCATATTTTCTACATGGTATCAGAGCAAGGTTTGCTCCTCTAGTCTTGCCACTACCCTGCTGCTGCTGCCCGCCATTCTCCCGGAGCTGCTCCCATTTCTGCCGCGCCATTTGCTGCGCAAGCCTCTACATCTGCTGCCCCCCCTTTCTATACCTCTTCATCAAGATTGGACCTGCACAACTGCTCTGGAAGACGCCGTTCTGCTGCCTATCTGCGCAGATTTCTATCCACCATCTTCTGTGCTGTATCTGCCCCGACATCTGCTCCTGCTCCTGGCCCCCGTGCTGCTCCTGAAATTCTGCGCCACCTTCTTCAACAAGCTGCACTTCTCCAGGAGCTGCCCGAGGTTCTGCAACAAATTCTCCACCTCTGCTCGCTCTCTAGTCTCTCTGGGTATCGTGGCCCTGTACTACATCTCTCTCTATTTTTGCAAAAATCTCTGTTCGCAGCTCTCTCTCTCTCTCTCTCTCGGGTTACCCCTGAAAGGGTGGAAGACCTGAGAAAAAAACCAAAGTGGATTATCCTTTGTATGCTTCAATATTTTCAGTTCTATTTTTTTTTTTCAAAATTAATTCAAAACTGAACTCTATCTTGTAAGGGAATAGACACTGCCCTTGCATCATTAGCAAGAGGTAAGACCTTCCCACATGGCATCTTCTACCCATTCTCTCATGTCTGTCGACAAATTCAATGGGTCCAACTTTCATACTTGGCAAATCAAAATCAAGTGCCATCTTATGAAAGAAGGCCTGTGGGATGTTGTTCATCATGCTACTCCCGAAGATTCCGACATTGAGCAAGTTATCACTTATGCTCCCAGTGCTAAGAATGACAAAGCCTATGCTATCATCTTGCTCGGTCTTGGAGATGATTACATTCATCACATCTCCGACATACAGTCTGCTTCTCGAGCATGGATCACTTTGGATACCCTTTTTGGACCCCGCTCTAAAAACTCTAAGATTGCACTTATGATCTCATTCTTTGATCTATATATGCAGGAGGGAGCTACTATAGCCTCTCATGTCAATTATTTTCGCAGTCTTATGGTTCAACTTGCATCAGTGAAGTGTCCCATCTCCGAAGATAATGCTATTGTTGTGCTTCTCAAAAGCTTACCTGACACCTATACTACTCTTGTCACTACCTTCAAGTATCACAATAATCCTACTCTTGAAGAGGTATCATCAATGCTCTCCAAGAAGAGGAAAGAACAAAACAACAAAAGGTAACTGACACTGCATTTTTAACAAAGAAAGGAGGTTCTAAGGTAAGAAAGCCTTGCACCCATTGTGGAAAAACTAATCATATGAAGAAGGACTGCTTCAAGGCTCATCCATGCACCATTTGTGGCCGTGATAATCACCGGGAGAAGGACTGCTACTCTAAAACCTCTACATCAGCCCCTGCATCTACCTCAGCCCATGTTGTTGCAGCATCTACATCAGCAGATCTTGCTGTTCATTCCTCACATGATGAGGAATGGGCTTTCTGATTACTTCACCTTTCTTGTCTACCACTTTGACCACCAATGATGTAGGTCAAGGGGTTCTAGTGTCTTACTCATTATGCTTTTTGACCTCTCTCTTGTCCCTACCCAAGAGGCAGAGATTGCCCTTGAGGAGGGGATGTCTTCAAGGTCCATCTGTTTGTCTACAATCAGTAGTCTTGTCTGTCTGTCTGTCTGTCTGTTGTCTGTCTATCTGTCTATCAATCTGACTGTGTCTTGTTTTAGATCCATCTTGTCCCTACCCTTGTGGACCCATATGAGGATATCACTTGAGGAGGGGTGTCTCAGGATCTTTTGTCTCTCAGTCTATCAGTCTTTATGTCTGTCTTCTAGTCTTGTCCATCTTGTCTTCTAGCTTGTCTCTCAATCCTTGTCTAGTCTCTCTGTCTTGGTCTTATCTTTTGTCATGTCATAGTCTTGTCTTTTTGTCTTCCTCCTAGTGTCCACTTAAGGAGGGTGTTGGAAATAAGTACACACTAGGTGTACTATTTCTTTAGTCTAGTTTCAGTTGAGTCTTTGTGTCTTGAGTCTAGTGCCATGTGGCACCTCTACATTTATCCCATAAGTGAGTCTACTCAATCTTGTACTTCTCACCTATAAATTGTAGGTGTCACATCAATAATCAATCAAGCTTGTGTCTTGTCTACACTCATCTCAAGGTAACCCTTGGTCTTTCAGTCTTGTTATCATTTCACTTCTAGTTTATTGCTTTCATATTTTCTACATCTATTTATGCATAAAAATCAATTTTGAGGAAAGTAACACTTTTAGAATTAAAAAAATTCTCCAATATGCATCTTTCTATGCATAGAAATCAATTCTAATTGAAATAACACTTTTATAATAAAAATATTTCTAATATGCATTTTTCTATGCCTAGAATGACAATAACACTTTTAGAATACACAAACGGTGGGGATTACTCTTTTTGAATAATAAAAGATAAAACTTATTTCACAAAATTTATGCCATAACCTCCTTTGTATGGCTGACCATTTTTCTTTTTCTTTTTTTTCATTCTCAAGTTACTTAGAAATTATCCCAAATGGTTTAAAGCATTCTAAACTAATCAAATTCCACTTTTTAAAGAGAAACAATATGAAAAGTTTAATTCTAACAAGAGAGGGGGAAAGCCTTTCCAACAAGGCATAACATCATTTTTCATTTTAAAGAAAACAAAAATTAGAAAACCATTAAATGGAATAAAGAAAAAGTAGGATTTCTAGCTTACATGAATTTTTGTGAGCTTTCCTTTGGCTTTATGGTTTGAAGGATCTACTCTTGTTTGCAACAAGAGTGGCCACCAATTCTTTTGAAGAAGAGGAAATGGTCAAAAACTAATGAATTATCAATAAATTCACTGTTTTTGGCTTTGGGTAGGAGTAGAGTAATAGTGCATAAAACACTATTAAGCTTCTACAAAGGGAGAGGCTTCTATTTATAGGAAAAAGTGAGCTTCTAACCAAGCAAACTAATTCTAGAATTTTCCAGATCAGTTTGGTCAATTTTTGACCATTTTTTGGTAAATTTAGCTTACTTTTTGGAACTAGACTTGAATTAGGAGAGAGCAGAGATGAAATATCTCATTATTTGAGAATTCAAAACTCCACCACACATGTGAAATAGGCACCTCCTTCATGAGGGGGAATCCCCACTCTGAGGTGTCAAAATTTTATTTTTTTAGTATTTCTTTTGGTCCTTAGTCCACTCTTCATCTTATGTGAGTATTTACTCATTTTTGGGGAGATTTTCTTTATTTCTTCAATTTACCTCCTCCCTACATTTGGATTAATCTTATTGGTCCATAGGAACCTTAATTTAAAATTTTCAGAAAATGTGGACCCTCCTTAGGAGGATAAGGCCTTTTGAACAGATTATAATTTATTTATAATGCACCTTCTGAAACTCTTTTTGAACTTCTGTTTTGGGGGAATTTATTTTAATAAGATGAGATATTTTTCTATCCAAAAATATTTAAAAATTGAATCACCTCTCTCTAGAAGATTTTCTCTCTCTAAGCCAAAACAAGTAGAAACAAGATCTTTTAAATTTCTAAAGAAGGATTTGATTACGGGGGAAGATACTAGACTTCTTGAGAGGCTGGGGAGGAATCTTACAGCCAAAGTGATCGATGACATGGACTTCCATGTCCTACAGCCATACCTCGATGCCAAGCATCACACCTAGAAGCACGAGCACCCCCCTTGTCAACACGGAGGCTACCACTGGCCCCCTACCATCGCCGCTACTCACCCCATCACGTTCGAAGTCATGGGTGAGCAGCCAGCCTGTGATGCCCTTTCCTCCTCAAGCCCTTCGTACGAGAGCAATACTGTAAGGCTTCATGCGAGCTTTGAATTAATCCAAAATATATGTCGATCCGTCACCCCACTGGGCATGGAACCTTTTCCATCAGGAGCAGGAAAAGAACCCCAAGCTTCTCTACAACTTTCCGTGGTTCACTCCTCTGATGCCACAAAACCCATGCAGCAAAGAAACCATGCACAAATGCATCCACAACTTCATCACACTAGATATGAGCATGCTAGATCCATGGCCACCATCCAGTTCTTTAACCTCATCATCACTCTCTTGGAGACCTTCTTGGATTGGCACCACTACCATGAGGGCAGTTAAGGCTTGGCCTTTGACCTTAACAAAGGCCCCACTCTAAAACAACTTTTTGGCTACTACTATGAGTAGATCCTGTTGGATGCCTGCCTGGCACCCACAAACATTTGAAGATATCACGGAGACAACCTTATGGACCAACTACAAAGTCTTCCATCGGGCCCCCCCTCATCACTCACGGTGCAACTTTGTCTACACATACTCAATCTACTACCGCTAGATCCCTTGCCAATTCCGAGGATGAACCTGAATTAGGGAGGGGCTATGTTAACCACACTGGTTAACATCATTTTTCAAGTGTGGTTACGCTTCTTGTAATCTATCATTACGTAACCGCGCTAAGCGCTTTGAGAAAAGATATATGGGATGACCGAGCTTAGGGCTTGTGTAATGCCTCGGTTGTAGGAATGAGCTACATGTACATAGGACTAGGAAGCCAATTTTGGGCCCCCAATTGTAAATGGGCAGCCAGCCATTGTAAAAATTTTATGGAATATGAAAAGGGACAATCCCATTTGTCACAATTGAGTCTTACCTTCTCTCTCTCACTCACTCACTCTCTTGTGTTTATGGTTGCATGCTTGTGTTTGTGAATACTTGCTTGATTGTGGTGTATGCATGAAGTGGATGGTGTTAGTCTAAGCTTCTCTTCTCTTCTCCTCTCTTTGGTCTTTCTCTCAAGATCCCTCTTACATGCACATTGGCATTGCTTGGAGGTATAGCTTTCCATAGCTCCCTTCTTCCTTGCTCATTACCTAGCTTGTGGATCTCCATTTAAGTGATACAAATGGAGGTGGAGTGATCCCCTAGCAACCTCACATAGGGGAGTTAACCCTCATTAGGGTTGGCTAAATCCAAGTCTCCGAATCGACCCTTGCATGGCATCATTATCTTCTTCTCTCCCTCTCTTGTGCAAGGTAGCATGTTTTGGTTAACAAGTATACAAGAACAGGCCCAAGGTTGGAACAAATCATGAAATGCTTTTACTCTACGAAGTGTCCTCTAGTAAGAACTGGGCATACTTGACACACTCGACCATGGAGGAGGCTAGTTTTAATAGTCCAAAAATGTAGCATGTTCACCATGCACAGAGAAGTGTGACAAAAGTGAAATATGTGGGCTAGCCCAAGTGCTATACTAGAAAATGATAGGCATAGACTAGAATATGTGACAATGATGAATCAGAGGAAGGTAATAGATAGCATGCCTAGAGAGGACTCTCAATGACTGGCCACACATAACGACAATTGAATCAGAGCTTCTGGGCCATTCGTCGAACTGAGTTGCAAAGCAAAGTTACATTTTTTGGGCTTCTAGAAGAGACTGGTGGGTTTGACCATGAGGGAGTTAGGCCCTTATTTTTGGGGAGATCACACTTACCCTAGTGGTATCAGAGAGGGCTTTATTTGGTTCTATAGTTCTAGTAACATATGCTCTTGGAATGTAGACACTACAAATGTCATTGGGCCACTAGGGTCTACTCCTGGGGTTTGGCCCATGGCAACAATGAACTAATCTAATAATTGATGAGAATAGCAAGTTTTCACTCTACAAGATAGAGATAGGTATAGTTGTCCTAACGACTCTGACAGCTAGGGGGGCCACTACTATTGCACCAAGAGTCTTGGTCTTTGTTCGAGCAAAGTATAGGGATGGCAAGATAGTACACTGGAAAAGCAAGCTAACTAAACATTTCTATGAGAACATTGAGAAAGGCTGGTCTATTTGCAACTAAGATCCTCAGGGAGGTGATTATCCTTTGTAATTAGACACATTTTTTATGTCAACACATAAGGTTCAAAGGCAAATGGGGTGAATTACTCAGTCACAATTTTTGAGTTCCCAAGGTGAACATGTGTAGACTTCTAGAAGATAGAGGCTAAGCACTCGGTTTGCTTGCCTTACAATCACCTCTACTTATGTATTCTTACAAGTATGCTAAACTTGGATGCTACTGCTCATGATTTCATGCATCAACAAGCACTAACAAAAGTCAAATTGTTCCAGGCTTTATTGGGGCATCGTTATCCCACAGCTAACTGAAACTGCCTAGCTACTTCCCCGTTAATGCTACATGCCTTTAACTTTTTGGTAGAAACATCTCCAGATGATAACTTTGGTCCTCTCAGTTCTACCTATGTGGCAAACATCTTTTGATATTTTGATGTAGCTAGTTCTTATATTTTTGTGGGGTTTTTATATTATGGTGGATTAATGTAGCTACTTCGGATATTGTGGTGTGTATAGTTGTCCTCCTCAGATAACTTGTGCTTCTCTTTTTAATAGTCTACTTATATTGTAAGATGAATAGTGTTATGTTGATCAAATATTTTACAATTGCTCGGTTTTAGTGTCTCACTCATTCTTGCTCGCTCGTGAAATGGCTATTCCCCATAGAAAGTAGTAGTGAAGACATTGACAAAGAGTAATTGAAATCAATGTACATAATGAATTTTTTTTCCATGATTTGTATTTATGAACCTTTTTCTCATGTAGGATTTTCTTAAAAGTATAATGGTCAACTTATAATTTGAATCATTAAATTATTGGTAAACTTGAGGATTTATGCATGTTGTATGAGTACTCATTGAATTATTGGTAAACTTGAAAAAGTATACATGTTGTATGAGTACTCATACCCAAAAATGTGGGCAATTTTTAAGGTTCTAATATTTTGATCTATGTAGATCAAAATAGGGAAGTTTGTCATAGTTTTTCTTGATGATATTTTAATCTATGTAGATCAAAGAAAGAGCATATTGAATGCCTAAGGAAGATGGTTCAAATGCTAAAAGATATTTTTCTCTATGTAAAGGAATCAGACTTGCAATGAAAATGCAGTATCTTGGATATATTATATCATCATGAGGGAGCTCATGGATCCTAAAAAGGTAGAGGTCGTCTTGAAATTCCTACATCACAAGAATGTAGAAGAAGTATAAACATTCCTTAATTTTTCAAAATTCTATTTTTAGATTCATAATAAATATGTGAGGAGATTATGGACTAGCTTTAAGGGAAAGGGACAACCTTATATTGGGAAAGGGAGAACCTTATAGTGGAAAGAGCTTTGAGATGTTAAATCTTTTTGCTAGCTACATGTCTTGTTTTGAGGGTAGTAGAACCAAACAAGAAGTAAGTTGAGGAAGCACTTAAGTGTTGCAATTAAGTGTTTTGAAAATTTGCAAGCTTATTAAGTTTCATCTTCAAGAAGAAGAGAAGGTGAGGAATCACTTAAGTTTTTAAACATTTTTAAGTTAAGTTTCAACTTAAAGCTAAAGAGAAAGTGAAGCACTTAATAAGTGTTTTAAACATTTGCAAGCTTATTACATTTCAACTTCAAGATGAAGAGCAAGATGAGAAAGTACTAAAGTGTTTTGCACATTTTCACAACTAGTCTTATTAAGTTTCAACTTCACGATCCATGCTTGTAGAGTTCAATAATTGAGGATATAAAGAGAAGAGCAGGGTGAGGAAGCACTCAAGAGTGTGGGTGTCTCTTTGAGTGCTGTCATATCAATTTGCGAATTGGCAACTTATTGCACACAGTAAGAAAATAGTTCATTTTTTATTAGAAACATATCATCATTATAATATCTATATCATACTATATGACATCATATCATACATAAATTAATATTAATATTAGATAAAATTATGGTACTTACAATATTATTTCATTATTTCAAATTCTATTCATTCAATATAATTGATCATTTTAATACAAACGAAAGGAAGAATCTTCATTTTTATAAATCTTATTATTTCATTATTTTAAATTCTATTCATTCAATATGATTGATCATTTTATTACAAATGAAAGGAAGAATCTTCCTTTTATAAATATTAGGGAGAATAGCTACCAAGATTTATAAGAAGGAAGAATATTACCAAGATTTCTAAGAAGGAAGAATGTTCCTTCTTATAAATCTTGGGGAGAATAGTTATTGTCTTTCTAAATGTTTTTCAACACAATTTCTATATGTGGATAATTGTTGTCTTTGCAAATATTTAATTTAAAAAATAATTAAAATTATTAATTTTTGTCCTATTGATATAAGTCTAATTTATTTCATTTCCTAATGAGGAATTCTTATCAATATAAAGAAAGACAATGTTAGACAAAATAGTTTTAAACACGACAACAAAATTCATAAACAAAATAATCTTATGCAATTTGTAATGAGAGTAAATGTTAAATTGAACGACTATTTGAAACATGCATAAACAAAACCTAATAATATTTAGTGCTAAAATGTTGTTATGACCAACTACGGCATTAGCCCCTATGGCATGGCCCCTTCATGGGGAGGCTGAGTGTGGCCTATGTCCTACCATTGGCTGGCTAACTGTGCCTAGGGCCTTTATGGAAACAATCAATGGCCCATGGTCTGCCCAAAGGTAGCCCAAGTGTAGGGAAACATAGACATGGTCTATGGCCTTGCACTTCCTACTTCTACATGCATCTGTATGCTTCTTCAGTGCCCCTACATCTAGCTGAAAGCCTATCAATGCTTGGAACACCACATCATCATCTAAAGGGTGACTCATAGTACATAACAGACTAGCATTGTTCCATGTGTAGGACATGCACACCTGACCATGACCATGTACAGGACTTGTATACATGCACACCATGACCATAGTACATAACAGACTAGCATTGTTCCATGTGTAGGACATGCACACATGACCATGTACGAGACTTGTATACCTAATCATGGACTCTTAAGAGTGGATCCATGGCTAACTTGTCCCGGATTAGGGCTCACAAGGGGTTAGTTACCACTCTTGGACCTGCACCTATTATAAAGATATGTCCACATGGCATCGTCCAAGTGCAAGATGCACATGACATCCCCTTCTACTTAACTTGATAGAAGTTGCATAGCATCCAAATAGTCTTTCAATAATGCTAGATAGTCTTCAAAAAAATCATCAAGCCAAACTGCTTCATGGGTCCCTCAGTATAACTTGCGGCAATGTAACAATCATACATAAGATGAGAGAATTACATGCTAAGATTACCTAAAGTTTTACTAGAAAAATACCGTATTATTTATGACTCTTGGTGGTGCCAAATGCTTACTGTGGCATAGCAAGTGCTTGATAATTAAATTGCTTGTGAAAATTACACTTAGGGTGGTTTTTTTTCTAGCACTAAAAATAGAGTTATTTCATTGAAAATGGCATATTGAAAAAAGAACATAAACCCTCAATATTGAGAGTGATAGGAGTGAGAGTGATGGTTGTAGAGGCACCCTTATGTCACATTATACATGTTTTCTTTTGTATTATCTACATGGAGTATTCTACATGGACTATAGCTCCCTCCACATCTTTTGCTAGCTATTTTCTAGTAATTCTCCCTTCCATGTACTTCATTTTTCTCCCTTCCATGTAATTGTGTTTCCTCCCTTGTTGACTAATAGTGTCTTTTTCTTCTTTTTTTATAATGTTAATTTCCATGCTCTTTTGAACTAAGTGCCTAAGTTGTCCATGCATCTCATTCTACACCAAAGAAAAAATAGCTTTCATTTAGATACTTGCATTTTGCATCAATAGGTAAGCACCCCCACATCCTCTCTTTTCCAACTTCTAAGCTTCCCCAACCCTAGGTATTCCCATCTCTCCTCCTCTTACATTGCAAACCCAAGTTCCCTCAATCCTCCAGAATGAAAGTGTATTGTGCATGTTATCTTGTCAACTAGACCCCTCCTCCACTCCTATAGTCTGAACCTGATATCTTTTTTAGGATTCTCTAAAGTCCCTTTTTTCACACAAGTTGACAGAGGCAAGATTGATGAAGCCCCCAACATCCAAGAGATCCTCTCATATATAGTAACGACAAGAATTATTAGCTCTATAATTAAATACTACATGTAATTAGTCTCAATAGGTTTAATGCATGGGTCATACCAAAAAGTGGATTCATGAAAACTAGTCTAGCAAGATGGATTGTTAGGGAAAGGATAAATTCTTAACAAACCCAATTCTAATGGATATATTTCATTCAAGTTTAAAAATCCCCAAATGGCCAAAGTTCATTTATAAATACGACAATGGGCCATCAAAATTAGCCCAACAACTTATCCTTACGGTCGCTCATTTCATGCACAAAACCTAGACCCTCCCATATCTAAGAGAGTGGGTCAAGTTTTTAGACCCTCCCATATCTTAGAGAGTGGGTCAAGTTTTAAGACCTTTGCCTTCCCCTCTGTCTACGCATTTCTATGCTTTGTGAACCCTATAATATTCCCATGCTTTGTTAATAGGGAAAAGGGCTATAATAATCATCCTAACACCTTATCCTTATGGCATAACTCATTTCATTCATAGTAACCTAGACCCTCCCACATCTCAGAGTAGGTCAAGTTCCTACACCTCTTCCCTCCCCTTTATTTATGCATTTCATTCATAGTAACCTAGACCCTCCCACATCTCAGAGTAGGTCAAGTTCCTACACCTCTTCCCTCCCCTTTATCTATGCATTACCATGCTTTCTAAACTAAATTTGAACTCTAGAATCTAGGTTTTAGGCCTAATGATGAGCTTATCCCTAGAACCTAACTACAAGTATGTGGAAATATAATTTTATAAACCCTTGTTATACTTCTTAGTTATTGATTCAAGGTCATGTTATACTTCTTAGTTATTGATTCAAGGTCATGTTATCCTTTTCGGTCATATAAAAAGTTATATCCCCAAAACCTTCTTATCTTCTATTATTACTATGGCATCAAAAGGACATTTCCTCAAGGATTGCCCTCCTAAAAGAAATTATCACTTTTAACATAAAGAAGAGATCTTCTATTATTACTATGGCATCAAAGGACATTTCCTCAAGGATTTCGCTATTACACAAAGTGACAACCAAAACCAGCTAGTTGGTTTACTTGGCCAACAAATCACACAAAAGGTTGATTTTCTTTGCTTGTTATCTAAGTGGTTTTCAGGGGCGAACTATCTATTTTTTTATAGCTAGTCAATTGGACACTAGCAAAAGAGATGAACCTGTATCATGCTAAATGTCCTCCTCATATTGGTGCTTATATATCCACTTTGTAGTCTTTATGTCCTTAATTTCTGAAAATATTCTTATGTCATCGAGTATCTTCAACATCTTTCATTTGCAAAAAACTAGATTTCATGGATATCTTAGATATTATTTCAAGCGCACCCACCTCCTCTTTTTCCCACTTTTAAGTTCTCTACAACCTGTGCCTCCCCAATCCTAGGTATTCTATCTTCCCTCCTCTTTCCTTGCCAACCTGGGTTCCCTTAGTCCTCCCCAAGGACATTAGTTGCATAACAAAGGGCCAAAATAGAAGTGCATCATTGTTATGGCTCACCCTAACCCCCCTTGAAACACATCCAACAATAGATTACCTGGTGAACCGCAACTATCGTGAGAGGATCTTACCAATGGCCGAGCTCATAACCCTTGAGGTCTCCAAGCTCTACAGAGAAGCAATTCCACCGTGCCCCCCGCAAGTGTTGTCACACCGTCGCATTGCACTACTATGGGTACTCGTCCCTCCTCTCACCTCACATCATGCACACACACTCATCACTAGCATGCATTAAGGAAAGAGATTAGCAAGAGGATTAGGAAGAGCAAGACTCAATTGCACAATGGGAGAGTATGTTGTATTATGAGATAAATTCACTTATATACATGGCCATAAGTGTTCACACTCACTTAAATTGTGGCCGGTTGGACACTTTAGGCTCATAAGAGGCCTAATGCTATTACAATGACTACTCTCATAATATATCCATGAAGTACATCACTTGGGACTTCATCCTACATGCTCTTGAAGTAGGAATTGCCATAAATACTCTGTCACACCATTACAGGAAGTCGTCCAAATTGTAGATTTAGACACCATTGCTTCATATCTTGAATGTATGACCCTTTGGTGTATCTACCTTGACTCCTTGATGTAAGATAATGGTGATAGTTCTTGTTAACCCTAGAAATGGGTTAACATTCCCCCCTTCCTGATGCCGATTGCATCCTCGTGGTGATCACCTTGAAGACCTTTGTGTAGGGAGAATGGACAAGCTTTGTCGATGGCTTTGATGTTGAATGACATTCAATGGTCTTTGTCCCTCCGAAAGGAATAAGAAAAGCTAGTTAGTGAATGAAAAGGTTGGTGGTTTATTGAAAATTCCTAACGGGGTAGGGGTAGGGTTTTTTGCAAATGATTGCATTTTTATATTTGTGTGAGCTTTTTTTGGGGTTTTTTGCTCACTTTGTTTTTGGCAATCATAAGCAAGGTTACATGTGATTTGTGTTAGTGGTGGGGAGTCTAAGAGATGTTATTAATGGGAGAGAAGAGAGGGAAGGATCCGGAGGAAGGTAGATATAATCATCAAAAACAAGATGGTGATTCTCAATTCCTCATTTGATTCATTACAGCAGTGACATTCATCATTTTAAGAAATTGGCCTTCGACGATGAAGTCCCTTTGAAGTGTCAAAACAAACGTCGAAAAAAGTAATTTTATCATGCATTTCTTGACAGTTATTTTTTATGACTATATCGACTGCTATTTCGACCACTATTTCGACGCGTATTTCGACAATTATTTTGACTCTTGTTTAGATGCTATTTTTGATGAATGCATGACATTTGATGCTTATTTTGACAGATGCAGGAAACTTTCGATGCTATTTTCGAACGGATGTAAGAAACTTTTGATGCTTATTTCAACATGTACAGGTATTAAATTTTTTTTGGCATAATGGTGCATCCAGCTGCAATCTTGTAGCTGGATGCACCATTATGCCAAATTTATAGAGTACCAAAGGCAATTGTACTCTGATGTGAAGAAGGAAGCAACTTTGTTGAAAAAGTTAGTAGAGAGAGTGCCATAATGTTTTCGACATTACAAAGTAAGTACACAATTCACACAAGTGCAAACAATGGCCAAATTATATTGCAAGATGTGAAATTTACATATCAACCTCTGACGAGATAAGCCAAAAATTGTATACAATCTATACAAGCTCAAACAAAGATGTGAGCTGACCAAAATGTGTATGTACAAGTGGTGTGTATGTACAAGGGGAAAGACATGGGCAAGGCCACTCTATGTGGAGCCCTCACTCAGGAAAGGATCAGGCATTGGTCCCTGCAAAAACCATACAAGATGCTTTTTTTGGTATATCAAAACAGCGATCTAACATGATAAGGCAAAGCAAGTATACAAATCATAAGGTAAAGGCTTGCCGCACTTACCATATCTACAATGCGCCCCCAATTGAGGTTGCACCTTCTCGCTTAAGCTTCTCCAAAAGAAAGTATGTGTTACGGCGAGCAATGTCCTCCTCTTCTCCCATTGCCGCGGGGCCGACCAACCACTTGATTCTAAAAGTACCAAAACAAATGATAAGCGTTGATACTTACAAAGTAGACATAACATCAAATGAAACAACAAGATAAGCGTTGATACTTACAAAGTAGACATAACATCAAATGAAACATACAAGATAAATGTTGATACTTACAAAGTAGACATGGAATGCATCCCAACCGCTGCTTCCAAGGTGAGAGCTTCCTACGCTTTCCATTCGGGCTTTGGCCACATCCTCTTGTTGCTTGTAGCGTTGGGGATTTCGAGCATGCTTTTGCCTCTCCTCATTCCAATCCTCGGTGCTCATGTACCAAGGCTTCTCACCCCCTGCCTTCACTCTCCTAGTCACATCTCCCCGCCAATGTTTCATGACATCCACCATGTGGTCCTTTAACCACCTTATGGGGATGACATCACTACTGCCCGCCGGCTTGTACTCATCCTTGATTTGATTTATGACTCTATCTTTCTTGTCTTTATCCAACTTTGGCCATAAAGTCATAAAGTCATTTGCAAAGACAATGTGGCAAAGCTCGTAGATGCGGCTCTTCATCTCTTGCCCAACATTATCCAAAACCACATTGCCATTGACAATTGTGTAAAATTTTTCTCCATTGACAGGTGTGGGTTGTGTGTCAAAACATCGCAAAATGATCGTGAGTGTGGAGTGCTTCTGGCGCTAGATGGGGAAGGATGCTCACGTGGGGGCGTAGACCCATCTGTGCCCCCACTTGGATAACAATTGCCTCCACCTCCACTACTCGAGCGTTATGCTTTACGAGTGGACAAGCGACCTGAGGGAGGGGATCTAGCAGCTCTTTATGGGGTTTCTACAAGTGAACTAGGATTAGCGATGGTGGTGCTTGATGGTGCGGCCAAAGTGCCCGCCCCTCTCCCAAAATATTTTTGTGCCATCGCTCTTTGCTCAGGCATGGCTTGTGCTGCTAAAAAACCCATGAATTGGTCAGGCGACATGGCATATGGAGAGAAGGATGGAGAGTAAGCCGGTGTCTCATCTGGAGTGCGAGGCATGTTTTTACACACACATAACAAAGCCCACATGGACACTTTAATAAGATCATACACATGAATTATCCCTCAACATTCACCAACAAGAGTAGCCACAAACGAGGTGATCCAACAACCTGAGGAACTTGAGGCGGATTCGGAGCAAATACTAGAGCATGACATGGATGACATGATAAATGCCTTACACGATGGAGTAGAACTAGATAGAGATTTGGAGCACAAAGGGGTAGAAGAAAACACACTTGTGAAATACGCTTCCCAAACAGCTACGCAGGCTTCCTCATCTTCCACTATATCATGGAGCACATGTGTCTATTTTACATGCACTTGCCTATCCATATTGAACTTGCAATCAATTTTTGGATGGTCTGATATGAACGTATCAAAACTTTTTGCGTAAATGATGATATCATATGCAATTAGTGAGTTATGTACCTTTATATGCATTTTCTTAGCCTGACTATTTTGTGCAACAGCAGCCAGCTTATTGAAACATCAAATATTGCCAGAAGATAATGAGATGCCAGTGGACCGTAGTTGCAAAAGCAATGTTGCACTCGATTGGCATGGACTAGAACACACACCATGCTTGTCCAAATGATTGTATTCTTTATCGACAAGAATATAACAATGTAGTACAATGTCTGCATTATGGTACATCAAGATATAGACAAGATGTGAAAGGAGAAAGAGTACCAGCAAAAGTTTTACGACACTTTTCCATCATCCCTTAGATTAAAAACAATGTTCCAAGTGCAAATCCATTAAAGGATCGATGCCTTCACACCGTAACACTAGGTCCATGGATGGTGTTTGCCCCCGCAGATTCCCCTGCATGGAAGCACATTGAAGAGAAGTGGGTAGCCTTTCAGGAGGAGGCTCGCCATACTCGGACTAGCGATGGATGGAGTGAATCCATTTGGTCTACGAAGTTCATCATGGAGTACATGGCATGTTTGTCTAGTTAACTATAATCTTCCACCACCATGGCTAGCGATAAAAAAAGGACATCTTTTATTGTCTTTGATAGTTCCTGGAAAGTACAAGGTGAAGAACATGGATGTTTATTTAGCCCCTTTAGTTGAGAAGCTTCGTGTTCTATGGGAGGGCATTGAAGTTCATGATATTTCCAAGAGGTTTGGATAACGTGCGCTAACATTGAGAGGAATACTTATGTAGACTATGCATGATTTGTTAACAATCCAAAAATGGGATTGATCATGCTGATATAGACATAGATTAAGCAACATAATTAAGGTGGATTAAACCACACTAAGAACTCCATGAGAGAGAGAGAGAGATTGCACACTCAACACTTGACCTCTATTGCTCTTGCATATCACAATGAACCATACAATGATATAGGCTTTCTAGCCTTATCCCACTTTACACATCATCATCCATGTGGCACTCCCTTTTCCACTCTTTTGGTCAACACTCACACACCATACAATATTACATGTGGCATTCCTATCTCACCACAATATCTTGCACCTCTAGGCTGCTTTCCCACATACACACAACACCACGATTACAACTCTCAACACCCCCTCTTAATCGAGGTGTTCCACAACTCACCCATATCAATATAGCATTGCACAAACGCAATAGCTATCTCTCAACACTCCCTCTCAATGATACATTGGAGTGTCCATCAACAACCAAACATGTGTGCGTGTGGTGTCTACCATCTGCTGTGACACCAAGTCCATTTTGAGCCGACTCGCTCACAGCGGAACCACTGAGTCCAATTTGAACATGGAAGTTCGGGTGGAAACCAACCCATGCGCATGAACCTCACACGTGCATCGCTCATGCACACATCACAACCATTTTGAGCTTCTAGGTGAGCTCGGGTATGGTTACCCTCATACCATGGATGAAAAATCAATTACAAAACATTTTGGCCGAAGTCGGACAGCAGCGAACCCTGATAAAATATGGGTGAAATTTTACAAAGCCATTTTAACCACAATCAGGTAGGGGACCCACGTGTGTAAATTTTGAAAATTCGGTTATGTGTGAGTGAACCCTTGACAACACCAAGGGTTTTAAAAAAATTACTCACAAATTCATTTCAATTCACTTTCATTAATAGGCACCAAATTTTCTGCTACGCGCCAATGGTTGCCTATGAGCTGGATTGCCAGAGGGGTTTATGCCGCTCTACATGCCAATTTTCTGCTACGTGCCTTTTTCAAGTTTGGGACCTGCGCCTCTTCTTCTGGATCGCGTGGACGAGGTTTAGGATCAAAGGGGAAGGCGGAGGTATTGGATGGCGTGGATGAGGCCGATTATCTGGCCTTTAAGGAACTTAACGCGTGTGCGTGTGCCTCCCATCTCAGTGAATCCCCAGTCGCGTGGTGCCAGGAAGCGCTCCTCGTTCCAGAATGGCCACCAACATGTTCGCAAACAATAGCAGGCCCTCAAGCAGCGTCCACATGCCCATCTCTCTTCTCTTGCTGCTTTCTTACTTACTATTTCTCTGCTAGAGCTTATCTAGGCTCCCATGGTGATCAACCTCCTCACTCACTTCTTCAGCTTCTTCTCGGCTATTCACGCCTGCTGTTGAGACTGTTCGCTTCTCTTCATGAGTTACGCACAGACTCCTTGTCCCATACACACTTGCAAGCTTGCTTGCTGTCGTAGGTGTGTGCTACTTGCCATACCTTGCTTTCTCCTAATGGTGAGCTTCCGGTACGGTGGATGAGGGACCAAGGAAGCGGCCTATGAGTGAAGCACGCGAAGGATACTAAAGGGTGCTGACCATAGGGTACTCGAGCTCTGGGTTGCCGAAGATACCCACGCGTGCGTCGAGAAAAATATTGGAACAAGGAGTAACAGTTGTTTTCTAAATTCGGGCATGGATTTGGTTGATTGACCTTGCTGGTCCTTAATGGATGAGTCCATGGCTCTTTTATATGGATCTGTTAGTTGATCTTGCTGATCTTCAACGGAGATTCCATTTTTTATTTTTATAAGTGAATATATTGCCGAGTACTATGAGCTAGAAACTATCGAAAAGGCTCCTGAGTGGACATGGTGAGTGATCTGGTTGCCAATGATGCCATAGGTACACTAATGAAGGAATGATTGGAAATTAGGATTCAACCAGATATTTTGGAAGATTATGAACAGTGACACTATGGTTTCATTAAATGATTGTTTTAAAGACAGTTGAATCTGTGAGAAGGGCAATTTCATATTGGGTGTGTAAGTGGTGTGACTAGTTTTAAGTTTGCATGAATATCCGGCTAGGGGGCCTGGGAACTCTTTTCCCTGATACCCGAGACAAAACCTAATCAAATTCCTAATTGAATCCCATCACTACAGTGGTGGTTGGGTGGTTGGCTAACCCATGGGACTATCTAGATGGGGTTAGGCTGGACTGGTGGATCCCTAAAACAAGACTCAATTCTGCTATGGTACAATAGATGAAGTAAATCTCAAATAAAAATTGTTCTATAGCAACAGTTGTGCCTCTCAATGAGGAAAAAAGCTTTGGTCTCTATGATCCAAGTGCAAGATTCTTCCTTGATCTGATCGAGTGTCTTTACAGGTTCGGTCGGATCAGTTTGGTTAGTGATGACCTTGTCTACGTTAGAGTAAAAATATCCTGAAGGAATCGCCCGTGCTTTCTAGGCGAGGGAAGTTTTTTCGGGTTCGGTTTTGGAAGAACCAAGGGATTAGTCTCTTGTCCGGATATCTGTGGGCGAGGCCCTGAGTGAGGGACCCTGCCCTGTGCAAGAAGTGCTACTTCCGCTGCTAGCACCCCAGAATTTGTCGTTGCGTGGAGGGGGCAAGGATCTTTCAAGAATCACTTGTATATATAACTGAATTTCTCAGTACGTCTGATCCCGATATGCCAAGATTATGGACACAGGAAGAAGATGATCGACTAGTTGGGGAAGGAAGAGCCACAAGGGAAAGGTCTTGTGAGAACAATGGATGAAGCATTGCTTGAGAAGATCAATAAATTTTGCATCTTAAACTCACATGCTATGGAGAAATGGATTGAGAGATATAACTTGGTGAAGGCTGAAAAGGACCAAGCTCGTTTAAGCTTTAGGAGTTGAACAACCTGCACACTACCGTACCCAACAAAACTTTCACTTCTTCCCGACTTTCCTTCTAAATGGCTCGAGCAAACCATACTACAAGCTAAATGCAATGGTGAATCAATAAGTGATGAGGAGGAGGAGCTTGCATATGGTTGTGATTTCCATGTATGTGAGTTAGAGATATCTATGCATTGTCTTTTATGTTGTGCTTTCATGAATTTATACAATAAAAGTACTTATTTATTGTGCTTGCAGTATCGTAAGTTCGGGGCAATTTGGTCACACGGACGTCACTTTCGAGTAGAAGGAATAGATAAAAAGAGAACAACATTTGATTGTGGTGTGAAGGCTAATTTCATGCAAGAAAGCCGTTCAAGTGCAAGTGATGGCAATACTGAAGTAGGCATGCTAGATTATTGTGGAACAATAATCTAGCATGCAAGAAAGTCGTTCAAGTGCAAGTGATGGCAATACTGAAGTAGGCATGCTAGATTATTGTGGAACAATCCAAGATATTACCAAGGTTGGATTCAAAAAATTTGATATGTTCATTTTTTATGTGAAATGGTTCAAGTTGGTAACTCAAGGGGCACAAGTAAGTGTACACAAAGACAAGTGTCGATTTCTTCAAGTAGACCGCACAAAGATATGGACTGACCAAAGGGACACATTTGTGCTACCAAAGCACTGTGAGCAAGTCATCTTTGTGGAAGACCCGACAGATCATAAATGGTTGTTTGTGATCCAAATAAATCCACGTGGAAAATAAATATTTGAAGAGGTGAAAATAGCAATTGACTGTTTTCTAGATGCTGAGGAACTCCCCCCAGATCATGTGATGTTTGAGCATACACCACTAGCACCTATTGAACAACAAGAAGAACCAAAAGAAGACATACTAGTTGAGAAAGTAGCTGAGGCTCACACAAGATTAGGATCGTATGGTGTACTCATTGAATAAATACATCTTGAACGAGAAACAGACACTAGAGATGATCCAAACGAAGAAGAGATTCAAGCTGAGTATGATCATGATGCATTGACAGCTCTCATGCTAGAGCTAGAAGAAGATGACGACATGGATGAATTACCTTCTACTACTACAAGACAAATGGTTCCACTAATTGACAACAATGATGGAGTATTTCTAGAAATAGATTTATTTGGAGCCATGGATCTCGCTGAGGAGGACGAGCAAGTTGATGATGAACTTTAATTTCATTGTAAAATAGAGCACCTTCTTAATTGCACCTTAGTGATGAGGAGGAGGAGCTAGCATTTTTTCTCCTTCAAAGAGTGTGATGGAAGTTATACCCTCCTCTCTCCCTTGGCTTCCCCCCTCTCTCTCTCTCTCTCTCTCTCTCTTTATCTATCTCTTTCTCGCGCTGATCATCTCTCTCTCTAGATCTCTCGCTCTCTCTCTCTCTCTCTCTCTCTCTCTCTCTCTCTCTCTCATACACACATATGCTTGTAAAGAGGTAGAAAGAGAAGGCTAAAACACACCCCAGGATAGGAACTAGCAAATATTATATATAAATTCAATTTTTTTTTAAAGAAAAATTTTGATTGTTATTTCGACGCTTATTCCGACGACCTTTTCCACGCATATTTCGACTGTTATTTTGATGCATATTTCAACGCATATTTCAATGCCTATTTTGATGCACATATCGATGATGCAACCACGCGTGGAAACTAAGCGTCGAAAAACAATGATTCTCTTGTAGTGAAAGAATTACGTCAACTTACGAGGCTTATATAGATATCTTCACTAAGGATTGAATATCATTGCTGTGTGACGATGGTAGCGTCATTTATGGAGAGGTTTGTAATTTGAAGGAAAATTCCAAGCGATGGGTTGTACCATTGACTAGGATTTTGCCCACCATGGCCCTCCATTGAGAGATATACCTGGAAAGTTGTTGATGGTGAGGCTTTGGTGCAAATGTCCTCTAGTGCATGAGTATCGATATGTACTCATGGAGCAGCTGCTACATTAACTTAGCCAAAAGAATAGTAAGCTATAAGCTTAACAAGATATAATGGCTATTGAAGATCCTTGGGAGTTGTTTGTGATATTCTACCACTTCTAGGTAGGCCATAAGTGTGACTCCCTTGTGTTTGTGTTTGTTTTTTCTTCTTCTTCCTTTTTTTACTACCACTTTATGAGAAATAGGTTCTTGTGTCTACTCTCCTTTTTGAGAGAATAGGTTCTTATCTCTACTGTGTAGCTTCTCCAATTACGCTTCACATCCAGAGGGGTGAAAAGAGCATTGTGAGTCTATCTTTGATGTACTCATAAGTCTCCGTTGCATACGTGGGAATTGATTCTTGATTTTTTAGCTCAAATGTTATCGAGGCGTAAGGTAAGATTGGTGGTTAGCTACCATTGGGGTTGCTTGAACACACAAGCTCTTGTGTAGGTGCTGAATGCACAAGAGTGGTTAAGTAACTTTCTTGGTGTTGCTTGGGTTGCCATTCTTGTCGAACTTTAGGTGAGGCTATTGGGGTTGAATTTGGTGGTGAGGCTTTCTTCACTTTGTTTGATTTTGGCAACATATGATGGGATTACCATCATAGTATCCTTGTTGTTAAAGCACGTGCACAGGCACCCATCTTTGATGAACATTATAAATTGGTGGTACTGAGGCTTCCTTATTTGTGCAAGCTTAGGGGACTTTGTGATGTGCTTGGAACTCCAAGTGTTGGTATTTCCTTGGCAGTACCCTTGTGTTTACAGTAATTTTTTTTGTACCCACACTTGTTGACTTGGTGGAGGTCTTTGAGAGGAACTCGCATAGGCTTTTGTGGACAGTGTTGTGGAGTACTTTTATTTTTCCTTGGCCTCTGAGTGTTGCATTGAGGAAGAGGCTTTGATGATCTAGGCACCCAAATTTGATTGGCACCTTTGTAGTAGCCTTAAGCTACAAGTAGTTGCTTCTCCACCCACTGAAATTTTAATACCATTAAGATACCTTGATTTTTGTTATCTTGGTGGATTTTTCTTTTGGTTGAAGTGGAAGGTTGTGAGCCCTCCTTCACATTAGTTGGCTTAGACTCCACGTTTGAGACTCATGGATGATGAGGCTAGAGTCTCTTGTGGAGTGGTTATCGATGATGAGGCTTTTGAGCATGCGATTGTCTCCTTTGGTGAGGTTTCTCGATGAAGAGGCATAGGCTCTTGGGGCTTTTCCTTTGAGTTCCTTGTTAGAGATAGATGGTTGCACGGGGGAAACTTCTTTAGGAATAGCTTTTTATTGCGAGGTTTTGGCATCGAACTTCATTGGTGAGGATGAGGCTGAAGGAGTAGATGCTTTATCGGAGTCAGTTGGTAGGTTATTATGTAGAGGGGTTTTCATGGAAGAGGCTTGTAACTTTTTGCGTTCAACATCATAGAAATCCATCAGGGTTGGATCCTCTTCTTTGTAGTATGGTATTGTCATCTTTGTGCCATTGGCCATCATGATGACCCTGCCGCACTAGCAAAGCACAGTGGTGCTTGGGTAGCAATAGTCTATTTACGCCCTAAGATCAAATATGCTTCCAACACATACTTGACCACAAAAAACTTGCAAGTAAGGGGGTTAGTTTCAATATACATGTTATGTTCAAAGTACCCCAAACATGGCATGTTCAAGTCTTTTGTAAAGGGAATTCTTTCAGGACGAGCCGTGAGTGTTGGTTGACCTAACAAATCCCATAACTCGAGGGTCATGAGATTGTGTTCTCGTGTTGGATAAAGCTGTGCTTGAGCTGTGGTGATTTTATTGGAAAGTTCCAATCCAACTAGAATCCTAGGGATCTTTTCAGTAAGATATGTTGGAAGTTGCAGCTCCTCCAAGGTCTCTTCCTCCCATAATAACAATTGTACAATGCTTGCAGGAGTGTTCAAGGTGACTGTTTACATGGATTCATCAATTGAATACAACGAGTCAAATATCCAAGTTCTACCAAAAGGACAACATCATACTCAAGGGAATCTAGGGTAACATGGAATGTAAATTCCACATCTCCACCAATTGTTTGAGTAGCATAGCTAAAGTAACTGAGAACTTCAATGTTTTGTCCATTTTCTCCTCTTGCAAGACCATTGTCTGGTAGGGATGAATTTAGGTTGTCCCAATGACACCCAAGTGTCTATTTTCATGATGTTATGACTAGCTTAAGGGCTAATCAGGTGCCCCATTATCCTCACAGGTGGTGGACACATGCGAGAGGTTCTGGTGGCGCGGCAAAAGAGAGAGGTGGTTCCCCCGCTCTCTAGACCTTCTTATTGACTTCCTTCACACAACAGAGGAGCTGGCGAGGCCTTCATGGCTCTTCCTAGGATTCCTTCTTTCTTCTCCACCACTAGGATCTCATGGAAGGCAACCTTTGAGGAGCCTTCAATGAGCCCTCCTTTGGACCACCTACAAGATTTTGGCCAAGGCCATTAGCTGGAGACTTCAGCCTTTCCACTAGGATCTCATGGAAGGCAACCTTTGAGTAGCCTTCAATGAGCCCTCCTTTGGACCACCTACAAGATTTTGGCCAAGGCCATCAGTTGGAGACTTCAGCCTTTCCACCCCAACTTGATCCATGACACTGAAAGATGTGTTGTTCCGGATCAGAGCATTTTGGACAATGATCTTCACTTTCTAGGAGAGGCGACAGCTTCGGCCAAGATATGGTAGTAGGACCTCATTGTGCTCCTTCTAGATTTTGAGAAAGCTTATGATAGAGTTGACTAGAGCTTTCTAGAGGGCACAATGTACCAGATGGGGTTCCCAATAGAGTGGATCCATAGTGTTTAAGGCCTATATTCAGCCTCTCATAGCTAGGTTCTCATCTAGGGAGCTCAAGGTGGCATAGTGTTTAAGGCCTATATTCAGCCTCTCATAGCTAGGTTCTCATCATCTAGGGAGCTCAAGGTGGCATATTTTCCCTTTCTCGCTCGGTATGGCAGGGCTATCCCCACTGACACCATACCTCTTCCTATTTTGTTGCCAAGGCCATGAGCAATTTTCTCTCAGCTCAGGAGATGGGGCTCTAGGGATTGTATCTCCCCATCCGTACAGGAGGACCTGCTGGACTCAAAGTTTGCAAATGAAATAGTAGGATACTTATCAAAGGATATGGAGAATCTCCAGATATTTGAAAAGGGTGATTGAGATCTTTTGTCATGCATCAAGAGCATAGATCAACTGGCACAAGTTGTGTAGTTTTTTGGTAGGCTCTACACCCATCCCGACTTGGCGTCCAAAGTCTTTCTAGTGGATCCCAAGGGGCACTTCAGTCTGCTATCTTCGATGCTAGGTAGGCATCAATATCTCCCCAAAGCAACAGCTTGCTCCTCTTCTTTTGAGCATCCAAAAAAGCTTTTATACTAGATTTTTGTGAGGTTTTCCCTAGCCGGCCGAGTGGTGGTGGAAAATCGCGTCCTTCTTGCAACCATGTGGTACATTACATCTTGTTGGGTCTTCTCCCATGCCTATATTAGCCAGGAACAGTGTGATTGATCCAGAACTACTAATGGGCTGGCAGTGTTAGGAGGCCTACTCGGGCCAAGGTAGCCTGGAGAGTGATCATTTAGGCACGTGATGCAAAGGGGACCTAGGCATCATTGACCCCGCCATTCAAAGCCACACCCTGCTCGGCAAGTTAATTTTTAGAGGACTTTTTCCAGGTGGTGAGCCTTGGAAGGACTTCCTCTTGGCCCAAATTTGAGTCCGTATTCTGAGCATGGGGCCCTGGCCGCACAGTACCATATGGATATTCACGGAGATAAAGGCCCACGGCTTTAGCCGAGCTTTTGAGGATATATTTGCAGCCAACCTACTCCAAGCTTCTTCGGATCACCTTAGCCGCCCTCTACTAGTCAACTTCGATAGCGTCAGAGGAGCATTTGGCAGCCCCTGATTTGAAACCCCCTATTTTCTTACCTAGTGGCCACATGTTGGGGGCTCGGCCTCATGTATCATGGGGAGCATTGAGCATAGGACCTGCCAAGTCCCTTGGAGATTGGCTTGCATTCAGAAAGCTTCCCCTCGAAGGCTCAAGAGAGGCATGGCTAAGATTCGGGGTAGAGAGAGACTCAACCTTGACATCCACTCTGCTATTCCCCAACGAGTGACTGACCCCTATCCTAGACTCGACCCCCCCATAGTGGCGAGGGGTGTTTACTATGTATGATGTTCTCTTGGCAGTTCATGGTGCGGATGAGACATGTGCTTTGCTCACTTTTTCTATTGGACCCCATGGCAAATTAGAGAGATCAAAGCCCCCTCTAGATGACTTCACTCACTGCACCCCACAAAGGGCAAGGGTGATCAGATTTCAGGCACATGAGTGGCACATTGACCCCCCACTGGGGCCAAGGTGGCCAGGGAGAGACTCGCGATTATGGATTTGGGAGAGCCGGCCCCTTGCGCACCTCCAGTGGGACCCAAGGGAGTGTACTTGGTGTGATCCTACTGACTGGGAGGAGACACTAGGTACCTTGTTCTTTGCATACACCACGTGGCTAGGCCACATGGTTGAAATGCTCGAGGATAAAGAAACCTACTAGAACAGCACACTAACAAGGCCTTTCACAACGTTTTCTCTTTGATTTTTGGAAGAGGCTCTAGGATAGTTTTTGGCCTCGAAAGATCACACTCTTTCTTTGGCTAGCACATAGGAGTTTGGTGGTAGGCACGTGGTTGGCTATTGGAAGTCGACCGTCCAAGGTGCAGCCACCCTCAAGAGTCTCAATGACATTGTCTTTGGGATTACCTAAAGGGTCGATAGGTTTGGTAGCGATTTCTCCACATTTTCACGATGGACAAGACCTCAACCCACATCATTTCATGGGGCACTATTGCTTGGGCCACTAAGGCTAAGCTTGTCATAGCCTACGAGGAGGAAGTTAGGGGGCTAGCCCTTCAAGTCTCTCACCTTTGCATTTCAACAGTATCAATCCAAGCCCCATCTACTGATCACATTGGACTCTGGGTTTGTGCGCCAAAGATGGGAGATCTACATTAGCATTGCAGCTTGGCACATCTAGTGAGCTAGATGCATTGAAGCCATCAAAAGCACCCACACTCTGCTTGTGGAGTCCATCAAGAGAATTTGGCTTGATATCATCCATACCAGCCAGTGGGGAAAGTTGTAGGGTGGCTCTGACCACATACAAAAGTGGCGGGAAGCCTTCTTGAGGCTTTGGCAGCCTAGCCCTCTTCTCACAGATAGAGGTGGTGAGCCCACTTGGCACTACAGGACCACGTGTGTGGTTATTCCCTCCTCCTCCTCCTGTATGAGATAGCCTTCTCCTCATAAAGCGACTAGCCTAGAGGAGAACAACATCTTTCTCCACCACGTGTGTGGTTATTCCCTCCTCCTCCCCCTGTATGAGATAGCCTTCTCCTCATAAAGTGACTAGCCTAGAGGAGAACAACATCTTTCTCCACCCCTTGATTTCTTGATCCTCACCCCGCACATGGAGGTGAGTTTGTATCTAGCCCTTCGTGGTTGTATTTAGCCCTTCGTGGTGGATGTTTTTTGTTAACTAATAGAAGGATCTTTTTCTAGGAAAAAAAAAACAAATACAAGAACCAAAGCATGTAACGATGTCCTAAACAAGAAGGCATCAAGGTTGTTGACTTTATTCTAAATCTATTAAAGAAACATATAAAAATATATATATATATGTTAAAGAGAAAAATATATTAATATTATTATTATCACACTACTGTGATCCATAAGCACTGCTAAAAGACCAAGTGTCCCAGTCCCATAGCGAACAAATCCACAACAATATCTCTAGCTTGCTAAACAATGAAACAAGATACTTACATAACTTCGAGTCTCTCTTACAACCACCTCTCTAAGTAGAGCCCTTTTTTGTAACCAATTCATCAGGAAAAACTCTACTGATTCAAACAAATATCATTCGAACTTGATGAATAACTTGATGAATATAAAGTTAATTAAACGTAAATACATACATATCATGAATAAGTTCATTCTCCACATCAAGTTCCTCTCCAAGGTTCAACGTTTACCTCAATCACTACAAATTGAGAATATATTTTGAAGAAGAGCATACAAATGTCAATCACTACAAATTGAGAATATATTTTGAAGAAGAGAATATATTTTGAAGAAAAGCATACAAATACAGTCAGGATAAGATATGTCACCTGTGCTACAAATTTGTTAAGATAATGAAAATAAAGTTTTATTACCATTATATGTAACAATTTTTTTTGTAAAAAGGTTACCTTTGCTAACATTAATCCCTTTTTCTTCCCACCGGTGGTGTACACTCAACTTGGCGATGCACCACCACAAAACCCTAAATTGAGGCATAATGCTTAACCTTTGTAGCCTCCTCCATCCTGTAAAGGCATGTAAAGAAGCTAGCATTGGAGATACAAAAGTCAGTAAATTTAAAGGTCGAGGCATATGGTCCACTTTATTCCAATATGGAATCTTATTTATGGAACAACCCTCCACTACAATCTCAGATGGAAAGTCACCAAAAATCAACTCAGCACAATGATCCACCATCTTCCCTTTCATCTTACCTTTAGTACAAATTATGTGTAAAGCTTCCATAACTTCACTCATGATGGTTGATGGATATTTCAACTCTGAACAATATCCAAGTAATGCAAGATCTACAATACTTACATTAAAGGTAAATATAGTTCCTACTGTGACAATTTTAAATGTAAGGATGGCTTCATCTTATGAGGATATCCATTGTGATATATGTAGAGTCTACTCACCTTTTGGTTGCAAAATATCTATTATAGGATCTCCAATGTTCTTAGTCTCTCCACATATATCCATTGTGATATATGTGGAGAGTCTACTCATCTTTTGATTACAAAATGTCTATCATAGGATCTCCTATGTTCTTCCTCTCCACCAATTCTACTATTCCCTACTTGTGTTGCTTTCCTCTTGCTTGCCTACAAAGCCTATTCTACAAGTTGTTGTCCTAGGTTCACAGGTGGCATGAGTGGTGTGTCCACCACCACCGATGTGGTAGACTGGGCATGGGATGCAATGGGAGTATTCTAAATATAAATGACAAACAACACACATGTGAAACACATATTACATCATTTAAGTATATTAAAACTCATGAAAGATTCACGCACATGGAAGAATCTTTCATGAGTTTTAATAGAATTAAATAATGTAATATGTGTTTTATATGTGTGTTGTTTGTCGTTTTTTTTTAATACTCCCATTGCATCCCATGCCCAATGTACTACATCAGTGGCCACACTACTCATGCCACTTATGAACCTAGGATGATAACTTATAGAACAAGCTTTGTAGGCAAGCGACACTAGCTTTGTTCTCCCTTATCCAAAAAAAAACTCATGAAAGATTATTTACTCTCACTTACCTCATCTATAATCTAACTTGTCTCATTTGTAATCTTAGGTTGTGCTTTGCAAAATTGATACAAACTTATGTCGATCTCTTCATCTATAGCTAAATTTATTTCCATGTCCAAACACCATGAGCAAGCATAAGAATAAATAGTAGACTCTGGTATGATAAAAACTCAAGTTCACACACTTACTCTTCCCAACTACAAGTCTTCATACATATATGAGGATGTGTCATTACAAGCCCATTACAAGGCACACTCTCAAGTGAACCCACACAAGCTTTAGAAACCACTTGCTTATTACATAAGCTAATTTTGAAATGAGTCTATAATGATAAATTTGATAAGTCAAGAAGCAAATAGAAAGAAGGTAGCCTATAAATAACATGTTGTGTAGGCCTGTAAAGACCGAGCTGATGCTGGCATACTCTATGTACACATTGTCAATAGGAAGCATTAATCTATCTGCATTACGCATGTCGTACAATAATATAACCGCCAATTAAGAGATTTGAAGCCAATAAATAAACATATGTAGCCAATTTCTTATCTTCCTTTTGTCATTAGGTAAGTACTCTAAGGTGCATATAAGAGATTGGGAATTATCGAGCATCCCCACAAGATGGGCCTTATCTTCATCTTTAATGCATGAGACACCAATCATGTTCCATTTCTCCTCGATGGGGCCATGTGTTTGATTGGCTCTTGCCATTGCAGAGAGAGCAAAGCACACCAATAACACTCACCATTTGCAAGGATCTATGAGCCTCACATACTTCTATGATTTTCCTCTCTATAATACCTATATACCTCTTGTGACCTTTTGTATGGCCTCATCATCCATGCCCTGTGTTCTTTCATCCACTTTTTGTTCCATCTCATCCTTTGATAGAAAACATAGCGAATAAGAATTGAAATGAAAGCAAATGGACAACAAATATAATTCCCAATTAAAAAATACAAGTTATTGGAGAAATTACCTTAAAAACAAGTTGTGCGAGTACTTGAATTGGAATCTTATACCAACCCTTTTTTCCACTTGCATCAACTATCTTGCTTGACTCTGCTTCAATCCATTTCTTATACTCATCAAATCCAGCAAGGTCCGATTTCCCAAGTTTCCTAATCTGAAAAAGCTTATCTCGAAATGTTTTGGGAACATAATCAAACTCATAGGCTCTATCACACGTGACATTATTTCAAGCAATGATCCAAAACAAATATAGTTTAATTTGATGAAACAAATAGAAGTTCAAGCCAATGAGATAAATTTCTTACTTGTTTAATTGAGTGAGAGAAAACAACAGTTCTCCGAGATCATTGTTCTCGAATAAAATAAAATCACAACGCACGGTATACTGCATTGGCAAATCATTTGAAAATTCTATAGTATCATATAAGCATAATTCTAAATGACTAACGTAAAAGATTCAATCATCCACTTAAAAAATTAGAATATACTAACCTCCTTTGATGCAATCCATGGATGTTTTGTATTGATTATTTCTATCAAGTATGTGGATCATTTTTCCCCTAAGGTATGGACCCCACTCTTTATCATTATCCAAGATATGCTCAAACCTATCATTCACAGTCTTCCATGCATCACCCCAAGACTTCCTCCTCTCGAACGTAAGAGGTGTCTCCTCCCCTTCCAAATCGAGGATGGAAACAATAAAGGCACCCTTACTTTCCAAGTAACCACCCATTTTCATAAACGACCTTGAGAGATATTTTCCTATAGATGGACTTTATTTTTTTATTGCTTCAGTTGGAATGAGCCTATATAGAGGTATTTTTGGCGAAGGTGACAAAAAATGCACCCTAATTCTCTTAAGGAATCCTTGAGGTGTCCTAGTTTCTAAGAGCTTTCCAAATATCTCTATTTTTCTCTCGCTTGTACTTTTTGGCACATTTGTGTCATGTGTACTTTCTTGATGAGCACTTGATTCCCCCTTATTTTCCCTTTATGAGCACTTTTTGATGTAGTCTCTTCTTCAACCCCCCCTACATGAGCTTCTTCACCCCCTTCTTGTCCTCCTTCTTGTTCTCCTTCATAACCCTCTTCACATTCATTACCTTCCTCCCCTTCTTTTTCTCCATAACATCCTTCCCCTTTTCCCCTTTCAACAAGAAGCTGCTCTTCAATATCAATGTATGCTTCTTCAAGCCTGAATAAACCTTGACCAATTGCAAAGAAGAACCTTCTACACCAATACTCTTACTTACCTGCATAATATTTTTGTGCCTACGGTTAGATCTAGAGAAGAAACCTCCATGTTATCACATGAACGTGCAGGTTCAAAACAACAAGATCGTGTCAAAATATCTGTCAAAATATCTACTGCCCTTTGATAAGCTAGGTAAACTCATTCTAACAATTAAACAAGAAAAATACAAACAATAACAACATGTTATTAAATATCTTTGAAATGTTTATATAAAAAATTTAATTTTACTTCTAAAATCTTTGGTAAATGATAAAAAAATATCTATGCACGTACCTCAAAATAAATATGACTTAATGAGACTACTCATTAAGAAACCTCATTTTGTCAAAAAAATTGAACATTCACATTGTCTTGAGTACTCATGACCTTGAGGAGCACACTCATATGAACATTCACATCTAGAGTCATAAACAAATACACATTTCAAATTCCTTTAAAAATAAAGGACATCCAAAATTTAAATACAAAGGTAGGGGAATAAACAAGGAATTGTGAGCAACAATGTAAGTTTCTCTCATCCTTCTCAGTCACAAGTTTTCAAACTGATTCTTCCTCTCTACTCTCTATCTCAACCACATTACTTCCTTCTACTCTACACAGGCGCAGTGGTGCCATAGCTTATTACATATATCTCTGTTTAATGAGCTTGAAGGTGTAGCTACTGGAATTATCTCCTCCTATGTCAATTTAGAGACCTCGACAATAATATTTCGTCACAAACCATGGTCCAATAATGGGAACATCAAGCATGTGAGCCTTTGGATTAGTCACGATTAATCTCTTCAATCTCTGTGGCTATGGTAATGTACAGCATGGTGGCTAAGAACTCTGCTATGCAAGCCTATATTGCATTATCTCTCGAGCTTCACCTTTTTTTTTAGAACACTCTTATGGCTTTGTTTGTTCCCTACCTTGAGAATGCCATCAAGCCCACCATGGCAATCACCACATGTCCAACAAGTTAGGATAAGATCAAGTAGACAATTAAAGATCTTGGACCCTATCCTAGCTCACATCTTTAATGTGGCTCCTTCTGATGGCTTTCCCTTCTCTTAAAGCACCCAGACCATTGTTTTGGTAAAGTAGGAGAAACCACTCAGACCTTGCTAATCACTAAATCGTTGTAATTGATGGGTCATACTCGGCAAGGTTTTACGGAAGAACCTTGGGAGGCTCAGATTATGGTGGTGATACATTGGTGGCCATATGTTGGCAAGATTTTTTAAGAGCCTTGGGAGGTTCGGATTATCTCTTCGGGAGTGGACATTGATAGACAACCATAGGTGAGGCATGGTTTAGGAGAAACTACCCAACCCTACAATGCATCTTTACCATAAAGGAGGCAAGAGCGCGGTCGAGGATGATGATGGGGGCATGCGAGATGATGAATAACACATGCTCATATGTGTGGTGATTGCCATGACTTCAAACCATACTTGCCACTGCCATCATCAAACTTTCCACCAATCCAATGCACCCAAATAGACCAAAAAAGGCATAGGTGCAAACGAGCCCATAAAATAGCATATTTTATTTCAAAAAAGAAAAAAGAAAAAAGAGAGACATATGTCGTGACTGCCATGGCATGCATATGCATGCCACCATTAAGACATGGCTTATGGCTTAATGGTGGGTGGCATGCATATATCCTAAGCTGCCACAAGCCCTACTCTTGCCATCTACATAGCCGCCATGTCAGTTGTCACCTTCCAGACCTGCCGCCTTCCCCACAACTGTTTGCCGCTGCCCGCCAGGACAGGAAAGGAACAGATATGAGTGAGAAAGAGACAATCATACTACACGTGAGAGAAGAGAGAGAGAGGAGTGCACCTCCTTCTTTGGATTGGCAGCAAGCTTAAAGGGGAAACTGGAGAGCTTTCTTCAGTCCACGGTTTGGGAAAACATACGTATGCCTAAAATTTATCATAAAAGGGAACACGCTTCACCAATTGTGGTGAAGCGTATGTGTGTTTGGGGTAAGGTCTCGTGACCGAGTCTTACTTCGAGCTCTCATCCATGGACACTGCTTGGTACAAATAAAAAAATCTCGCATTACAAAAAAAAAAGTAGCGTTAATAATATAAAAAATAGTAAATAGCGTTAATAATATAAAAAATATCTCAAATTTTAAGAAAGATGTTAATAAGGCAATACAGGTTGTGTTTAAGGTTTTTTAAAAAACCTAGTGCTTGGCTAGCATTGTTGAATGGAATTTTGTCCACTCTCATGTATCGCTGTATCAAGGATGATAATTGTTTGTCTTGATTATAGCATGTGGATTTTACCTTTCCTTCACTTTCAAATCACTTTGCCAAAGTGTCCATAATTTCATCAATGATGACAACTTGCATAGTCTTTTTATTAAACATTTCATCAACAAGTGTCTATAAGTGAGCATGCCATGCCAAGCTCACTTAACATAATACTTATATTCATTTGATGGGGAGATTGTTTCTTACAGTTGTGAGCAAATGTACATTAAGTGTTCATCTTCAATGTTTATGTGTATTACCCTTGAGGCTCTTATTTGTAAGAGGCAGAGGCATGTCATAAGCCATATGCTCTCACCTTCCAAGCCCAAGGCATGTTATTTCGCTGCATATTCAACTCTTTCATTGTCTAAGATGAGTTGTAAGGTTGAGCATAGCAACCCTAAGTGCTCTACCTTGTTGTCTGTCATGATTTTAAGCATCTTTTGGCATTGTTTTTGTAAGAGGCATTGGCAACATTATGAGCCATGCCCTCTCCTTCTTGAGCCAAGGATGATAAACCTTATTGGTTTGAGCATTTACCTCAACCAATTACTCATTTTTATTGAGCTTGAACCTTCAAACCCTAATGGGTATCATTTAACCAACATGCACAAAAGTTGTTGTAATTGTGGAGTAGACACTGCCCTTGACCAATCCATAAGGCAAGTGGTAAGACCCTCCCTTTCCCTTTCCCATTTAAATCTACCTCATTGCCCATGGAGGAGATATGGTATTCAAGGAAGCATCAACAAGCATGTTCTAGGAACATCTATAAGCAAACCACTTAAGCAATGGTGGCAACCTACTTTTGATCATTGTGTGAGAATGGTCAAGGTGGAAAGCATGTGGTGGAAGCAATGGCATGTATGTCTAAGGCATGTCATCTACAAGAAGTCAAGCAAACACAAAGAGTGGGGTGCACCATCATTGAGGTGTACATCTTCATCGACAACAAATAAAGACTTAGATGGCAACATTGTATTAGCCTCTAAGGCTCTAGCAACATATTTGTAAATCCTAGATTACCACACCTATATTCCAAACCTTGTACGCCTAATGTTATAAAGGCATCCTATGTCCAATACCACCTATTCCATTCTTCCATAGTTGGTATTAAGGGGGGGTATTAAGAGACTAAGGTTATGTAGAAGGGGGAGAGAAGGGTGTGAGTGTGAATGGACTTGAGGTCCACTAGCTCACCTATATAAAGGTGGAGCCATCAGGCATTTTGTATGGAGCAAGGCCTAGTTGTATTCATAAACAACTTAATAAGCAAGATATTGTTCTTGTACTTTGTGAGTCTCTCCTCTCCACACACTTGATCTAGCATGAGCACCACGTTTTCTCAACAGGTGCATTGGTGGAGATGTCCACGTCTATGTGGGAGGTATCCAATTGGTCTCATGGTGGTGCTACCTTGTTTTATCCTCTATGCATGTAGCTAAATGTCTTGCCAACTTTTTAGTTGTGGCACCCTTTAGCCTTCTTGGTTCCAACTAGCAATAAGCAACAATGTCTATAGTGCTTTGTTTAAATTTTGCTACACTTTGTACACTTACATCCAATTCTTTTGAGGCTCCAAGGGTTATCTTTATGCCCACTTCTCTAATTGCATGCTATGAGCCACCTACAATGCGACTTATAGTCATGCCTATGAAAGATAAAGGTGTTGTGAATGACCTCAAAGATGCGAGGAAGTCAGCAAGGGGAGGTCTACTTTGCATTTTTAATTTGTTCTTTTACTCGTTATTTTTTCTCTTCTCCTTCAACCGGCCTAATTTTATTTCCTCTTATATTTTGTTGGAACTCTGTTGTCATCTTCTTCCTTAAAAGAGACAAAACATGGCCTAATTCATAAGGGGTATGGCAATGGGTGCATTGTTAAAGGTTGTATGATTGTTGGACCAAAATCAGTGGCACTGGTTTTGGCTCTTCATCCCCTTGATGGTGATGTCCTCTCTACTGTGCATGATCTTGGAAGGATAGCGAGGTAGCAAGGGAGTAGGATAAGCAAGGAAGTAAGGGAGTAGAAAAGGATAGTGAGGTAGCAAGGGAGTAGGACAGCAAGAGGGAGCCGAGAAGCAAGGGAGTGGGAAGGTAAGAGAGAGAGAGAGAGAGAGAGAGAGAGAGAGAGAGAGTCACAAAAACAATATGGCTTGGGGAGGCTGCGCACGCCAGCCATATTTTTTTTATGAAGCAAAGGCCACAAAGTGGGAGAGAAATAATTTCATGAAGGATAGCGATGCGCGCGCCAGCCATATTTTTTTTATGAAGCAAAGGCCACAAAGTGGGAGAGAAATAATTTCATGAAGGATAGCGAGGTAGCAAGGGAGTAGAAAAGGATAAGCAAAGGAGTAGGATGGCAAGAAGGATCCAGGAAGTACAGGAGTGGGAAGGCAAGAGAGAGGTGGAGAGAGAGAGACAGAGCCTCACAAAAAAATATGGCTTGGGGAGGCCCCGCCAACACGGCCTCCCCATGCCATATTTTTTTGTGAAGCTAAGGCCACGATGTGGGAGGAGCAGGGAAGTACGCGGCCTCCCCAAGCCATATTTTTTTGGTTAAGCTAAGTCAACAATGTGGGAGCCAGGAAGTAGGGGAGTGGGAAGGCAAGATAGGGGGTGGAGAGAGAGAGAGCAAGAGAGGCCTCCCTAGGCCATATTTTCCAGCGCAACCTCCCCATGCCATATTTTTTTTGTGAAGCTAGGCCACAACGTGGGAGCCAGGAAGTAGGGGAGTGGGAAGGCAAGAGAGAGGGTGGACAGAGACAAAGAGAGCCTCATAAAAAAATGACCTAAGGCCATATTTTTTTGTGAAGCTAAGGCCACAATGTGGGAGCTAGGAAGTAGGTGAGTGGGAAGGCAAGAGACACGGTGGGAGAGAGAGAGAGAGAGAGAGAGAGAGACTCACAAAAAATATATGACCTGTGGAGGCCGCCACCGACGCAGCCTCCCCAGGCCATATTTTTCATGAAATTATTTCGCTCCTACATTGTGGCCTTAGCTTCACAAAAAATATATGACCTGTGGAGGCCGCCACCGACGCAGCCTCCCCAGGCCATATTTTTTTTGTGAAGCTAAGGCCACAATGTAGGAGCGAAATAATTTCATGAAACATACACATTCTCTTCTACCACTCTACAATCCAAAGTTTAAAGAAACAAACCTTAATTTTTAGACTTTAACTCTTATGATATACATCCAACATTTGTTTCCTCTACGGCATTTGTTCCCTCTATGTTCAATGCGAACCACCCATTTTTGAATTTTAAAGTGTTTAGATGCTAGCTAAGATGCATTTTTTACATGACACTAAATGGCCATCACAACCACCATAATAGATGCTCATAAAAAAGGTTGATAATGGCCATGCTCACGAAAAAAGATGCCTAAATGAGGCCACACCGATGCGGACTCCTATGGGCATCTTTTTTCAATTGAAAAATACTCATCTATGGTGTGTGTGATAGGTTTTCATATGCTTTTTTTGTGATGAAGATGGTGTTTGTGATGGGTTTTTATATATTTTTTAAAATGGCCTGAGAAGGCCGACGCAGTCTCCTTAAGCCATATTTTTTTGTGAAAACCCTCTGCAAACAAAATATTGTGCTCTGTGATGCTCCATTGAACTGTCTCACAAAGTGTTTGCTTAAGGAGCTCCCTTCCGAGATGTGGTCTCTTGGAGCACACTGAGCGTAGGACATGCTCAACAAAGCAAGCATTGTATTGTTTTGAGCAAATCACCACCAACACCATTATCATCATATTGTCTTGAGAAAATCAACACCACCACCATCATCATGCTAGTGATGGTGATGGCCCTCATCCCTTTAAAAAAATATGGCCAAGGATGGTGTGCCAGCGCAGCCTCCCCCCAATTGTTTTTTGTGAGATTATGGCCATCACCACCATCAACATCCCTCACCTTCGCCCTGTGGCATACCATGTGATCATTGGTGCGCTCCAAGACACATCATCTTGAGGGCACCGCACTTGGCACTCACACTTAACAATGCACCACACTTGGCATTCATGTCAAATAGATCATGGCCTAGCAGAATTATGTTGTTGCAA